>NC_092432.1:13472625-13797175 GCF_036169615.1 Heliangelus exortis | reverse complement strand
TAAGAAAGAAAGAAAGAAAGAAAGAAAGAAAGAAAGAAAGAAAGAAAGAAAGAAAGAAAGAAAGAAGAAAAAAAAAAGGAAAAAATGCTCTATAGTACAGCAGAGTGATTAAGAAACTTGAGTATCATACACATAGATCTTGCAGCACCTCACAGAAGTAAACGTGTTTTACAATGCAGGTTTTTGTAGAGAGGAACAGCGACTCCCAATTTGATGAAAGATCAAAGTTGACTTCTGACGGCTCAGAATAATGGCAAACGGCATTACAGACTGCCAAAATTTAATTTCTAAAGTGGAATAATATCCACCAAATACTAGATCAGTGTTTTAATGAGCCAGAACTGTGACAACAGCATTACCATTTCTCTGAAAAAGTTTTATCTTGGTGCAGCCAGTTGTTAGGGATTTTTTTGCTTCCAGTCAGACCCAATTGCCCTGGTAACTGTCTGAGTGACAGTTGTGCAGAAAATGCAGTGAAGCTGCCATGGATACTGAGGAGGCAAAGCTCTAGACTAAGAACTTCCCAGCTTCCTTTAGAAGCCCTGTGCTGCTCAGATATAAGGGGCCTGCTGGATCTCCAGGACAACAGATTCCCTTCTACTTGAAGTACTGAAAAAATCCTAGTTACACACTTGCTGCAAGGCAGGATGAAACAATTAGGAGAACAACTTCAAACTATTTCTGTTTTTAACCTCTCACAATATATTTTCTCTCCTTTAAAAAGACTTTAAATTACATAAATATTTCATAAAAGTATATGAGCGAAGGAAAACCTTGAGATTTTATGCTACCTGAGATCTATAATAATAAAACATGATAAAAATAACAAGTGAGCTGCAGCAAAAAGCTGCCTAGGGCTAGACAATCTGTAATGCTTCAGAAGTAACCAGGCATTTCTTTACAGTTTACCCAACCCAAATAGATGATGCCACAGAGCAGGGAAAAGGCAAGAAATATCCTCAGGATCTGCCCAGATAATCAGATTAGCTTCTGCACCATCACATTGACAATGCAAAAAACAATAATCTCACATTAGATGCTCAGCAGATCAGCCAAGGCATGAGTTTGAACATAAACTCTTCTGAGTCCCAATAATAAGAGATTCTTAGCAGGAGAAAACTGTTAAAAAGATTTTTCTTTCTTTTGGAAAAAATTATCATTCAGCACAAATAATAGCACTGTGCAGACATACATAGGTTATCATAATGATCATTCAGACAATGCTGCACAGTATATTCTTTAGGAATACTTTTCATTTGTAAAGAAAATTAGTTTTCATTTTTTACTTACTAAAAAAACTCCACAATCCTGTAAGATAAACCAGACTTCCTGTTTGTTTGCCTTGCTTCCTAAAAAGGGCAGTGTGCAACATTCTATAATCTAGCAGCAAATTGAGGGTAAGCACATCAGTTGACAGAAACCAGCATGATACTGATGATTTTAAAAAGAAAATCAATGCATTTACGTTTGTCCCAGCCTTATTTAAGCAAAATTATGTGAATTAAGCCCTTCACAACATATTAAAAACACACTGATATAACTGTACCTTGACCTAATCTAATTATCTTTATCTTAACTTTCCTGGACTCACTTGAAATCCCTTTGACCTTTTTTGCCTGTTGCTTAAGCACATGAAAATATCTAGAAGAATAAACTTTACAAAACCTTTACTAAACCTCTCCAGAATCTATTAACAATAAACAAAATTGAATACCTGAAAAACATTCTACCTTTTCTATAGTTAGAAAACCCAATAATGGTTGGGGTTACCCTTCTGCTGAGCACAGCTTGAGAGTTAAACCAGTGTGCATCATCCCTGTATTATTGAACCTATCAATTCTGCAACTTTAATTTACTCAACACTCTCTCCCTTGGACTTACTGCAACCTCTGGCTCCAAAGATCTTTACGCAGAAACCCTGATGCAGCAGAAACCACAACTGCCAGAAGTATTTCAATTTAAGTTTAGCAAAGTAGCTTATGGCCAGCAAAATACAAAATAGTATTAGAAAGGATATGAAGGATCTAATTAAAAAGTTGCCCAAGACAAACAAAACACTGTAGTGTGAGGAGCAGATAACTCTTGTGAGAATTAGGGGATTGCAGCCAGTGTAAGAGGCCAGCTGCAAAAAAAAGAAGATAAAACAGATCATGGAGAAGCCAGATGATTACTCTCAATCAGTCTCAGCTCCTCCCCGGGATCTTTACGTTAAATAAAGACTTGAGAGAATTAAATTTAAAGATAAATCGGTATCAGCCATTGCTGATTTTATTAAATTATTAAAGATGAGATACATATTAACAGCAACAGGACAGTAGGACTGGGCTGTGAGAAGCCAAGAATTGCAGAGAAGTTTTGAAAAAGTTGCTGCCAATTATTAACTGTAAGACATGCAAATGGTGCAACACATCACACAAGGCAACCAACAGAGTCTTTCAGTGTAAGAAAATCAATGACATGATTTATTGAATATTGTGTTCAGTTCTATTTATGATATCTTGGGAAGAAATGCAGCATAAAACAACCACAAAAATATTTTAAAGGATGAAAAGCTTTCCGTATTAAGTGAAACAAAAAGATTATGATAGTTCGGAAATGAGACAAATATTATATTTTATATAATATAGCATGGGTGTTCCCATTTGGAGCCTATCTCAAACAGTGTATTTAATTCAGTAAAAAGAAAATTATTCAATATAAAATGCTTCCTGAAAGCAGCTGGCACCAGGATCAAGAGGTCAACTGGATTCAGAGAAGGATTAGACATTTACACATATGATGAGACCATGACAGTTGTATTAGGTGCAGTAAACCCAAAGGTTCCACTTACAGTGCTTAAACAGAGGATTAACTATTTGACTTGAGTAGAAAATTTGCTCATTAGCAGATGATTCCTTTACTGTCCATTTAAGAAGCTTGGGCAGTGTGAAGGACAGAATGGCTGCTGATGTCCAGCTGCCAGTCCACAGCCAGCCCCATCTCACTGCACAGAGCTTCCCAGTGGAGGTGAGGAACCTGCCTCACTCAGGCCATCAGGCACCTGTTGGCAGTCTCTTCATGCTCACAGGTCCCCTTCTCCCTCTTCAGCAGATCTGATGCATCAAAGTACCACAGAATACAAGACATTGTGCTAAACATGCCTGTTCTCTAACTCTTCCATCCAACCTCCACTACATATACCTTCCATTGAATGGCATGTCCCTTTGTTTAGGATTTTAACTATTTAAACCTTCCTTTGGCAAGGTCCTTCTCCAAATGAATCTCTGTGACAACATGATTCTGTTTTTTTCATTTTATTAGCTTCTCCTCTTTCAATAATTTTAATTTAAAAATGAAGCAAAATACCTGAATGGTAAAATAACACATTAACTCTCAATGTTAATGCCTTTCTCTTCTCCCACACTTAATTTTGTCACTCTTGTGTCAGGATTGTATCTCAGCCCTGGAAACATTTTTTTTTTTTTTTTTTTTTTTTTTTTTTTTTTTTTTTTTGAGTTGATATTGGGCAACTGGGTCTTCAGGCTATATTCTACTGGGACCAAGTGACTGTATTACACTAACACGTCCTGCAACAATCCACACAAATCCGTAGCAATGGGTAAGTAAGGTGGTGGCAATTACAAAGGTAGGGAAGCCACACGGGAGTATGGCTACAAAAGATTAGAAAAAGTCAGGGTAAGATGACAAAAGAATGATCTAACAGGGACTTTTCTTTACAACTAACCTAAACAATTCAACTTTGAGTCACAAGTATTACTAATTTAGAGTGGAAAACAGATAACGATAAGTCACATATTGATATCTCTTTAATTACTTGGTGGAGAAATTGAAAACTCCTTTGGCTTCCCATTCCACAGCAACCATCTCCACCCACTGCTTTGTACCCTGTGCCTTGTTCCTTGCATTTATGATCAAAGACATTCTAATGTGAGGATCTCTCTGATAATCTTGAGAAAGTAGCTACAGGTAATTTTTTGGCCATCAAAGCAAGTTCAACCAAATTATTCTCACTCAAACTACTCTTCTAATTAGAACATAATTTTTTCATCATAATACACTACTTTACCAGGCATGATGAACACAAGCAATTTTGTAAATCTGTAGTCATAAGCCACAGCAATGAAATGAGTGATGAGATGGGGTCAGAAAGTTAGAGCTACCATTGTTTACTAGTGGTGAAGTTAAAAAGAAAACAATGATGCTTCACAGCAGATATTCTTAGGTGCTCCGTATGCACTGCTTGGAATCCATCCCCAATCAAACAGGAAGCCACCACTGCCAAAAATGCTGTAAGGAATAAGAAGCACCATCACAGGTGAAATTTTGTTCAGAAAAGCAATTAGCAAATGCCCAAACTGCATGTTTTCAGCATTCATAACAAACAAGAATTGATTCCTTACTTATTCTGATGATTAAAGTGCTGTGTCTGTCTTCTGGGATAGCACACCCAAAAAAACAGCTACTGTGAGTTACTGTGCTCACTGTAGGCTCTGTGTGCTACCCTGCACTGCTGCTTGTGTAGTGCCTCAATAACTCAAAGAGAAGCCAAGGCTTCCTGCTTCTTTCTGCTGCCCTAATGGGGTGCAGCCACATGTTCTGAGAGCTTATTTTACTCCACCAAATGTGATTCCATACTTAAAAATAATCCACGCATGGAGGAAGCTAGGCAGTGAAGGCATCATTAAATAAAATCAAGGACAAAATCAGAAATTAAATGAAATATAAATCCCATGTTAGTTTTTATCATTACATTTCAGTGACTGTTTTTTTCAGCTACAGAATTTCCTCAATTTATTTCATAAAAGATTAAATAGTCTTAATTTTCAAAGCCAGATATTCAAACCTGTCAAGCATGTAAACCACTATGATTTTTACCCAAGTGCTTCAAGAAGAAAGGCAAAGAAGGAAATGCTTCTGAGCAGACTGACTTCAAGGAGGCAAAATCTACCCAAAAAACCAGGCTGCTCTATGGGCAGCAGGAGCATCCAGGCCCCATCCAGGTCCTCCAAAACCAGAGGCAGCTTATCTATCACCAAGAGCAACAGCATCCAGAGTTGAGCCTGGCACCCCCCACCAGCCCTCCTGCCTGCCCAGGAAGCTGCTCCTTCCACCTGTGCTGTCAGAGCACTTAGATACTAATTAAGAGGCTGCTGATCATACTTGAAAATAACAAGCTTGAAATCCAGCCAGTGCTGATTCCTGGGTCAGAACACAGTATGAAACAACACAACTGAAGCAGTCCAAACATGCTCTAGCAAAGGAAAGAGAGAGAAAATCAACAGGAAGGATTGTTTTCAGAACTGGTACTCTAAGCCTTTTAATTCTTCTTTATGGATGTAGATGTTTTCCTAATGGAGTTCATAGGCAAGCATAAATTTTGCTACTTGTGCTTGGCAGAGTCCTAAAAATGCAAATCTTATTTTTATTCAGAAAAGCACAATGGGAATTTTCTACTCCTGTACTGCTAAGATGACTGAATACTAATCTACAGGGATCTGCTGGTAAAAGCAGAATCACACTCATCTGAATTCCTTACCTGTCAAACCAGGTTTTTAGTGCAGTGTCCCTGGCAGCACACAGAACTGCTCTGAGTCCACCACTGTACAGGAATGGATTTCACAGAAACACCCTAAGCCCAGTGCAGTTACATTTTGTCTCTGCCAACAAGAATAAAAAATGAAAGGCTTCTGTTACCTGCCTTCTTGAAGGAAAGTTTTACCCCTGCCATTTGGAACATGATGCCATTTTAAACTAAACTGTTACCGATACTAAGAACCAGTCTAAGAGAAGTTGAGACCATGACCTACAACCCCCTCCCTGTAGTGAGAACTAAGCTGCAAGGCAAACTTATTCCACATTCCTCCTTGTTGTGTTCCTGGGCTTAGTCTCTATAGAGAAGTCAGGAGACAATATTGGTATTCCACTGAATGATGAAAATTGCTCAGGAATCTAAGTCACACTTCCCCAGTTCTGCTTCATCAACACCATTACAAGGAAGTGAGGCATATGTGTGCCAGGTGTCTCAAGTATGGTCCATAAAAGAGGTCACCATGCTCTCTATAGTACTTCATCTTGCAGTTTGTATATACAAAAAAAGAATCTGTACAACAGAATTTGAGGTTATTGGCTCAAACTTGGCTTAAAAACATATGGTGGCATGTGTTATGGCTATGTAAACTGTATTTGGGACCCCAGCTGTTAGTCAGTTTCTGACTTGGGATGGTAATTGCAACAGCTATGCAATACAGTGCTATTAGTTTCTTTTGCTTGAGTACTACTGGTTCTACTTTGCCCCTTTTAAATTAAAAAAAAAAAAAAAAAAAAAAAATCAAGTTGAGCTTTTGTTTTCTCTGTCAAACAAGGTGCTCAAAACTTTGATCACAAGTAACTTTTGTGAATCACTGTTAGCACCCTGGGACTGTTGCTCTCCAAAAAAACACCACAGTGTTCTTGGAACTTCACAATGGTGACAAACGCAATGGAAACAAACTGCTCCTGCTCTTGAAATAGATTCCTCTGCATGTGGAGTCCAGGCACTGACCTTTTAAGTCCTGACTGTTATCCTCAGCTCATAACAAAAGGTTGGCCATGACTTGCACAAACTTCTGAAGATCTTGCTTCTTCAAGTCAAGACAACCCTGGCCTAAACTCCTTATCCTCAGTTTATAATTGCACATGATAAATACAAATTTGCTCAAGCCTTTTTTCAATATAATCAGTGACTATTTCTGCTTCCAATTTTCCTGCTCTCTCCACTTACATTTTCTTTCAGACCATTGATAGAAAACTGACAAATTTCAGGACAAAGATTAATACAAACATTACTACATCTCATGCCAACTCAGTAACAGCTTCCTATTTAAAATAAATTTCAGGCTTATTACCTATAACCAGGCCGAATCCACATAGTATATCCTGCATATTCATAATTTTAGATTCTTAGAAATACAGCAAAATATTAAAGTAAATCATACTATATTTAAGTCAATTTAGCCTTTTGTGTAATTATTAACAAAGATACCTACTGAAGCTCACTAATATTTAGCATCTGGAAACTAGACATATCAAGGCATGAAGAAGATAAAATATGTGGATTTGCAAATAAAAGTGTTTTATTTTAAAGCTGCTTTAGAAAGCAAACCCTTTGGTTTGCCATAGTGTAGGACAGATATTTAACAGAAAAGAAGTCTGGATGATTTGCATAAAGGTTCAAGGTTTAAAGATTTTTGATTTTTGGATATATGTAGAATTTTTATTACATACACAGAAAATTAATCACTACTAGCTTCACATTCTATGGCTGCTTCAAGTAACCCCTACTCAAATAATTTCCCACATAGCAAGAACTCAGAAGTGTCAGCTTTTTAATGTCAGCTGCCTTAAAAAGCCTTTTGTTGAAACTATGTATGGTAACAGTGATCTCAAAGCCTTAATTTTGGAAGAAATTGCAATATGTCAAACTCAATAAAGACAGCAGAACTAGAACATTTGGATGACAGAATGCAGTTTGTAAATAAATAAAAAAAGAAATTCAGTAACGGGGCATTTATCAGCTACTTATCAGCTACTGTTTGCAGGTGTAGGACTTGGCCCCTGTGTTGCCCCATACTGGTACGCTGAGAAAATGAAGCAGATTTGCTCTGCACTGTGCAGGTTTTTTGACACACATTATTACAAAAAATTTTTGCTACCCAAACTTTTCTTTCTGCTTTTTTCTGTAGAGCGTAAAATAATTTCCTGACTTTCAAATGGTATTGCAGGGAGAGGAAGGCTAAAGAGAAAAGTGGAAAGCCACTCAAAAAGCTGCATTTTGCCAACTGCGATTGGGTACCAACTTCCTGTACTTCTGTTCCTGCAGAGAATTCTTCCAAGTCCAATATAACTTAATATGATTAAGAAAAAGAACAGTTTCACAATGCTAATTAGCATTGTGTAGCCAGAGGATAGACTGTAGGCCTATATCTCTAATGTCCTATGTTAAATTTGTTCTCTAGACATAAAAGACTGGTACATTAACCATGTCTTATTTTCACACATTTTTCTTCTCAGAGAAGCCTGGATGAATTGTAATGCACACAGTCTGAAACATTCAGCAGATGATTTAGCTTAAATCTCAAGTAAGACAAATTAGAGAAGATCTTCACTCACTGCCTTGGGAGGTGTGGGCGATGTATTACATTTGGCAAGTAACAGCATTTGGAAAAATTCAGTTTTTGCTCTTCAGCCACTGTACTCTTTAATTACCTGCTAAAGGTTGGAGAAACAAGAACTGGGAAGGAGAAACTTCACAGAAATAATGAGCAGGCTGCTTGCTGAAGGTAGGCAACATCATCAATAATGTCTGCAGTGCTGACCTAAAGAAGGGGAAAAAGCTGAGTCCTCCTCCTGCCCATATGTTCCCTGTGAGCAAAGGAGCAGCTCTGTAGGAACCAGATTTAAGCAAGATGTGATGCTCAAGCAGGACGTTCACTACTCAAGTGATGGTTTTCATTTTGTAGGGCATGATGGAAGAATTAGTTTGAAGCTATATAGAAAATAATGCAATAAATTCTGCCTTAAATCTCTGTGAACCTTTAATATGCCAGGATCCACAGACAAATGGAAATCTCAGGAATCATGCTGCTTGGCATGCCAAGGCAGTTCCTGATGCACACTTTATTTTTACCCTTCAAAAATAAAGCAGTAAGACAAATTCAGAAAAGCTGTCAAATTATTTTTTCTAGAAGTCCAATTTCAATTTTTCCTGTGAAGAGCAGGAGTCAAAAACTTTTAGTTATTATTGTCCATGGACTGTAATTTTTTTAAGCTGTGTGGCTGGGTTTGGTAAGTTAGCCCACAACAACGTGCAGGATACCTTTGTTTTCTTGTAGATGCAAACATTGGGTTGCTATGCTAAGATTCAGCACTACTCCTGCTGCTCAATATACTGAAACAGAGCTCAGGCAAGGACACAATTTTCTTACAGTGCTAACTGTAACTATTACATTTAATTGCACATGCCATTTATGACAGTTTCTTTATTTTAAGGATAAGAAGGAGAGAGGTTAGAATACAATGAAGTCATGAGCAAGGACTTCCAAACCCAGTTCTAAAATTATCTGCAGCTTTGATAGATCAACAAACCCTATCCTCCCCTTCACTTCTGTATCTTTAGAAAGTCTTTCTTCTTTCTCCTCTCCTTATACTGCTCATGTGTTTAATCTGATAAAAATTCTTTAAGGATGTCAAGGGGATAAATACTGCTATTAACAGCTGCAAGTTTCCATTTGCCTTTTAGAAATGAGTGGCCTACACTTTGAGGCATTAGATACACTGTTAGGTATTTGCAGGATGTGCTGTTATCAGGGCCAGTAGCAGAGGAAGAAGTGGATCCTAAACCATTTTGGTACTAACAGAAGGACCCTCCAAATGGTTTGCAGAGTGTGTTCGAGAGGCATTACTCAACAGTGTTCATATTTGACACAACAGACATTTAACTCTGTTCCAAAACCAAAGCATAAATGCAGGAAGTCCTATTTAGCCACTGAAGGTAACTGATTTTAAACTACTAACTTTCTGCAACTTAACTCAAAATGATGCATGAAAAAATGTATTCTTACTAAATATTAAACTGAAGCATATATATTAAACTGAAGGAAAGAAGGGAACATACCAAGATTCTCAGTGTTTCCTTGTCACCAACAAGTGCAGCCTTACAGCCCCAAGGAGCCTACAGTTCCTACCAAGCTGCAATCAAATTAATAAAGAGCAAGTGCTGCTTCAAAGAAATGATGGGTACTTTATTATGAGCATTGATAAGGAGACAGCCATCAAACCCTGCCTTGCTTTATGTTATAAAAGTTCATATATTTATGTGCAGCATTTGTACTCTAAGCATTTTTTTCCCCCACAAAAAAGGAATGTGGAGAAGGGAAGAGGAAAAAATTTGTTTCTTCCATCCCAAGGAGGTCAATGTACCAGGAAAGCCAAACTTGTGCACAAACATGCTGTAAAACAGACAACACCAAAACCAGAACTTATAAGCGGGAACTGTTTCAGATAGGTTTTTTCTTTGAAAATTTCATCTGAAGTCTAAAAATAGTTACTAAAAATAGTACTAACGATTTTTTTATCATTTGAATTACTTGAATTTGAATTATGATAATTTGGAGTCATTAGCTTTTAAAAATCAGGACTGATCTGTTGCTTCTGACATTAGTATGAAGGCAGACTCAAAAGGCTACACACTTTCAGCATTTTCAGAATCTTATAGTCACAGCACCAGAAAGCCATGGCTGCTTTGCCATGGTGAGGCATTGTGCAGCTTGGAAACTCAATCCATCTGTGCACAGCTGCTCTGAGCTCAAATACCAAGACTGAAAATCCTGCCATCACCCCTTGAAAGCATTGCATTTCTAGCTGTATTCTATGGCATGCAGCCTCTTGATTAAGCCTTTTTGACTTAGTCTATCAATACAACTGTGAATTAAAATAGATTATTGTAATGCATGCTGACAATACAAAAGCCTGCTCACAAGCCTTAAAGAGAAATGATAGTGCAGAACAGCTTTGACATAAAATTACAAGCCTAGTATAAAAGCTAAAAGATGTAGAGTAATAACAGCTGAACTCCTCAGAAATCACACAAGCAGAGACAGAAGTTACCTCCTGCCAAGGTAACTGACTCTCTGCCTCTGACATTTTTCACCTACCTTTTTGTACCAGGAACATCACATCTTGTCTGAGAAAGACTCTACACTATAGCTTTGGTTCGAAGATACCCAAAAGATACCTCGCAGTATGTGTCTCTTCAGACAGTATGCTCTGGACATACTTCACCGTTCAGATGCTATAGTTAGAGGGAAGAACAAAAATAATCTAAGGAAATGCTTATTAATATAGACCCAGCTCCTTCCCACATGCCTTAGCTGGCAAGTAGACCTAGTGGTGGCTGAACAGGGTGGTGAAGCAACATTAATAGTAAAAGCAGCTTATTGCTGTGGTACCTTTGGCTCCCTCTTGTACCAGTCAAGTCAGACTGCTGTCAGATGTACCTGACTGCTCTCAGGTGTATGGGACAAGTCTCAGTGGAGTCACTCCAAGCACACACCATGTTTTGAAATACAAATGAAATGAAAAATGAAAATGAAAATGAAAATGAAAAGTGGTGCTGCCTTTCACTTCCCTCAGGAAAACTGCCTCTTGCAAAGTTTTATAATTTTCATTATATCCTGCTTGATTTGCTTTACCATCTAGACTTGAACAATAGCTAACACATAATGGAAAAAGATTTTTCCACAGGCTGGTTCTAATTACATGAAATCTCATATGAGATAGGACATTTAAATAAGGAACAACTGCAGAGTCCAAGATAATCACTACCAAGACACGAGGCTTTTTGAGAGCACTGCTACAATGATGCATTAAGCATTACAGAGTACTCCAATCACGTTTCAACATGAAAGCAATTTCTTCTGTGGCACACTGCTGCAGGAGGATTAGCAGCTATTGCAATCAATGTTCAACTCTGAACAATTATGAAATATTATCCCTTCAACTGGAAGTTTCCTAGATCTTTGTTAACTGCAAGATACATGCTTTAACTTCTGCACAGGGTTACTTGTCTGTTTACAGTTGGGGTTACTTATGTGTTCAGCTGTTTTTCCATACTTATCATAGTGAAGTCTGAAGAAAAAATTGTTTAGATGCTAAGGATTAAGAGACTTCCAGTCACTAAACAGAATCTGTGATTCTAATTGCTAAAGTAGACAAGTAAAACATTGTTGTCTAGATAATAAAGCATACATTAATTCTCTATTAGAAATGTACTTGAGTACACAAACAAATATTCAAAAATTTTATTTCAGCACAAAAAATAGAATTTCTTTTCCCATGTGTGTATTCCACACTCCAGACTTGCTGCAATATAAATGCATTAATTACCTGTGCTACTCTAGTGAATAGTACCACGACTCTGTAGAATGATTGCTCACATACAGAAGTTGAGAATTAACAGCTACATGACCATGCTGCAAAAACATTTTCTAAATGCAGCTCAGAGTTATCTGTGCAGCCACCTCTGAAGAACCCTGTCTGAACAGATCTAAATCGGAAAAGAAAATGCTGAGAGATATGAAGGCTGTTAGTAAGAGAGACATGCAATTATTACTACCTGTGAAAATATTTAATTTACATTTATTAAAGAAGAAGGAATTGAACTTGTACATCTTCATCAGTGATTGGTTTTGTTAGCTGCATTTAGGCCCTTATAATACATTTGCAAACTAAAATTAGTTGAAGATCCTCACCTTTATGTCCTCTCACCACTTCTTGTGGACTGGCTCTGCTGTTCTCCTGACACCTCTGAACAGACTCAGCTTGCAAACTCCAGGTAATCAACCTGTGGATGGGGAGGAAGAGTAGTTTTCTGCCAGTTCAGCAGGTCAAATGGGCTCATGAAGATAAGCAGTGAGCACCAGATGTTCAGCCACAGAGGGGATGATGCTGCATGGCTACGAGGAGCAGTGAGGCAGTTGTAGCTGTTATCTTCCACACCCCAAGACATGGTGGTCAGCAGAGATGTCAGCAGATGAAAAGTTTGCATCATGGCATGACATATACTGTTTTGAAGCTTTGACCTCAAACTGACTTACTGTGTTACACAAATTGTTCCATTCTGCTCAAGTATACTGTCAAAAGAATACTTCAGTCATTTCAAATTACAGGAGGAACATGTTACAAACTCTACAGCAAGGGCCATGATGGAACCAGCAGATTCCCTATGGCCTCTTTGCCTTGGGAAGTATGAGTGGCTCAGACAAAAGATATGACCTGGTTTTACCACTTCTTAGGATACTGACCAGTGTTCTTCACGTGGGGCTATGGACTGGCATTATCCATTTGCAGATGCTCTTAAAATAACCATGTTAATTGCCTCCCTCCCTCCCCCCCCCTTTTTTTTTCTCCTCCTCCCTTTTTTTCCACAATTCCTAACATATACCTTCCACATTGGATATTTCTGAAATACTAATGTATAATTTTACATACAAACTAAACAAAAGGCTATTTCTTCCCCAAAGAGAGTAATATTTGAGAACTTGCTAGTCTTGATCATGACCTGAAATAAAGGCTGATAACAACAGAGGCTGCACATGACAACAGGTCACAATGACTTTAGTACTGATAAGAGAAAGCAAGATGAGGAGTGGTTCCTGAAGCTAGGGCATCCATAAAAGCAAATGCCAGTACTGCAGTGCCAGTAATTCAGCAGTATAAGGACAGAAAAAACAGGAGACTTCAACAAATTGGATGTGGTAGCTCACACTTTTAGTGCTGTATCCCATGGCTACTGAATTACTGAATCATTGAGTGTTTTATGTAACACTCCTGATTCGTTATCCAAGTTTCTTCCTACAGAGGCTGGTGGTCTCATTAAGAACAACATTTACAGTGCAAAGATTTCAGATGTTACAGAACCCACTGTGCTTTCTAAAGATCCACCTTTTCTTCTCATCAACTGAAATAACACTTCTTGGCTATGAATCCTCCCCCCTTTAATTTGTTTGAAATTTGCAGTGCTTATTTCTCAGTCAGCTGTCTAAGGATTTTAGTAAGATTTATCCACAGTTTCTCTGACTAGTTGCCTGCCCCGCCTTTAATTCTTTGTGATACAAGTACTTTTATGTTACAGGAAATGAGGACAACAGAAAGCTGCAGATCCCATGAATGTAAAAATTGTCTTGAAGGCATGAAACAATTCAGCCCTAATTACAGCCAGCTGGAGCCTGCTCTCTTTGCAGAGATATTTAGATAATTAACCAAATACTGACGGATGCAAGACTCAAGTATGACACTACCACTAAGATATTCAACACTAATTTTTGTATCCATCACCAAAAACAAGCTCACTGCATATTATCAGCCTAAGTATTGAAAATCAGTGACTAAGACAATGATTATTTTTTATTTCTTTAAGCCCGGTGCTATCTTTCTTTAGCTGCAGAAGAAACGTCTTTTCCATTAGAAATGCAAACATAGAAATTTTTATTAATTTCCCTTTCAGACCTGTGGATTCACCCAGTCTGAAGCCTAAACTTAAATACGCTGAAGCCACAACACTGCTGTAATAGAACCAAAAATCTTCTGATTGGCATTATTATAGTAACACACATTTATTTCTCACATTATGCCACCTTTACAGCTGAGGGTTCGTTTCTTCCTAAGCAAGCTCTATATGAATGTTGAAGCCAAACAGTACCATGCCAGAAGTCCAATATACTACCAGTGCATATACTGTGAAACTATTACAAAAGAGGATGGCAGACACAGTGCTGAAGAAATCTGAAGTATTTGGAAGGTGGAATCACTAATGTGTTCTCTCCTGCTTACAACAAAATATATTTTTTAACTGTTTCACAAGCCTGAAAGAGGAAGTCAATACAAACAAGAGAAAGCTGCCCTCCCCAATTTTGTTTTCAGTAATCCTTTCCCTGAAAATATGAATTTACAGACAGACTCAATCCCTATGACTGGTTATACATCTAGTTAGTATTGCACAGATGAGGAGAAAACATCTTGTCTCTTTTTATCTCGTGGTAGCAACTGTGACTTTTATTTCTAGTTAGCAACTCAGGAACTCTACTGCAAAAAATGTGAAATATTTAAGTCTGGTAAAGACGTTGTTATAAAAAACAAATACACCCCTAGAAGTTGTTGGTAGAGACACAGTGCAATGAGAAACATAACTAATCAATAATTCTTAGATCTTGGGTAGGGTTACAAAGAAGACAAACTTCACGCCTCTCAGTAGCATACTTGCAGTGTTCTTAAAAAATCAGGGTGGGGAGGCAAGAATCTGAAGAATCTGGAATATTCTTTTAATTTTTTACTTTATTTGTTCCCACACTGTCTTATCTAGCACTGAAAAAGAAACAATCCCAGTTATGTTTGCACCCTGCCTAACATACTCCTTCAGTAGGGAAAGCCAGAACTTTGTTCAGTATCTTTGGAATGCCACCACAACAATGCCACCAAGTTATACTTCAGCTTGCACTTTTTCTCTGGAAAATATACAGAATTTTTATTATCAGATTTGGAAAGCATGGAATAATAATAAAATCAAACAAAAAAACTTAGGAAAAAAATAGGTTAACTCATATGAAGAATGACATATATGATAGCTGAAAAAGAAAGCAAGCCAGGTATTTTTGGAATATTTTTGAAGCCTATTAAACCCCTACCTATTCACCTATGAGGCATTTTTAAAATATATATATATGTACTTATATATATATTATAAATGCTCATGTTTGTATTTAAGATAATGATGATTGGCCTAAAAAAAAAAAAAATAAAAATCATGCTTTGTATAGAACTTAATCATGAACAATTGTTTCTGAAAGGGATTCAAGGAATTACACTGAAGAGAGTTAAGGAAATGCTGCATTGTGGATAAATTGCTAATAAATCCTTTGAATCTGAGAAGCTTACAAATATTTCTGTTTAACTTGAACAGGCAAGAGATGTTGCAGAAGCAACCCCCTGCATGAGGTGGATGCTGCAGTGTAGAGGGGGAAGCTGTCTCTGCCCAGAACCTGGGGCACTGGGACCCCCTGAGCCAGCACCAGCACCTTCCAGAGTTTCAGATCCATAGCTCAGTGACTGTAAGGAACTGGCAGAGGTGCAGACATCCTCTGCAGGCACAGTGTGCAGCACTGCCATCTCAATTCTCTTGCTCAGGGTATTTTTAGAAGTGGCTGCTTTCTGTTCTCTCCTTCCCTCACTCTGCTCTTAATATTACCCAACAGTCAGACCTGGGATATTTACATCACCAATATGCCATTTCCTAACAGGGACAGAGCTAATGGAACAACTTTGATTTACAGGTTGCAGTCTACAGTATTGGTATTATTTTTTCTGTTATAACCCTTGAGTGTCTGGACAGCACTTTAAAAAATTAACTTTTTTATGGCAGCTGCATAGGTAATATTTTCCAGCTCAATAAAAAAGTTATTCTCATTCACACAAAAATTCTTCTTGCAGCAGGTTCAAATGTGTTGATTATCTTTTTCAACCCCAGAAGTTTATGATTTTCTTAATTAGGAGGATCTGAGATTTGTTCAATTTTGGGTTTCTTTTTTTTTTTTTTCTTGAAGAACAAGCAGGTGTTTCTTTCCAAGACCACATCACATAACAGGCTAGAGAAGAATGAAAGGACCCAGCATGAACAACACAAATCTAATTATCACCAACCAAAAGGCTGATAAATGAACTGACAGAAGTAAAATACATTATTTTTACATGATGGAGATTAAAGCAGGGTGAACTTGTTATGAACACTGAACAAATGAAACTTGGAGACCTTACCATAAAAAAGTCTTTTACCTCCCCTGCACTGAAAATTCACAGCTCCCACAAAAAGCAATGCCACCACAAAAAGAGCTAGGAGATCTGATACCCAGCACTGGAGTTGTTTTGATGTAAAATACAGGAGCCTTTTGCAAATGAAGAGCAGTACTGGTTTGGAGCTTTGCAAATTTATGAGATGATTTTTCCATTTTCCTTGTCCTGCTTATTTGAACTTTCCAGGGAGAGGCATCAAGCAGCATGAATTTAACAAAAACAAGCATCACTCTCCCTTTATCAAATGAACTGACAAGAAAAATATTTTTAACATACCTGTGATTTAAATTATAAGCAAAAGTGAAAATGGAGCCTAATGCAAGCTAGTGAAAAATCAGAATAGCCCTTTTGTGTGTAGGGACTTTTAAGAAATATTTTAATGTTACTGTTGCTTACTTTGTCAGTGTTTCCACTTTGAATCATCATCTTCAGACATTTAAACCTCAACTGAAAAAGCCTGGTTGGAACCTGAAAAACTAGCAAGTCAGGTCTCAGAGGAAGAAAAAAGTCCTTTCTTAAATCCCCCAACCCAAACACAGCCTGAATTCAGTATCCTTAGCTACCTTTGAGACAAAGCTAAAAATCTTAGGGTAACATTTTCCTTTCAATTACAAATATTAAAAAAAAAAAAAAAAAAAAAAAAAAAAAGATTCAAACCCCATCTCCCTGGTTTAGCTGTAGAATTCTGCAATTCCCACAGTACTGATGGGGAAGGCAGCTGGCAGGACACAGAACACTGTGTCTCTGCTCCCACAGCTTTTTCAAACTGTAAGTACAAAGTAATTGATACAGCAGTTTAAGTTTGGCAAACTGTTCAGGAAAGCACTAAGAAAATGCAGTACAGGAATGTAAAATCATTACAGTAATACTTATATGGTCATTGTCTTAAAAATATATTTAGCTAACAGCCCCTACCTGTCTTCTGCAGGTACCTGGCTTTACCTACAGGTATACATCAATCACACCAGACTCCACTTCAGTGCCAGGATTTTATGTTCCTTCCTTGCTCTATGTGCCAAACCAAAGTGAAGAAACAAAGGCTTGTGTTGTTCCTTGGGAAAAAAAAAAAAAAGTGTTCTGCAGGAATTGGTGGCCAGTTTCCTTTCATGCACACATAGGGCTGCACTCTACAGGAGGAGTTAACCTATGCAAACACATTGGGAGTCTATTGTCTCCTCAATAGGAACTCTCCCTACAAACATGCTTGTGGGTACTGCATGAGGCAGAGGAGGCTCATAATGGTTTCAGAGAAGTTCTGATGGTAGAAGACTGTGTGGCTGGAGAATGCAGCTGGCTGGTAGGCAGAGGTGTGTTCAGCTCCCCACAACCTTCCATTGTTATTGAGAAGGTGGTGACTTCCTTGTCATTGAATCTTTCCCACTATTTTGCTCTTCCTTCCTGATGATAAATGCACTTTTTATTATTCTAACCAATTCAACATAGCTTTCAGAAATTTTATCACTCATTTAGATTTCACTTGGTGAGTCAAGTGGAAAAAATGTGTTCTCAAGCTGAGAGAAAACCCTCCCATTTGAAATCCCTGAGCCAAGAACACCTCCCATACAACATCCTCCAGCTGTTCTCAGAGGCAGAAATCTGTTCACGTGGCAGCCTCAGTCACTTCCCACCAAGGCCACTCCAGAGCTTCTCAGGCAGGAAAGAGATCTGCCCAAAAACCAACACCTGCCTCCTCCCAGGCCTCGTGCCCAGCTCACCCAGCACTTTCTCAAACTACACAAACCTCTTAATGTTCAGACTCTTGATATCTTCCTGTGCAAGCAGAGAATCTGTCACATAGCACAGCTATGTGATAGCACTGTTCAAGGGCCTCCAATTGTCACTTTTATCAGCTAAATAACAGTAATTTAAATATAGCTACAATTATGTGAACCTGGAGCCATTATCACTGGAAGATTTACAGTTACTGCTGTTTTGACAGAGGCTGGATGCATAAAGAAAGTTGCTTTGCCAGGCAGCACTTTACAAGGTAACAAACAAAACATCACATTTCAGTTTTCTAAGAGTTTTTCCTCTAAAATGATGATAGCTGTAAACTATTTGTATCTTCTCCTAACCTGCTGAATAAAGACCCGCCAAGGTGCTACATTATCTTTAGTAAGAATGAGTAAGAGTGTGTGATTTACCTCATGCTGCTAATATTTCTGAGATCTTAAGTGCCTTATAGAAATCTAAATGCATATTGAAGTGCCCCAGGTCCTCAGCTTTTGCAAAATAAAGACATGAGAACCATTTTCTTCTCCTGTTCCCATTAGACACATCAATGAATTAGAAAGTATATGTGCAAACATTCAAAGAGAAAAAGACCACAGAGGTAAGGAGAAGAACAAGGTAAAAAAACCTTAGAAAGAGTACAGTGAATTTGAAATCTTGCAGGAAAAGCATTTTTCTTGTAAGCAATTTTTGAGCTTCATTTATCCCCATTCAGATGACAGGAACGTGCAAGTCCTCCCTTCTTGGCAATATGATAGGAGAAATTGGAACTATACAAACAACTCTGGTTACAAACCAGTAAGTAATGATGGGAAACCAAGTAAGCCACCAGATACTAAAATACCAACTTTTTGCTAAGAAATGAAATTCACATCCATGCGATCCAATTGGATTCAACCAGTATTTGGCTCTTTTAAGATTACACTATTTAAACTCAGGTAGAAGTAAACTAACATTCTCTATAACCCATGCAAATTATTTTACAATACGGTACTGAGGAAATAAAAAGATGTCAGAAAACTCAGTTACCACTTAAGTTTGAGGCTTTTCATCCATTCCAATGCCAATGGTTGACTTTGCAAAACTTTCCGCAGCCACTGGCAATAAATCTCACCGAAAAGTTCAGAAGTTCCTACTTTTCCAGACAAATATGCTTCATCCTCCTCTCTTCATGACTTCAGGACAGCAACATTTTCTGTAAAAAGCAGACAGTTATGTTATTTTAAACAATTCCAGATGTGATTTATTGCTAATTTTTCTTCTTTAATGATCATCTGATCTCTTAAATGCCACATAGAAAGACACCTGAAATCCTTTCAGGATTCTGGCTGCATAGCTGGCATGCCTTCTTAGCATTTAAATTCCTTTTCTGAACCCCAGGAGCATACTGCTGCAGTATCCTTTTAATCTTATCTGCCATATAGCCACACTAACAGCTTTGCAGTAAAAGCATGGGTTGGAGCACACACTCTTAAGAAGGGCCTGCAGAGCTAGCTAGGGTAACTGAGGACTTTTCCTAGGAAAAGGAACAATCTCAGCTATTTTCATGTTTTTAATTACAGTTTCCAGACAATACACAGAGAATGACCTAGGAAAAAAAAATGAACAAGACTTGCTCATGTATTACATGTGTTAACAGAACAAAAGCACACAGGTTTGTATCACTTATGTTTGCATATAAGCAGTTCATGGTGTTTAGACCTTCATACCAATAAATTACTCACATAAATAACCTTCGCCTTAACCCGGTGTAACTGAGCATTCTAGGCATGCTCATCTCCTAACAGAGGAGCAGAGAACATTTGTATTCTAACAGTGTCCAGGCTGTGCCTCTAACATTCTCAGAGGTCCTTTGAGTCACTCTAGGAGACAGCACTGTCTGGTTCATTGTGGGTTTTGTTTGTGGGCTCATTTCTTTAGACCCTCCCTGCCCCTTCCCCCCCACTTATTTGGCTACCATGACTTCAAGTATGAACACATTGATGGATTACAAAATTGCTAGGAAGAAAGTAAACATGAAGGTCCCCCAAAATTGTTTGTATTATGAAAGCCACAGATAACATGGAGCAAAGTGCTTTATAACTTCCGTGAAAAGAAGTTACAGTCTGGTGGTGATGAGCACCCCAAGCTAAACCATCAACTGCTGAGCAGCATCAGCAAAACACCCTGACAGCTGTTATCACATCAAAATCTTTTTTTTTTTGATATTTGAAAGGAAGATTTTGTAATAGCTTTGCAGAGGTGCACCAAGAGGTGAGATGATTAAGAGACATCATAACAGAAATCACATGATGTGCTTAAAAATATAATTAATGAGCAAAGTAAATACTCTCCTAATGAAGGCAGATAAAGGACTAGCCACTAATTTAGTCTTCAACTTGTGGCTCATCACCTAAGATATTCAACATAAGTCTGGCGAGAATTTATGTTCTGCTCTCAAGATGTCTAAGAGTTACCAACCCATTTGCTTCTGCAGGTGGGATTAGCCAGAAATGTGGCACAGGGGAAGAACAGAAAACAGAACAGAGCTCTGCAAAATGGCTAGAAAATAGTGTACATTGCAGCCTCATGGTTCCCAGGTCTGTTATTCCAGAAACTTATCCCAACTAAAACCAAAACTAACAAAATCTTACCAAAACCAACTACACTTATATTTATAACTTGTGTTACTTCTCTAAATGTAGAGAAACTTGAACCCCATAATAAAATAACAACATCCATTTTCTAATTTCAGTGCACAGAGGTATTTTTACTTAGACATGCAGAAGAAATTCTTTTCTGTGAGGGTGTTAAGACACTGGCACAGGCTGGCCACAGAAACTGTGGATGCCCCATCCCTGGAAGTGTTCAAGGCCAGGTTGGATGGGGCTTGGAGCAACAACCTGGTCTAGAGTGAGGTATCCCTGCCCATGCAGGGGGGTTGGAACTGGATGAGCTTTCAGGTGTCTTCTAACACAACCCATTCCACGAATCTATGAACTGCAGAGCAGCATGTGCAGGCAGCAACCCTGTGCACAGATTATTAAATGGAAAATACAGTTCAGGAGGTTGTATTTTTAGTCAGAGCAGCAGCTGATACATGGTAAACACACAGTGAGATTTACTAAATGATGTTTAAGGTTCCTTCCAACCCAAACCATATTTTGATTCTACAAATTGCTCTTTCTTGCAGAATTGCACTCCAAGAGCTCTGGCACACCTGGAGATAATCTCTTGTGGTTCGTGAGGAACATTTAGGAGCTTTTTAAAAGCATGTTGCATATTAAAAGATAGCAAAATGAACGGGTGATATGGAAATCATATATACAAGTTATTATTGTACTTGCAAACAACACAATGACTTAAAAAATGCAATTTAGTACTCAAAAAGAAGAAGAATCAAATCATGGCACAAACCCTGACCACACTATATTTACTTATAGTTCAGTACTATTCGTTAATTTACAGCACTGTAAGGTAACTGACAAAGATTACATTAAATCCTTCCTTTTAGCTGTCGCTCTGTATTTATTGGACAATTAACATGGACAGAGTAAATGAAGACGTAGATAAATCCCTCTCTCAATCTTTCCCCCTTGGCTTTTGACAGAGGCTGCAGGCAGTAGAAAAGAGCTGCCATGTGACTCAGTCCCACACAAGCCGTCCTCACAAAACAAAGAGTGAGGAATGCTAAACAAATGAATCACAAGCCATTTCTGCAAAACACCCATCCCTTCCTTTCTAGCAACTGCCAACGCTGGGAGCTATCTGCCCTGTCAATCTGAGTGACAGCCCATGAATAAAAGGGCATCTATTTGAAGCCCAGGGAACTATGGCTAACTGTGTAAGGAGGCAAAAAGTGAAGCAAATCCACAAGGAAACAAAGCCCTGACTTGGGAAATATTTTTCCTATTGATGTTGACTGCAAGTGAACTCTTCAAGGGCTATGAATGAGTGGTGATACTTTGGCATTCTGTGCATTGCCTCATTTTTAGCATAAGAGCTACTCTTAGCTTTCAGCTGGCTATCAGATTTGCAAAGCTAGCATGATTCTGGCAACATTTATGCTGTTTAGTAGATCAGCATATTGATAACTTGGACACAAACCCCTGTAAAAACACAAGTATAAATCTGCATGTAACGTTATTCTCTTTGCATGATACAGCAGAGAGAAGAGAACCAGATTTCTTCCACACTGACTGCATGAGCACAGGGGTCAATGAGCAGTTGCATGAGCAGTCACAGGGTCAATATCAACAACTCAAACATTTCAGCCGACCATGGGACTTCCATCAGGGTCTCTCTTGAAGGAGATGGAGAGAGGGAGTGAATCAGTAGAGGGAATGTGCCTTCCTTTCCAGATATACTTATGCTTTTCATATAAATTCATACATGTACAGGAGAGGAGACACAGGAAAAAAGGAGTCTAAAAGTAAAAATGTTCTTACTTTTAAAAATACTAAATATAGAATTAATAGATTGTTTAAAATAGAACTTGTTCATGGAGACAAAGGAAGTATTTAATGACTTGCTCATGCTTAAGAACTCTTAAAACCAAGTATCTGTTAGTCATGCATTTGAAGGATTTGCTACTCCTGAGCTACTGATCTGAAAAGGTTTTAACACTGCAAAATGAAGACATGTCCCAGAGGGCTACTGCTCTGGCCAGTGTGCTATCAGAACACTATTCCTTTCAATGAAGAAAGGAAAAATTTCAAACAGGAGGAAAAAAACCCAGGGATTAATGGCTTTGGTTCTAGAAATGAGGTGGAAATAAGGTCCTCTGCACCAAAGGACCACCAGCTATCTGTCTTGTAGGCTTCATCATCCATGATATCAAACCCCAACTCTGAACACACATCTACCATTCTGTGACCACATCCTGCTGACTCAGAAAATATTAAATCTTAAAGTTGTAGTAGCCATTGTAAAAAGGTGGAAACTGAGTCTGCACAACATAAATCTGCCAATTGTGTCACAGGTATGTGCACTGGGAACATATTTTCTTTTACCGAGTAAAATACCTTGCTATGAGCTACCAAGATGAAAAATCAAGATCAAGATACTGAACAGGGCACATATGAACTGAAATGCTTAAAACTAAAAACCAGCTATCCCCATCCTTCCTCAAAAGAGCTACCAGGGACTCTACAGGCCCTCAGCTGCAGCTTTCCTACTGCAATTTCTATTCATTAATTTTTGGCCTAATATTACAGATGTAACAGAGGGGAAAGACAGCAAAAAAGACAGAAGGTACTACTAGTCATTAATCCTTATGAATTAATTATGTAGTTCAAGCTTCTTACAGGTTAAAGAAACACATGGTTTATTAAAGCTTGGAAGAGAGTTTCAAGCTTAGCAAAAGGCATTAGTAAAGTCACAAGGAGCTGTGCATTGCTGTGAGGGAAGCTATGGGATAAAAGACAGGAACAGGAGCAGCAACTGCCAACAAAGCAACAGAAGTCTTAGTGTTTGCCGTTCTTTGTTGTAACAGCAAGAAAAATTTCTACAGAAAACTTAGGCTTTTGCTGATATTTCACATTCACAAAAATCTTAGGAATATCTGCATGTGGCCTTTTAGAGGAGGTCTCTTGGCACAGTGATAGAAGCTTCAGGTAGCAATATGGATACAGGGACACAGGAAAAAGAACAATCAGCAGCACTACAGCAACACGAAGAAATGAAAGCAACAATAAAAACCCCACCCAACCCCAAGCACTCACATGGCTGTTTATTCACAAACTAAACCCAAAACTTGCACTGGGATTACATTTTGACTTTCAACTCACTCCCCCCCCCACCCCTCACAACCACACTCCTTTGCTGGTTGCCGAGTTTTATTAGAACCATCTGTGAGATCCTCCTCTTCCAGTTTCTTATGTCTGGTAATCTGGCAGCTGCACTTCCTCATCCACTTAAAAAAAAATATCTTTGTTTCATAGTTGTCGAGACAGAAGGCCTTTGACAGGCTAAAAATTATCCCTAAAATCAACAAAGAAACCACATCCTATGCTGTGCTTTACAGATTAAAGGGAAAGAATGGAAGTTGGAGAACATGCATATTTTTAATGGGAAAATAAATGAAGGTTTTAGGGATCAAGAAATTTTTTAACAATGCAATTTATCTGACAAAAATTACAATCTACTGAAGCACTGCAAGATGCCAGTGCAGAACCAAGATCATCATTATCATAGACTGATAGAAGCAAAAGAAATGCAGACAATTATTTCCCTACAGCATCTCACCTCGTAAAATCCTTCTGTATAATGCTCCTAAAACATATTTATGCACTTGTAGGTAGAGATACACATATTGCAACCATGCACTTCTTCCTGACAAGGTAAGTTCTGCCCACAGTGTATGACTGGGCACAACAGCCCTGACGGAAAGTGGCAAAAAACATTGTGGTTTAAGGTTGTCCTGGTATTTTTCTCCTTCAGAATGTTTCTTCAGAAGCACGTGCTTACTTGCACAAGAACTGCATAACCTTAACTTTTGGAGGAAGAGAATGGCAGAAAGACTTTATACCAAATCATCTCAGACAACCCTTTTAAAAAAAAAAATATGCACTTCAAGTTTGAACAAAAAATACTGCTTTTTTAAGATTTGAGGAACTTTTTGATATGAACATTTATGAACATTTACTTTGCTCTTTCCATGCTGTTGCTATTTGAAAGGTAACTAACAAATACAGGCAACATTAAACTGCTGTCAAATAATGTTTGTACGAGAGTAAATATGAAGCACATGAGAAATTAACTGGGCTGCTCAAAACTTCCCCAGAGCTACTTCATTACTGGAAATAACTTTCTCCACACATGGAGAAAAAAAAAAAAAAAAAAAAGATTGCATACAACTATAAATCACGTCTGAGATAGGAGCCCTGTTGTCTTTACTCATGACCTTTCTGTTTTACACAGATTAGAGCCCATGCCTTCCCTGACGAAATTCTTAGTTCCATGCTTAAATAAACAAGACCATTTGAAGTTTCTCAAGTATTCATAGTTTGAGAATACTTCTACAGCTTCATATATCAGCATTTGCCTATTTTCTTCCCACTCTTTCCTTTTAATCATAAAAACTTTTTTTGAATTTAAATAAATGTATTAAACAGTATTTCAAAATTGTCACAAAGAAATTGGCTCATCTCCTCCATAAAATACTAGACAAAGGAAAGATATTTTACTCACAACAAGCTCTAAAAAAAGGATGCAAATGTAATAATTTGAGCTGAAAGGTGATGCAAGGGAGCCTTAAAGGTGGCTTCAGAAGCACTAGAAACAGTACTGTTCATCTTATTTTATAGACCTCATATGCAATTAAAAATAAAGTAGACATAAAAAGATTTACATTAAAAGACACACATACATGTCAAATAATAATATCAAAAACTGTCCTAGAATCTCCCAGAACTAATGAAAACCACAAAGTGTGTGGATGTGTAAGAGTTGCACGTGTGTGATCAACAATGAGACATTTTTAATAAAATCTGAACATTACTTCTCTTAGCACGTGCTTCACTGGCTCAATATTTATGGTAAAAAAAAAAAAAAAGTACCTTCCTAAAGTTGGAACTTTAAACAGAACAGAAGTTTGAAAGAACTTAAAAGTTCTGTTTTCACTCCATCTTTTGTATTTGAAAAATATCATTTGGATGAAATCACTCTTACAAACCTCTTTCCAGGTCACCTTTGATCTTTACAGAATATATGTATTTATATAAGCTAGAAACAGCAACAACAAAAAAGCAATTTAAAAAAAAGAACAATCGTCTTTCAAGGTATTATGAATATATTTATCCAAAATTGCAAACAAAAGAATGCTTGCAACCATAAAAATAAAATTACCTTGGTCCAATTGCCATTTTTCTTGCTCTTGAATATATAATGTTGATTCCCTGGTTCCAATTCAACAAAGACAGACATGAAATGGCACTCTATTGCCTGACACAACTCCAGAGCTCCATCTCAACCAGAGCGCCATCAATACCCAACCTCAGCCCATGACTGACAACACCCTCCCCACAGGGCCAAACACTCACAGATGTACCACAAACTTATCCAAAAATCTGAACTGCGACATGGAGAGAAACTGGCAGGCTGAATGCATGTCTGCCCTTCTCCTTATGAACTCCACTCAGGTAAAATGTTACAGAACTGATTTCCTAAGAGAAGGGATCTGTTTTAAGCCTGAACAGGTCGTATCACATACAAAAAGCAAATGGTCAGTCCTCATCACCAGTGTGCTTGCAAAATCTTCTGTAGAACTGCAACCTGAGCAGCAAAATCAACACAGTCTGAACTCCAACACCTCTTTGTTTCTTGGGCATATCACTTCCAAAAGGACAAGAGGTTAACACACAGTTTCCACATCCACTTGCACTCAAACTACCCCTCTCAGTGTGGGTTGCCACAGAGAGATTCAGCCCAGAAAACTGACTCAGCTTTAACACAAAACATCACTTGAGCCCAGAAAGCCAGCGCGCCCTGGGAGAGAAGGGCTTGTGGCTGCAAGCAGCATCCTGGACAAAGCTGGAAAATTCCAGAGATGTGTTGCACTCAGCTCTTCCCACAGCTAGGACCAGACAAAGAAAACTTAATTCAGCAGGAAGCTCTAGAGAAGAGCTTTAGCTGAATTTTTGCAATCACTGAAGTCAGGCACTCCATCTTTTACTTAAATGTTAAACTGCAGACACGGGCCATTACTCAAAATTCCTTTTCTTTTTAATAGTTTTACCAGCATTGACATTTCATAGCACTATTATTTCAAGTCTGGTCTGGACAAGACTTCACACTAATCTTCAAGAAAATTATTTTTGGAAGACTATGGTAAAATACCTCCCAGATATTGCTATCATTTGTCAAAGCTTTACTTAAAAGCAGGTATTAAGATAAATGAAATTGATCAGAAATGGAGTACTTCCAGGAACATAAATGATGGTTAAATTAAGTTTGTGACAAGGGCCAATGCACACATTTTGACTTCTCAAGGGATACTATCTGATCTTGCATCAAAAAAGGCACTAATATAATACATCAAAGCTAGAGCAAGAAACTACAGCAGAAAAGCAAATGGGTTTGGTTGGAATAGCCAGAAGAGAAAGAAATGCATCAAGTGCTCCTGGCACTGAATTATGAAGAATGTCAGAAAGTGAACATCAGCTCAGTTAAAATGAGCACAACTTTAGGGTCAATCAAGAGTATAATTTACAGTGCTCTGAACAGAAAATCTAAATGAACACTGCCAAATTTTCACAGAACTAGTAGTAGTGTTTGCTGAAAAGGCACCTTAAGACAAAACATTACTGGAAGTGAGAGTAAAACATAGAGCAGACATCTGAGGGCATAAGAAAGAGGCTTTACAAGTTCTTGCTGTGCTATTTCTCTCCTCAAGAGAGTATTTTCTCTCAAGTATTTTAAGGCACTTACTCTAGTTTTGACTGTAGTTTAAAATACTGATGGAAATAAACTAGAGCTGTAAGAGGGAGCTGCAAGGACTACTCAGCCCTGAAATACGTTAAAATGTACACTGGGCATTCAGGTAACACAAAATTCAACAAGCGTTCAATAGTTCAAGATTTTTCCTTCAGAATTATTTGAATTTTTCTTGCCTGTGATTTGCACTGTTGTGTCATGTTACTTCTGCAGTAGAAGATAACATTGCACTGTTTAAAACCAACTTTGCCACAGCATTTGAACTGAGCCCAACAGGAAAATTTAGAAGCGTAATCCATCCATAATCTCCATCTTTTCAAACACTGAAAAAAAGGCACATAATTTCTTTTAACTCTTAAGAGGGTCAGGTTGGCCATAAAATGGTTTTGGCAGCTACACAGACTAAACTGTATAAAGCAGTTGGGAACAGTTGGTACTGTGCAATATGGAAACAGGCAAGGCCAGCAGACAACACACTGCAAGTATTGTTCTGGTTTGCCCTTAGACTAACAACACAGTTTAGCAGCAGCATCACTCCATGCTTCTAAATAGGACATCATTTTCTCAAAAAAAAGTATTAAAAGCATAATACTGAAGACTCATATCAAACTTAATATAAGATTTATACATTTGTGTTGATACAGAACTTGAATGAAAAGGAAGAATCTGAGAAGCTTTAACTCTAAACTCTATTGCCAGAGAAATTTTTATTCTTTTCCTGAAGGTTTCAAATAAAAAAATATAAAACAAGGTTAAAAAAGTACTAAAAAAAGTATGAATAAATATAAATATAAAAACAGCTGAAAAGCCATGCCTGAGAAGCAGCTCAGTGAGTATACACAAATGGGTAACAGTGATAAGGAAGGAATTCTGGGTCAAAAATAAGAACTGCTGCTGCACAGGAGCAGTTTGACAGATTGGTGCAGAACACAGGGCCAAAGTGACATAGCAAAAATTAGCTACAGAAATTAACCAGGCTGAAATGACCTCAGTGAATGCCATGCTTCCATAAAAGAGTTACTAAAGCGGCAGAAAAATCTGTTAAATTCTCCTCTAGAAAATTATTTTATGTTATTTCAGAATAAAATTCCAAATTGGAAAAAGGCTGAAGTAACGTTATTTTTCAAACTTTTTATTTCTAAGCACAAATTTCAGGACAGAGAAGTGAATTGTCATGAATAAGTAAGAGTGCTCTATCTGTGCAGGACAAATTACTAACTTACAGTAAGTCTTACCTGATCGTAACAGACTTCACCTAAGAAGGGATGATGTGATACAGGGGATGACATTTGGAATAACAGAGAAACTGCAGATTAAGCAAAGCTGTGAAATACCAAAGAAGTTGAAAGGAATGACCATTAGGGTCATAAATACCCCAAGAAAAGCCCCAGAGAGGAAAAAATTATTTACAAGATGCTAGCAGCCTTACAGATCAGACCAAAAGTCCAATCTGCCCATTAGTCTGCTTCTGGCAGCAGCCCAGGGCATAAAGACATCAACAGCAACAACTTCTCCAAGCCCTTTTCCAATCTCCAGCAATTTGCAGTTTAGAGACTTCCTGAGAAAGTATCTTTGTACACGCAAATTATCTTTGTTTCATGCAATTTTCCTTCATATATCCATCCAATCACCTTTTCAACCCATTTATAATTTCATATCCACAACATCCTGTGGAAGGACATTCCACAGCTGAACAGCTTTGTCTGATGTACCTTTGTGCCTTTGGTCTGAGCTGCCAGGTTCTTGGGGGGAGGGAGGGGAAGGGCAGGAACAAATAAACTTCATTTGTATCACCTCTATTTCTTCCCATGCCATTTGGTTTGTGATTCTTTCACAGGCTTCCTTCAACTTACTTCCAGTTTTAAGAATCCTTCTGTTTGTGATCATTCCGAGTGGATTCTGCTCCACACCTCCAACTCTCCATCCTACGTTCTTCTTTTGTGCTCTTTTCAAGTTAGACTGTATGTCACACTCAGATGCCTTTCAGAGGAAGGTGAAAGAATTTTAGAGTAATGAGAACAGAAGGGCATGTTTAAAGCTGGAGCAAGTTTTTCAGTGGAAAACACACACAGAAAACAAATGAAGGCTTAGTGTGATGCAAGCAACAGAACAGTGCAAGCACTATCGAAAGAAAATTTAAAATGGGGAAAAATCCTTTAAGTTTTGTAGTTGAATTCAACTAATTTTTCTGTGCCTTCATGTTTTACAGATCTGAAGGATTTGCATGCGCTCTGATTTCCCCTCAAGTGAGCACTTCACTGTGTTTTGTAAATTTCTTCCCCATTCATAAAGAAATAATGATGCTCAGGGCAGTACACTAATGATACTTTGTATTCTAATTGTATTCTTATTTATCAAGGAAGGAAATAAAATAATGGCAGTGAAATAGATTGCAAATAAACGGACAGTGGTAAAGAAAGATGAAGAATGATAACTGGTCATCTTATAAAATTTCAAGTATAGTATCTGGAACTTACTTTTATTTTCCTGTATTACAACCCAACTGCGTTCTTAATCATTCACTTCCAAAAGTACAAGCTATTCACAAAACACTGGAAAATGCATTTTCATCTAATACACTGGTCAGATTCTACAAACTGGCTCCCCATAGACTTGGAATGCCCCAGGGTCACCATTGCCTGCACCAAAATGACATGGAGCAACCTGACAAAGTTGCTTTTCTCAGCTTACTCTGACCTGATTGTACACTGGTGGTCCAGTAGGAAACAGCTTGTTGCATCTGTTTTTTAGCAAGAGTATTTAATGTATTCCAGCTGAGGTCAGGTAAGGTCACTTCAAGTACAGTCCTCCTAGGGTAAACATCTTGTATTAAGAAAATGCTTCAAAAATATACTCATGGCAGGCTCTGCACATACATATTTAGTTTTCCTCTCTTGTAAGCTTCTGCAGAGGGTCAAGTGTAAGGGCAAGAGGCTTGGTGTTCTAGTGATTCGCATTGTTCATTGCTGCTACAAAATGTGTTCTATTAACATTTTTGAGGAACTGCCCCCCTTTGAATCTCCCGTATCTCAGATGCCAAAGTCAACTATAAAAAAAAAAAAAAAAAAATCCCACAGGAGAGATGCATGGAACAGATTCCCTTCTATTGTATCCCTGAGCTATAGAATCCCACACAATAATTTTAGAGTGAATTTCTTCAAATCAAAAATATGCTCATAAATGTAAGCTGCATTAAAAATGTTGGTTCCCATTATTTCATTAAAAAATACCTGCAGGTGTGATTCATAAAAGTATTTTATAATTCTTGTTGTCTGCCCAAGCAATGTCAATTTTTTTGTTAAGTCTTAGCAAGTATATTTCAGATTTTCCCAAGAACATGACAGAGGGGGGGGGGAAATAACTTTTTCCAGATCTACCATATCACAATTGAGATTTCCTGGTAAGGATTTCACTTTAAAATTGAATTTTTGTGCCTGTAAATTTTTTTCCCACCTTCATAAAGCCCCTCTACTTTGACAGAGTTATATGGGTTTGAAAAATAATGTCCATTTTTGCCTTTGCAGTAGACCATATGAAGTGTTGATAAAATCCATCATTTACTAAATACATTTCAGGATGCTGGGAACTAGGGAAGGGGAATTTGCCCTAGAACCAAGCAGGACAAATCTGGAAGCAGCACTAGGTTTTCCACATATAACTGTAGTTGAAAATATGCACATAAATTGGAGAAAACCCAGAGATATTTGCACACTATGTAGCACTTTAGATGTGTTAAAACTTTTCATTGTTTGACTTCATAAACTTAATACTGCTCTGAACAGCTACACTACATTAGCAGGCAGTAGAAATAAAATGAGTGTATTGTGCTGGTGCTCAGCAACATTTGCAGTGGGGAATTGTTCACATCTCTCTACTCCCACTCTGCATAAATGTATCAAAAATGTGAACTGCTGCTCTGCCACAATTTTCCTACTGTAATCTGCCACCTATTATTCTCTCAAACCCCATCTGCAGGTCATTTTTCTCCCAGATGAGCTGGTTAAAATTCCTTATGCTTTTTTCTTTTAAGCTTTTCAAATAGTCCAGCATTAACTGACACGAATTTATTTTAACCATTTATTTAAAATAACGATATTTTTGTATTGCTGCAGCTTATCAGCTCTGATTGACTGATTTCATGCAATCTCCCATCACTTCATCTTTTTCAGATACATGTATTAACTTGCTGGGTGCTGAGAAGAATGGCTGGAAGAGTAATTTTCATTATTTTCTTTTAGGCTCAGACCTGTTTCCACAGTTTTGAGCATTACACAAAATTTATACAGACAGGAAAGCATGCACCATTGTGAAAATAACTACTTAGCAAGTAAAAATATTTAGAAATTTATACGGAGGTAACTGTAGTTTCTCCTTGTAATTTAAGAAATTTGGAGGCGATTTTCCCCTATGTAAGGGAAGCAAACTGCTTATTCCCAATCTTTGAGGAAAACAGCTGTTAGGAATTAAAACTCCGTATATCCATATTGAGCTGAAGTTCTTTTTTCCTCCAGAAGGTATCACTCTGAATAAAAGCATGGCAATTGTCAGCATTTTCCTCCATGCCAAACAGTTGAGAGGGCCCTTGACCCAGATAGGATTGTTTCCTAAACTTTTCTTTTTACAATGCTTTAACAAGCCACTTGGTTTCATGCAGATTGCCTGGTTTCACACAAATGGCCTCACATACTCAAGTTTTGAATTTATAAGAAGCTATTTAATCAATTTTTGCTGACTGCAGTCCAAGAACCTCTTTTGTAGAAAACTAACATAAAAAACAATGGAAAATTGTTGGCTGTAACAAGACTTGCATCACATCTGTGTGTTATAGAGCAGCAAGACAGAAGCCACGACAGCTAATGCTGTCACAACATGCTGCCCAAAAACACAGACCTTAGGAGCACAGTGCCAAGGCTACTTAACCAAAAGCACCAGGAATCTGGAGTTCATCACCTATCACAAATATTAATTTGTGAGTTTTAGAAATTACAGTTAAACTAAAGGTTCATGCCTCACCATAAAAATCAACTCTAGAAAGTAACTGGAACATGCATTAGGGTCTTTCCTCCTTTTAACAAAAGTCCTTCAGTTTTGTAAGCTAACGGGAAATGATTTTTTCCTCTTTGAATTATGTATGTATGTACTAGCTTAATTATTATTATGTTGAATTATGTATGTATGTACTAGCTTAAAGTTCTGTTTCAGCCCGGCTACGGACCATGTACTTCTTGGGTAAAATGTGACAGGGAAAAACAAGGAGGAGGAAGACAAATGGGAATTACATTCTGCTCATTTGAAATCACAGCAGGAGTTCCCGGGCTGAGATCTGAGCACTAATAACATGGCTGCAGGCAAGGAGAGGCAGATGCATGAAGACCACTCCTGCAGCAGAGAATAGTGAAAGATGCCAGACAACGGAGAAATCTGTATCATGAATATTCTCTCATTGATTTTATAGATATTTTAAACCAGACCCAGTTTCTTGATCTGTTTTACCACACGGTGAGAGCATCACTTGCTGTGCAGCAATTTGGACACTAATCATTTAATCTAAGAGTGCCTTGGAAGCCCTGTGAACCAAAGGGCCTTCACCACCCAGACAGAAGGGCACCCTACCTAACATCCCCCCTGGGATGAGGCCTGGAACTCAGAAGTTACCTTGCTCTCCCTTCAAGCAGACGCCAGTACCTATAAGGAACCTTCCTCCTTTCCTATACCTACTGAACAGTGAACTGAATTCTCTGACATGCACAATGAAGGTAAAAAACACTCTGCATAATCCTTCCTTACTAGATTCAGCTATTGAACAGAAACTTAAATTGAGCATCTGTGTTTTGGGTTTCACCAGTTATTCTGGATCAGAGTTTGCTAACATAACAGTATGCATCTTGGCTTGCTTTCTCCCTTCAGAAAAGTTGACTGCAACCTTAACTCAGTTCCTCCTTAGTGTAATGTATTTTCTAATAACACTTGAAAAAAAAATCGCCATTAATTATATTGCTTATTTCCATTAACTTTAGGACTGCTATCAAAATCTTTGTTGGTTTCAGTGTCACGGGTGACACAGCACAGAAACAGCTTTTGCAACCCAAGATTTGTAGTTAGGTACCTTACAGGTCTGCAGTGTTAGGGGCATAAGCAATGCTATTTGCTGCCCTTCCTGCACCATTCATGCTAGATCTGGGCAGCGTTGCTGTTACAGAGCTGGAAGATTAATTCCTTTCCCTACCTTTGCTGTCCAACACACCATTCTGCTGCTGCTTCTGTGCCCATTAACTCACACAGGAGAAACCTGTCTACTTTTGCCAGGTTCATGTTCTGCCGAGTGAGTTAAATCAGATGACCATGACCTGGGGTGGTATCATCAGACAGGGTGAGAAGGGCAAACATAACTTCTTTTTGACAGAGCTGCTGCATCTGTCTTAACTGTATCACTATTATCTGCAAGCCATGCAGCAGTACAGACAAACTGTGTGGTTGCAAGTTTTGTCTCTAACATTAAATGGAAAATAAGTGGAAAAGTGAATACCTGAACCACAAGGAATCGTTTTCCTGCTCTTTTACCCAGATGGACCCCACGCTGAGTCAATGGAGCAATGTGCTCAAAAATACAGACACTGAAAACCTGCTGGTATGGTTCAGCTGGCTGTCCCTGGGATGCAAGGGCTGCACAGTGTTCAGCACGTGCCTGACAGTCCTGGATTTCTAACACCAACTCCTGGAAGTGCTTCTGAAAGAGGCTGCAAACTGCAAACCTGCTGGCTTACAGAAATCACATTAGAAAACCTTGCTGCAGTAAACTTCAGAAATCAAGTAGCTGGCCTGAGCCTCACCATCATGGCTCACTATCGTGGGTATGCTTTCTTTACTCAAAACCACTTTATTGATTTAATTTAACTTAGTAACTGACCTGGGCTAAATCAACAGAAGGATTTGAAGCAAACAAGAATATGCAAAAATAAATAGCAACCATTTATAAATAAACCTGTTTATGTTTGGCTGGGGTTTTTTTTCTGCCCTGAATTTACATATCACTTATTTTTAGGTAACACCTTAGTTGTCAGGCTGTGGCTTAATTACGATTTTTTCCACCAGCACAACAAACTTAAACAACTCCTACCTTTTCTCTCCCAGCTGTTTGTTCCAATGCCATCCTAACCACCCAAAAAAACATTACTTCTCTGCTGACAATTGGTCTTTTTTGGCAGGGTTTTCATTCTCCAGCTGAATCACTTCCCTGGTCTGGTTCACCAGATGGCTGCACAAAGATGTGCGCTGGCACAGCACAGGAGACAGAGCAGAAGTGGAAATGAATGCCCAGGCAAGGATGGGAAGTCATCCTTTCCCCAGCTGCCCTGACACAATAGCTGTAATCCTACCTTTGGTTTGCTTTCTGTTCTCCACACAAGATAAACTAAAGAAACTAAAGATGGGAAAGACTCACATAGAACACATCAAGGATATGGCAATCATGAGTAGGGAGCAGACTGAGAGTAGAACTATTTAAATGGGTTAAATATCAAGATGATAGCTTTTAAGCACTCCACAAATCACAAAATTCTCAGGTCCAGAGGAAATTTAAATACATTTAACTTGCCAGTGCAAATACACTACTTGATATCAAAGTACTATTTGATATCACAGTACCATGTAAACTTGCCCTAACTAATGTTTTACTGCTCAGTGCAAAAAAACCCAAACATTTCCGAACTTCAACTCCCAAGTTTGGCTACATTCTCCTCTAAAATGTACAAAGAGAAAAATATCTTCCGTGCATAACATCTTTGCTGAGTGGCCTTATTCAGAAAACTCATAAAAAGAAATATCAATATATTTAAACATAAGAGCTTAAGAAAATATATTAATTTAGATTAAAAAGTGGTTTTAGAAGAGGATGGAGATGGGTGTGGAATTCAGTATATTGCTTCTGAAGGCAATAATGCTTTGTTTTTTGCAAGTAGGTTCTCAAGGATGCCAAACACCCTCCTTGATGAGTTCAGAAGAGCTCATCTGTCATCTGATGCTGTTATAGACCAGCAGGCAAAAAACTCCCATGAATGGAAGAAGGTGTTTCCAAGTCTCCAACAACTGCTGCAGTCCACCAGGCAGGATGATGGGGACAGCAAGCTGCCTGGGAGCCAACCTGTAGGATAACCCTTTCCAATCCCCCAAAGCCAGTTCAGGTCAGGTTGGCTTGGAAGGCTGACACATCCATTCCCTACTTCGGAGAAAGTATGGATGGCCAACTGCCACAGACCTTCACACGAGTATATTTCAGTCAGCTAAAAAGCATTTTTTCTCCAGATTCTGATTTTATTCTAACTGTATCTGTGACAGTTCCACGCTCCACATTTCACATTTTTACTGTTATTATTACACAGTGGATATATAAAAGATATTTGATATAGCACATCATCTAAGCTATGCTGTTCAAAAAAGTGGTCCTAAACTATGGAGTTTCATACTAAATTTGATGACTAAACAAAGTTCTTTTATTGCAACTAATTGGAAGTACAATGGACACAGTAGCTGATTACACACTGGAAACTACAGTTATTCTGTTAACTAATCCACAGGATTTCAGCAGTTCTAATTTACTGTGGAGGAAGGTCCCATGCTTATGACTCATGGTACAATTTTTCTCTCTCCTTTTGTTTTGCAAACTCTCTGCTTAATCTAAAATCCATTTCAGTTAGAAACTTCCAGGCTCAGCAGAAACTTGAAGGCAATATATCCAAATGAGTGATGTTTCAACAGGGTGTGTATCTACATCATCTTAAATCAATCTAAATCTGGGCTGGCACAGCCCTACCCATCTCCCTGGCTTCTGAGCTCCTGCCCCTTCCTGAATACCTACAGGGCTGCCTGCATGACCAACTGGATGACTGACCTGGAAACCACCCAAGTGCCACCACCAGGAGGCAAATGGAGTGGGAGCATGGCAATAGGGTGGAGAGCTGTGGCACTCCAGATTTAGATAGGCAAAAGTAGACATAAAACTCCAAGAGCCATTAATCATCCCACATGAGCCACGTCTTGGCATTCAGAGGTCTGGGTTTCATTTTAAGGTATTGATTTCCTTTCATAAAACACTTTAAATCTGTACATTAGCAGAAAAGTTATCCAACATATATGAGTAATACATTATCTTAATGGGATACTTAATAATGAAATTCTGTCTCAATAGATCTTTAGGAACAGATTTAAACTTCAGGGATTATGAGTTGAGTCAGAATAATGCCTGCTCTCTCTGCCCTGTGGCTGGCAAGAATACTTTGAAACTGGTTTTTAATAATATCTGGGATACTACAGCAGCCATGCTGAAATCTAGGACTCACTTCTGCCTCACTGATTTAGCTTTCCCTAGCAGCACATTTTTGTATGGTAACAGTGACAGAAATTACAATACATTGATAAGGAAATAATAGATAATATTGTTTTGCTTTTACTGGAATTCCCTTCAGATCATATCAGTGTTAAAATACCAATGCCATGGATTTGTAAGAAGGGTAAGACGGGAACAAGACTCAGTCCACTTCCCAGTAATAACTATTCATGCAGGGTACCCCACAGCATGAGACTATCAAACAAACTCAGCTTCAGAAATAAATGCAAAAATGGCAAATCTTTTACCATCATCTTTTCATACAAAGTATTTCTATCAGTCTACCACCCTTTTTCAGAAGGGGAAATCCCCACCAAGTCATCAAAAATACCTACTAATAGGTAGATTTTAGATATTCAGAGAACTCTGGCTCAGCATCATCTTCAATAATTTAAAAGGATCATTAATATTATCCCTAAGGACAAACAAACAGCACTGGATAACTACTCAGATTTCCAGACCAAATTAAGATACAGCATTTCAGAAGCCATTAGCTTCAGTCATGTTGCTTCAGAAGCAGTATCCATCAGTTAACAGATATGGTAAAAATTTTCTTCTGTGCAGCAACTTGTCAGCTGAAGAATTTTCCATCTTAAAAAGCCCATATTAGAGACAAAACATCAGGATCTTTAAGAAACTTCCATTATTGAAAATTAGAAAAAGGTTTGAAAATTATTCAATATGACAGATGCTAAAGATATCTTTAAAATCTGTTACTTTAAGTAGACAACATGTAAGTCTAGTTTGGTTGTGCAGAGATTAAAACACCACGACCTACAAATGTTGAGTGTGCCCAGATGTAGAATTCACATTCAGCACCAATATACACATTGACAGTAAAACAGAGAGAAGCTGGGGATGGGAAGATACAGCCCTACAGACCTACCCTGGGACTAAACACTCAAGCTCAGTACTTGGCCATATGGATGATCCATTTTCCCATTAGGGATTTGTTACAAGGGCAACACCAGCATAGTGAGTGATTAAAGTATGTGGCACAGAAGAATTATTATACAATAGCTACTAGGTCTACTTGTTATAGCCAGAACTGCAGTGTCTGTCTAAAAATCAACCCTAGTACAAGCTGCTTAGGTTTTTTTGGTGTCTCCTGCTACAAAAATACACCTTACTTTTAAGAAACTTCTTATTGCTTTGCATACTCCTTAGTAATACTAAGGTTTTATTTACACAGATCAGTTAACTAGTTGCATCTCTACTTGTATCTGGTTCCCATACTAGTTTACAATATTGGGTTTTTTCTGTTTTGAAGCCCTCCTAAATGAGGTAATCAACATTGGAGCAGCTGGCTGGAACATCCAGTGGGAAAGGAGTGAGGTCCTTTGTTCTTCCACTGGCTTTAACCAGGCACAGGAACAAGAGATAGGGAGCTTTAGGTGTTCCACTTCATTTCTCACTCCATTTATATTTACCACATGTTCCAGATTCTGTGGGTCTCAGACAGGGAATTTTACCAAGTGTTGTATTTGAAATATTGCACCTTCCCTTCCTAATTTACATAACCAGCAACGTTTCCCTTTCATCTGCAAAATCAATGGGCAGAATTGCTATATGATATAGGAGAAAACCATTTTTTAAAAGATGTCTCTTACAGCCCATCCTATTATATCCCTACAAAAAGCAGGATATTAGAACACCATTTTATTGTAGATCATTCTGAAATAGCAGTAATTATGTAAAGTGTAATTTTCTTAATTGCAATTTCCTTTTTAAAAAACACCCCTTTACAAGGATCAGTTTATATTACAAGCAGTGAACCACAGCACTCCACTGCCTTTTCAAAACTAAATGTGTATGACACTTCCTTTACCACACTAACATTTACCTTCCACTTAAGGCTTATGAACAGTATGTCATAACACAAGGAGTGTTCAGCTGATCAGTCTATTTGATAACATTTTGGAGCTCCAAGGAAGAAAATGTCACTTAAAAATTATAAAAGAGAAGACATGAAATAAAACAAGGGATGACTAAAAATTCTTTATAATACCCAGTACTGATACAAATTATCATAAGAATAATGATTATCTTCCTATAACTAGACAGTTTTTACTGAGGTTTGGTATTGCATATTCTTCTGAAACAGGACACAAATAATGAATAGGTAGTATCTTTTCAAATTTTCTTTTGCAAATAGAGTGTATCCACTCTAATTAAACTCTGATCAACTAATACAAGGAAGGAAAATAGAGATTAAGAACAGTTTTTCCTTCTGGCTTTCATGAGGTTGTATCAAATTCACTAAGTCTTAAATGCTTCAAAATAAAAATCTGTATATATTACTTTCTCTGTTTAACATAACAATGTCTCACCGTACAAATATCACTCCCTGACCAACGCAATACTGGCCTTAAAAAAAATAGTTATTTTTACTGAAATTACAATTATCAAGGGTTTCACCTAGAAATGCTCCTTTTTATTTAGACTACTCAGATGAGCTGCCTTTATCCATTTGTTTTTTCTACAGGTTGTTATATTTAAAGACCTGCTATGCGCAATTTAGAGATTACCTGTGTTAGCATTTTATTGATTCATATTTCCATATATGAGAATCAAGCCATGTGCAAGCTATCCTGAGTTTTCTAGATAACTGTTTCCCAAAGTTTTAGGGATTTTCTACATCAAAGTCTCAGTCTTCAGTAATTTGGATTTGCAGATGCTATTATCAAATTTCTGATTTAAAATCTCAATGACAACATGGTCCTGTCAGGCCATTCCTAACACAGTAATGGGCCATATACACCAGCTTTTTACTGCTGTGTGGTCAAGAAATATACTGTTCCATGTATATACATATGGCATGTGTATTTCTTGACTACATATAGCACAGAATACCTGGTGTGTGTACCAGAGGATCTAACTTTCCAGCTTCCCAGCCTGCATATTACTTAGAAGGGATTTGTGCAGTTACAAACTTTGTTTTCACATGTATGCCTCTCCTCATCTCAGATGATAAAAGCTCCAGAGTAACCTTCCTTCTACTCATAATAGGTCAGAACAATTTAATTACAGACAAATACACAGCTTGGATATTTCAAAGGCTACTATGATGCTGCTAAGTTACTTGAAAGTTAGAACACTAAAATATCAACTTGTATTCCAAAAATACAAGTTACAGGCTACCCCCAGCTGTAGGAGTCCCATGGTTTCTTCTAGACAAGTGAGAAAGATTACACATACAAATTACTTTTTCAGATGTCTTTCAGACCAGTACTTATTAACATTTCATTGGCTATTTCCAGCATTAGATTATTGACAATCTTTATTTTTGTTTCCAACACTATATGGGTTTTTAGGTATCTTTTTTCCTTGTCCTTGTTGTTTTAAACAAGGTAAGTACCTCCTGAGGGTCTTAAGTTACTTCATTACTATAGCTTAGTTTTATCTAGTTTTCCTCCCCTATAACTCATTCCTCTGTCCAAGGAGAATTTCTCTGCCTCTGGTGAAAAACTAACAACAAAGTTGGAATGCTAGACTTTCCTCAGTAGAACAGAGTAATATGCAAGATACTGGGTTTTTTACACTGGAATTTTGAATAGCATTTTGTGATATAATTTATGGCACAAAATCATAAAAAAGACACTTTCTACTTTTCATGATTTGAAGTTACTGTATGACACAAAGTCATTAAATGCAACATATTAAGAAAAGATTACAAAGTTCTCCATTTTAAACATAACACAATATAAAATCTACTGCAAGTGCCAGTGTTCCTATCTATAGACACACAAACTGCTCTTTGTAGTGCTGCCTCTTCCCTCTGTTGAAGAAAGCCTGGATATCAAATAAAAAATGCTCTGAGGAACAACTGTTGAGGTGCTCTTGAGGGACATTTACAGTTTCTTTTTTATCACTGCAGCTTCTATTTTGTTAATGAGGTAGCTGAATAAAAAGGATCTGGTACTACTTGTACATTTCATTTTAATGAGTCCCTGGAAAGAAATGCCTGGAGCCAAGAACATCCCTGTCTCCTGAATAAGCAAGAAAATCTCTGCACAAAGCTTAGAAACATCTTCCTTTTATAATGTCTTTAAGATCCTGAATCCCTGTTCTGCTCCAAAACAAGAACAAACAAACACGAAGTTTTACAGAAAGCTTCCTAGTTAAATATGAAAACCAGTGCCTGAATTAAAAAAATTCTCCAGTCTCAGCTTCCCCTTCCAAGTCCTAGTATATTCATCTTCTCTCATTTTAGCTGTTCCAGTTCTTAACAATGTCTTTTCCTGAACTCAGATCTCCACAGATAAACCATAAAGCTAAATATCCCCTTAAGCAGGACAACCTTTTAAAACTGAGGTACACTGTCAGAATTCAGGATCATTTTCTTGGCACTTTCAGAATAAGAATCAAAATCATTGCACCAGTCAACAACCAAAAGAACTTTGGAAACAAAACTACTGCCCTCTACAGAGGACACTCTTCAGACAGCAGCCACTTATACATTATAAAAGTATTTAATCTATGAAAGATGCTCAGTGCTGATCTTCCTGTTAGGTAGTTCCTTTCATTACTGGTATTCCTAATGAAGATGCTCACTGGAGGCTAAGACCAAATGTGTAATTACTGAATCCATTCTCTCTAAACATAGGCTGGAGTTTTTGTGTTAGATATTATCTAAAATGTGCTACCTGAAGTGTGACTTGCAGGATGTGGAAGATGGCAGTTGATAGCAATGAAGATTGTAGATGAACATGGCCCAGATGAGACTTTTGACTAGAAGTGTCTCATAAATAGGGAAAAAATAAATCAACTTCAAGAGAAACTACTATGGGGAAAAATATATTAGACTTCCGAGGGAAAAATTTATTTCACAATTACGTTCATGAAAACAAAATAATGACTATCACAGCTTTATAATCTACTTGAGACCCAGAAGATCTTTTTTTATTCTCCAGCCCCTTGAGAAAAAAGTATTATTAAACAAAGGTGATTTACCAGTTGTAGGCTTAATATTAAAGAAATGTCTGTAGTAATTCCAAGTGAAAAACCCTGAATGATATACAACAGGACAACACAGTGGTTTTGTACACTGAAACTATTAAAGTTCATTGCACATGTGCAAGGAATTAAACAAGAAAGAAAATGACAAATTCTTTCCATGTTCTTCATCTACTTTCTAAATCAGCCACATAGCAGCATGCATCCTGGTCTGCCCCAAAACATACCACTTGCTTGATGGAGCAAATAGTCAGTAATCTCAATTATTTAGCACAGCAAGTCAGTCCTGAGACTAGTCAATGCAGCTCCTTCCTAAGGAATGAGCAACAGAAAGTAATGCAGTTAAAAAAAAATAACTTGAAAATATATAAACCTGGAAACATTATACATCTTGAAGTGGTGACACCAAAATCAGCATTTTACCACCTCTCTCCCCATGCCTGCTTTAATGTAAGTGCTTCAAGATGAACCTGAAAAATCAGCTGAAATGGAAGTGAAGAATACAGAAATAAATTAGATCTTAAGACAGGATCTGACTTTAAAAACCCATGGAAGATTGAAATGAAAATGAGCTCAATCCACCATATTTCAGCTACTGTGTTATAGACATCTCAAATTCCTATTATCTTAGAAGCCAATGGGTTACAAACCAAAAATTGAGTGAAATTCAAGTAGTACAAACACAGCAGTGTAAAAGCTCTTATGAACTAGAGAGCCTTTTTTTAGCTCACAAAGTACAGAACACATGTACTGGGTTTTCTGCTCTAAAACAATCAAATTTATTCAGTTATTAAACTTACTTTCAGAATGGTCTGTTACTGCATGCTCCAGTATGTTTAAAGAAATGAGCTTTTCGATCTTTTTTTTTTCTCTTCAAACAGTACGCAAGCAGCTGAGCCTGAGACCATCAGCATGCTAACAAAACATTTCTTGAGGTGCAGATTTACAGCCTGAGAAGACAAAGATCTGCACTTTTTGTCACAGGGACCATCCTGATTCTTCCACTTCTTTGGCCTTGTGTTCCCAGCTGTAGCTGATGAAAGTGCTTGTGGGTTGTGTTCTCAACTAGATAGATGTGGTTCCTAATCCATCTGCAAACTAATCCTCCACACAAGAGAATTTCCAGGCAGATTAGGAATTTGACTCAGCTGCTCACATCTGCACAAGTGCTAATATAACCAAGACATCTCTTTCTTTACAACTGCTGAAGATCAGCTTAACGCGATCAAGAAACTGCATCTGATGAACCACTGCTCATGCTTTTAATATCACATTTTTAATATTCACAGCATCATGATTTTAATATTACTCAACTTCAAGATTATACAGAAGAGGCAACTCTAATTTGCTAGCATGTCATTTCATCTTTTTTGCAAGCTATTTCAAAGTTAAAAGAGTCAACAAAATAAATTTCACATCTTTGGGGGAAAAATATAATTGTGTAAAATATCTCAGGAAAATTAATGCAGTTTTGCAAATAATTTTGGTCATAAAACTGACATCTTTCACTGCAAAAACACCTACCCATCTTTTTCAAACATGAACAAATAGATTCGTATTTCTACCCTAAGTCTTCTTTCCACCCCAACACTTAAAATCTTCCAATGACCTTAAGTGCTTCCATTTCCCCACAAATCCCAAAAGGATAATCAACAACATAACAGCTCCATCTGACCAGATACCAGATCCATTACTGTACTGGGTATCTATATAATCCATTTGCCATCTGTTCCATAACTATCGAATATTTATTTATATTTGGCACATGGAAATTAAACACAATCAAGTTCATTATGCAATGTGCAAGGACATGTCCTGCAAGAGTTACTCCAAGCTCTGTCAAGAAGCCAGGGAATGTTTTGAATCATCCCAGTTCACTTTAGAAAACCTGTTAAATTTACATATCACACAATCACAGAAGGGATAGGAGAGACCTTAAAGATCATCAAGATCCAACTCCCCTGCATAGGCAGAGAGACCTCTTACTAGACCAGGTTGCTCAAGACCATTTGCAAGGATGGAGCAGTCACAAACCTTCCTGGGCAACTTCTGCCAGAGTCTCACCACCCTAAAAGTAAATAATTTTTTCCTAATGTCTAACCTAAATCTAGCCTTAAAATCATTGCCCCTTGTCCTACCACTACACACCCTTGGGAAAAGTCCCTCCACAGCTTTCTTGTAGGCCCCTTCTGATAGTGGAAGGCTGCTTAATAAGGTCTTCCCAAAGCTTTTTCCAGGCAGAACAAGCCCAACTCTCTCAAGTCTGTCTTCACACCAGAGATGCTCCAGCCTCTGATCACTCTGTCCTCCTTTGGACTCACTCCAACAGCTCCATGTGCTTCTTGTGTTGGGGATGCCAGAGCTGGACACAGTACTCCAGGTGGGGTCTCAAGAGCAGAGGGGGGAAGTATCACCTCCCTTGACCTGCTGGCCATGCTGCTTCTGATGCAGCCCTGGCCATGGTTGGCTTTCTGGGCTGCAAGCACACGTCCCAGCTTACATTGAGCTTCTCATCAGCCAACACCCCCAAATCCTCTTCAGGGCTGCTCTCAGTCCATTCTCTGCCCAGCCTCTATTTCTGCTTGGGATTGCCTTGACCCAGGTGCAGGCCCTTGGCATGGGCCCACATTTCAAGCCTGTTCAGGACCCTCTGGGTGACATGCCTTCCCTCCTGAGTGCCAACCACACTACTCAGCTTGCTGTTGTCAGCAAGCTTGCTGAGGGCAGACTCACACATTCCACATTCCATGTCTCCAACAAAGATGTTAAACAGCACAGTCCCAGAACTAACCCTTGAGAAACTCAGCTTGTCACTGGTCTCCATTTGGATATCAAGCCATTGACCTTTGAATGCAACTGCCCAGCCAATTCCTTATCCACCAAGTGGTCCATTCATCAAATCCATCTTTTCAGTTTAGTAACCAGAATGTCATCAAATGCTTTTAACAAGTCCAGGTAGATGACATCAATTACTCTTCCCTTGTCCATCAATGCTGTGACACCATCACAAAAGGCCACCAAATTGGTGAGGTATTATTTCCCTCGTTGAAGCTGTGCTGATTGCCACCAACTACTTCCAAGTTTTCCATGTACAATAAATACTTGCAGAAACACCTCATTAATTACCCCCTCCCACATACACAGAGTGAAAGTCAGAGAAGAGAATGTGCATACTGTTTCAAAATCGGTCATTTCAGTTTTTGCTTTTTACCTTTTCAAAGTCATTTTCTCATCCTGGCAACAGCTTGTCTCTTGAACACACATTAACAGCTGGCTTTCAGTTTTGAAGATTGGGTTTGAGTAGTTATCCAAACAAAATCAAATAATCATCAAAAAATCAAATAATCACCTGAACAAACTCCTTTCTTTTGGGGAGCTTTTTCTTGGTTTTTGTTTGTTTTTTTGGTTTTTTTTAAGACTTTCAGAAATTGGATGTAGTCATTCCAAGACAGAATTTCAGGTTGGTCATTTTTTACGTAGCTCTGTGTATGGACTGAGTCAATAGGATAAATACACAGAGCTCACCTTCCATATTAAGTTAAGCTAAACTTGTGGGAAATAGCATGTAATTTAGCATCTGGAGAGAGGCAGTAACTAAAATTATCAATATATGGAGACAGGTGATCCAATTTATTTTGTGCATATATTATAACCCAAGAAGGAAAGAAAAATAATTGAAACTCAAAATACAATTGCTGCAATGCATTATGTCAACATATACTTATTGTCAAGGCCAAATTTATTTGGCAATACATAATTAACAGATTTGGCACCCCAGAATGAAATCACTAAATAATTCTGCCAAAATGGGCTTGAGACAAAACTTCTACAAACCTAACGGTAAGCAAACAGCCTTTTTATTCTGATTTCCAGTCATATTGCAAAACTAGAAACACTACCCATCAATGGCAACAAGTTACAACCCAGCTTGTGAAAAACAAACCATTCCAAATACTGTAAAGACAATAAAAATTATCTGAAGGACAATGCAGCCTAGAAAACAGGCTTTGAAGACTGGGATTTCAGTTTGACAAGTTGCACTTCTGTTTATATGAGGAAGATGACAAGTAAGAAGGTATTCCAACAATCAGTTTTTCTATTTATTAAAAAAAAAAAATAATAAAAAAAATTGTTATAATTCCATGAAGATGAAACTTCTAAAGTTTTGAATAACCCAAAGCAAAATCATTTCTCCAGAACTGCACCATCACTTGCAATATACTCAGAAGACAATTTCTGCTCATTTTTGAGCATTATAAGCAGATGTTTTTTCTTGCATTAACAATGTGGTTAGAAAAAAAATTTAGCCTCTGTGAACATAATGGCTCCCTGAAGGCATAACTTTGAGGTATGAGGGATATTAGTTTAATTTCTTTTTCAAATGCTGTGGAGAAGGATGACAGAAAGAAACAGCTTCCAGTTGTCATGCTCCTAATCAGTCTATTCTACAGGTGGCTTTGCTCCAGATTTCTCTAGTAAGTTCTATTAGATCACAACTCTTCACTGTCCTTATAATATGCATACTGCCATATGCATACTAGACTGTGTGGTCTAGTTAGACTAGATCAGGGAATGCTTTCAGTTTTGACTTAAAAGAAAATGAAAAACCCCAAAAACAAACTGGGATAGCAGGAGAAGGTATTGTCATTTAAAGTACCCATAGAAATCTCTTATTTCAAGTATTTTTATTATTCTGTGACGATGTGCAGGATATGGTAGGGAAATTTTGGGTATGCATATCAGTTTATTTTGGGTAGAAGTAGAAGTTGCTAGTTTCCCACGAGTGTTTTTGATAGATTGTTTTACAAAGCTGCCTCTTGTATTGATAGCCCGTTAAAATTTGTAATATTTAATCTGGAATTCATGGGGCAGAAATAAGACATAAGTGCAATTGGTCAGCAGTGAAAATTACCACGAGGAGGAACAAGTCTGTTGTTCAGGGTTGGAAAAATAATAAGTACCAATGGTACATTTCAATAGAAAAACTACATTTGGGTAAATGGACTGCATTCAAGTACATACAGAAGGAAGAAAACCAGGGAGAGGCATAAAGGGGAGAGGAATGAACAGAATGAAGACTGACTGGGTAACAAAACCCATGCTAAGTGGACCATCCTGATGAGAGCTGATCTAGCATGCTAGGAATTCTTCAGCAAAGCACAGATAACATTCAAAATAGTACACAGGACTTAAAATTCAATGCATGGTGTTTCACTGAGCCCAAGTCCTGCAAATAACCTTATTTTAACCATATCCTAGACTCCTTCATAAATGTTAAATGTATAAATGTTTCAATGCATTTTTAAACAACAAATTACTCACTATATCTCCAGTTTTAAATTTTAGTTCAAATAAAAGCATCAGAAATGTACACAAACTGAGAATACAGATAAATAATATTTGTTTGTGGCAAACTCATCTTGGAACAAAATCATCTCCCCACCCAGCTTTCTGAAATCCTGCTACTGCCATTTTGTAGACCTCCTGCTGCTACCTTTCTTTAGTCCTGCCACTCCCTTGGGTCCACTGACACAAGCTGTAGTGAGGGGAAGCTGTAAAACAGGGTGATTGCACCCTTTGAACTGATCCCATCCCTACCTCTGACTTCCCATCCCAGCCACTATGCCCACAGCATTTCCATGGTCTGCTTTCCAGTTTAATCCTTTAAACCTGTTTTCAGCCTCAAATGAGGGGGCAAAAGTTAGTGATAAGTAGAAGGGAATGCCAAGACAGCTAAGCAGATGAAAAAAACACATAACAATTGAGTCTTGGAGATGCTGACAACCTTCTGCATGACCATGAGTTGAACTGATTTGGGTAAACAATATCTCTGCTAAATAAGCATCACTCATTTCATTCCCAGTTTTTCTGAGATCCATTTCTTGGATCTGTAGCAGCTCACGTGCTAGCACAGCACAAAAGCAAGAGCCACAGGGCAGGAAGAATAGGACAAATTTTAAAATGGCTCATGGACTATGACAACCAAAACAACCAGAGACTGAGAGAGTGGATTTAAGTAACAATCAATGGATTACATGGCTAGTGACATCCAGAAACACCAGTGCCATTTTCTTCTCTTCTGACCCTGAAGGATGTTCTACTCCCTTTTCCTATGCTTCAGTCATACGTTCATCTTACTCAGATGAACACTTTCAGGGATGCAAACCAACAAATGTTTTAACAGAAGTTATGCAAGAGCAAAATTAACAGCTTGCTGTTATTGACAGAAATATTGCAAAGGTTTCTCTCCTTTACCAGGCTCCTGGTGCCATTCTGACTCCTTTGTGTTTGTTCTGATGCTTATGAGCCAGTTTGAATTACAAACCTACTACTAAAACCATCTTTTCTTCACTGGATTAATTTTGTTGCTTTAACAAGTAGAATCCAGTTCAGTGGAGGGCCCACAGTGGAGGGTGACAGGGGAAGAAGCAGAAGCACACAGCTGTGGAGAGGATGGAAGATGGAAGGAAGAACCAGGCTGTTATCTTTGGATTAATTTAGGTGCTGTTTCATCCTACAGCTGAGAGAAGGAAAGGAAATAAGATCTATAAAGAGAGAAGTAATGCTGCAGGGTAATTAAGACCCAAGAGTAAACATGCCAAATGGTGTTTGCCCCATGACAACAAACAAATGTGAATCAGAATGTGAATCACTACTTGAGCAGAGGAAGGAATGTTTTCTCTACTATTCAGAAAGCACTTCAATTGTTTGGAAAGATGTGAGTCATTAACTCCCTCGAGTTCAAGTGAGACATCCAAAGCTATAGATACCTGACATACTTTAAGGACTCTTTGGAATGGATAACTATATGTACTTTTTCAAAACTACAGAAGCATGAAGCCATGCATCATTTCACATATTTTGCTTTGTTGTGTTTAGGCTCTTCTGAATGGCATTATCCAAGCATGACAAGCTATAACCTTGAAAGGGCACGTTTTCTTGCTTCTCATCCTTTAGGCAGCAAAACAGTTATTTGGGATAAAAGATGAGAGATGCACAAGACTTGATGCATGCTATTTTAATGCAACGTTTTTAATATGTCTGAATTTTCAGCCTCTCATAGCAACTGAAGGGAATTACCTTTCTGATGGCAACCATATCATACTGGCAACAGTATGTGTTGTCATGAAAACTAACTCCTTTCACCTCATTCTCCTTGATTTCATGTCTGCTTGTAGGAGCTCAGCATCAAGGCTGTAAGAAATCCTGACTCCGATTCTGCAACATTGATTCTATTGGTACCTGTAGGATTCTTTGGACTAAAACAAACTCAAAGTTTTCTTAATCCATTTACAATAGCTTTTAAAATCTATTTTACTACCTTTTAAACACAGGTTAAAAGGCTGGTTGGACTCCAGAGGTTTTCATTGTCAGGTGAAAACCCCCACAGCATAACAGAACCGAGCATTAGGATTGTCGAGCACTGACATAAGGCTTGGCCGGTCTGGCTGCTTAGAGCCAAATATTGTTATAATAATCAAAGTATAGATTCTCTTCCTTCAAATATGCAGCTTAAAAAATTTTCCCTGCAAAAGTCATCAAGTTGAAATGGTATTTTACTCCTACACAATCCTTTTAGAGAAAAATGATTCCTCCATATGATATGCTCTCCCTAAAATTATTCTTGCAATGCCTTCTACCTTGGATAAGAGTTAAAAAAATACTGAGAGACTATACAAGATCATGCTACAGGCACCTGCCAGAAGGGTATCATAGAATACACCAAGAGTTACAGTTAACCCACGTTCAGGGAGTAAAAGCACTGTGACTGAAACTCCTGGGAAAACTGATTGCGTAACAGGAAGAGGGCAAAACAGGGCTTAAGAGCTCGGATGCACGTGAGACACATTAATTTGCCCCTGTACCTAAATCTCACAATAGAAATACACAAGAGGAAGACAAAAAAAATGCTTGGCTTTGTGTAAGCACATGCAAAATAGGATTTTACAATTTCATAAGTATTTAATGACAGTACTATATCACTAGTGATATCCTTGCTCAATTAAATCTCCTTTAAAAATTCCTATTAAAAAAAAAAATCTCCTTAGTACAATACCTCTACTTTCCTTACTTCAATAAACAGACTTATGAAAGAAATATTTTATGAAGACAACCCCCCACACACTATTTAAGTTACTTTGTCTTTACAGGGATTGATCAGGTATCATTGCAAGCTATACAAAGTGATCTGTAAAATCTTCTGTTCCTTTGATGAAGAGGTTTTTGGAATGCAAAAGTCTCCTTGCCCAGACTATGCAACAGAGTTTGGAACATTGCAGTCTGCATTTAACTACTGCTTCACCATTCTTTTGAGATCAGTAGAATGTAAGTGGTATCCCTTCCTTTTTTTGGTTATGCTCCAAATGTTGCATTACATAACACAATGCAGGCTTTTAGCTGTTGCACTTCATACTGCAGTCTTTTGAGAAAGTAACTTGCTATACATTCTACAAAAAACAAGGCTGTTTCAAAACCTAGGAGTCAAACAAACAGTCACACTTATTGCTTCTGACCAAGTAGAGCAAGAAACACTTAGGAGCTCATCATCAAAAGTTTCTGCATGCCAGAGCCACCCAGACTGTAACGTGATAATGCAGAGAACCTCCTGACAACAGCTGAATTATCAGACTGATGTATTTGTACATACTCACTGGGGTAATGCTAACAATTTCTGCAATATAAAACCTTTAAAGAAGATTTAATTAGCTTGTACTGCACCACATACGAATCTTATCTCTCCTATAATCAAGCACAAGCAAACTGCTCCTGTATTGAGACCCAATGCAGCTGCCTCTGTGTAAGAAAAGCTTTAATAGAGTCCTGAGCTAAATCTGCAGCACATTTCATGCAGCAGCTCTCTAACATGGCAGCAATAAGAAAAATTACTTTGTCTCACTTTTCAGAAGTCTAAGGTAGTGATAGGGCTTTTCAAACTGGAATCACAAATCACTTAACACTGTGCAATTTAAAAAGAATCTAGAGGATGCAGGTTTTCCACAGCAGGGCCTCACCAGGCTTCTAAGCCAGCCAGCAATCTTCCATGATCTTCTTGAATGCACATTCTTGGACTAGAAGGCACCAAGTGGGAAAAACTAAATACACAATGAAACACACATACATGTACAAACTCATCTAAATGTTCAAGAGAAATGCCTCTTAAGAAGTCCCAAATCAAATGATGGCAACAGACTTCAATGATTCTTAAAACAAACAACTGTAGGAAACCTACCACTTCAGTGCATTTCTGGGTTTTGGCAGCAGAGGTACACTGCCAAACAAAGCAGGCACAGCCAGCTGCTGTTTGCTCAACCAAACAACTTTTGTCTTAAAGAAGGGGGTTGATGGATTTTCCTGCTGCATCCATGTATTGTTTTTTTTTCCCCATAACCAGTCTTGGAAAGAATGGAAAAAAATACATCATTTGAGAGTGGGCTGAAAGTATCAGTCAAGACATTAAAACTTACTCTTGTGATTTATCAAGCTACTGTCTGTGATAATACAGTGAATGACCATGAAATCTCATTTCAGTGCAAACCAAAGCAAGTTAGGTTTAAGATGCTTAAAGCCTTAGCACCAATGTAGACTAATCTGCTTCACTCTGTACTGAAATCTATCAAGTGGTATTGCAGCACCATTCTGCATCTCCGATGCAGAGGCAGTGAACCTGTGGTTGAGGGATTACTGATAGGTAAGGGACAAAAACCCTTTCATGGGTTTCAACTTGGTCTAGAAAGAATTTATCCATGTACACCAACAGAGAGCAGAACTAAGCTGAGGGATCATGGCTGTCAGGAGTAAGAACTTCATAAATATCTGAATTTTAAAAGTCTGAATGCATTTAATATTTTTAAAATATCAATGATTATTTTTTTAGATGTACTAAATGGACACCGTTTTAGAAATAGTAGTAATGAGGCACACACAATGGTCAGCATCCACAAGACCAATTTTGGGAACACATCAGTGCTTCAGACTGTCAGCCTAGCCCCATCTCATTTTCTCTTTGATGTCAATAAGTTATTATTCTTCTTAGTTCAAGCTTTATCTTTCAATCAAGCTTTTGTAATATGTAATTTGGAAATTAGTTCCTTAGAGGGACTAGAGCTGTCAGATAGTAACCCACATCAGATCAACCCCAAACTGGTAACAATTTAGGAAAAGAGAGCCAAAGCTGGAATTTCATAGTATACATGCAAATTATTATTTTTTTTAAAACTACAGTGTTGACATTACAAGCAAAGAAAAGAGAGGCAAGATTGTATCTTCCCAGCCCTTGATCAAATTACTTCATAATTCACCAACTAAACCTATCCCCTAGTTGCCATAAGAGACAGCAATCTGAGACAGAACCAGCTTGCAGCTTTTAGAGCATTAAGATTGAAAAGGGAACAAACTAAAATGTTGGGACTAAATCTCCAGAGGATGTAGAAGGATTCAGTGGTACTTTAAATTACGAAGTAATTTTATTGATTTTTTTCCTGGTATAAAACAGAAGGTCAAATTGAAATTATCCACAGTCTATGTGCAAGATATACAAACTAGGAGCACAGAATTACACACTGTCTGAAATTTGCTATGGTTTCTCTCAGCAAAGTTTTTTCAAAGCAATTGTCAGAGATATTAGATTCCAGCATTTCAAAGATGGTATCCGGTAGTTCTTAATTTATCCTGGCCTCACATCTCTGAAGCAATTCAGTTTGTCTCAGTGCCTAACATGCTATAATTGTGTTTGTCCTTTTGTCCTTTAACGCTGACTTCTAAAAGATTCCCATCATTAACACATCTACAAAGAACAAACAACTTGCTGCCTTTCTGGGTCTTTTAGCTGAGATAATTATTAAAATTATTTTTCCTTGTATATAAAAAAAAGCTGAAAATTGCTTTCAAATGCTCTTTTACAGAGAATTGTAGGCATGTACATTTCTTTTGTCTGTAAGGGATGTATGCTTTGCAGATCCTCAACTTGCAAACTAATATGGTGCATAAATTACTATTCACTTTTTCTGCTACCAAAACCTGGCTATTTTTGGTCATATTTAAATTCTTATAGTTCCCTTTGCATATTTAGGAACTGCTACTCTTAGCTCAGAAATGTTACGCAGGGTTTCTAGAACTACTTACTAAGATTTTTAAACATTTTACTTGAGTTCACTTACCTTCCCTCTCTGTTCTTGAGTAGAGTGTTCTTATTTTCTTATTGGGTAATGCATGATCTTTTCCTTCTTGGGATATGGACATGCTAACACTTTTTTATCTGTAAAACGAAAAGCTGGCAAGTCCTCATCAAGATTAAAAAAACCATGAAAACAAACTCACATCATTGAGCTATGCTTATTTCATGATACAGACTCTCTTCTAGATCTGAAAGTCTAAATAGTGTCCACAGCTGTGCAATTTATCCTTAGCCATTAAATGTCTCCACAATCTTACATTTTTTACAAGTGTCTGCATTGCCTACAAATGAGCTGCATTACTGTAAACAGCACATGAACAGAGAACGTATAAAACAAAAGTCCTAGCTACAGAACTTAGAAGTGTCACCTTCAGATTTTAAAAATAAAGAGCCTGTAGCTATTTTTTACCAAGAAAAATTTCCAATATTTTTGATCTCACAATTTTGAGCTTACACTAGTTTATACTCCTTGATCAAAAAAATTATACTGGTTTAAATTCCTTGTGAAAAGCAAGAGCTTGTTTGAAAGCATCAAGCCAACCACCTCCTCTGTATTCTGACTCATCAGTGTGCTTACATACTGGAAATACTTTGCATCCTATCTGTTTTGATTGAAACACCAACACCCTTATGATAAATGAGATTATGAAAGGACCTGAAAAGTCTGACAGATTAAAACAAAGGATCAGTCTGACAACCAACACAATAATAAACTAAAGGGGTTCATTGTCTCAAGTTCTAAATAAACAATTAAGATTATACTATTAAAAACCCCAACACACTTGACTTACAGCACTTTGCAGAGGAATAAGTGAGACTAAAATAAAATGGAGAGAAGATACAATGTATAGTTTAAGAATATGCAAGTTTCTTAACCTCTTTGTCTCAGTTTCCAAGGCTACAAGTGAGGCATGACAAAGGCAGGAAGAAAACCCAGATATTTTTTGGCTCCCAGACTGGTTGCTTTTTTTTTTCCCCTTTCTACTGTTCAGTCATCTTCCTAAAATGTTTTTTATTATTATTTAAGCATATATTCATCTATGTGCAGTCTCTTTGGGGGGATTCTAATTAGCTTTCTTTTTTGCAAACCTGGCCCAACTGTTCAGTGGTTCGATTTGATCGCCCCTTGCTTATATGCACTTGGAAATAATCAAGGAAACAATATCCTGAAACAGTACTATCTGAGGAAAGGATACATTCCTGCAAAATAAAGTTAAACAAAACTATTTTTAAGAATATGCAAATTATGTGATAGAAGACAGGAAACCACACATTTAAAGTGCAACTCAAACCCATTGTTTTGTAAAATTTCCAGTAAACCTTTGAAATATGAGTTTTTCTACTTTTCTCCCCCAAATTTTCTTTGTTCACTATAAAAGTATAAACAAAGCAAGAGGAAAATTAAGTGATGTGCCTCCTCCCAAGAGAAATAATTAAAGTCTCCTTCCCCTTCCAATGGCGATCAGTTTGCCAGCTCTGGCAGCCACCATAGTATTTAAAATAGAAATGAATCCCAAAATGTGATTTGGCAAACAAATGTTGAAATACTCAGAATGGCTGTTTTCCCTTCCCTTTTTTCCACTTCCTCTCTACCTTTCTAATAATACCTACAGAAGCTTTCAAACACCTTAAACACACGTGTAGCTAACATCTAGACAGAGGCCCAGGAACTTTAACACACAAGTCATGTATGAATTAGACAGACCTATCTTTGTTAGGAGTGTGTTCCTGGTATGGCCACTTCCCAGACTGCTGTGACATTTTTAACAGCTGTTTTTATTCTTATATACAGCCTGAGTTTTAAGGGAAGCAGCCTGTGTACCTTCTGAGCCCTGAAACTACCAGTTGTTTTCTCTCAGCTGATTTGGCATTAGTAAAAAGCCAACATTATTAAATTCTGTAACTAGTTTCATCCATTTTCCAGCACTGATAGGCAGGGCTAAGATTTCCACAGCACAAAAAGCTTTCACCTATACCAAGGTGAATCTTGCAGTCCAGAACACACGATATTTCAAAGCTATTTCAGAAAAAGCATACAGTGCCATGCTGAAAGAAAATATATGAGCAAAAGATGGTAGACATCAGGAAGATATGAACCTTTCACAGGGATATGCAAACACACTGCCAGACTTAAGCACGCTAGCTGGATGAAGTTTGCAAGAAACTCCTCCCCTGACAATTGTTATTGAAAAAAATTACTTAATATGAAACACAACTTGGCAGAGGGTGGGGACAATAAGCCAGTTGTCACAGATGTTTGAAACAACAACAGAAAGCTTATTTTACTAGAGTAGGTTAGAAAACAGACGTGAGGAAAACACAAGAGCTCAGCTTTAAACAAGCATTTCCAACAAGAGGAGCAAAGCATATGGCAAATATAACCACTGTTTCATTGGCATTAAATCTTTAAATCCACCAACTTTTCACTAATTAAGAAGCACTGCATATAAATATTCCATTTTATGTTTTCACAGAATAATAGCAGTATTTCCAAATCCACAAAACATTAGTTCTAATATGTAACTAGCCAGCCTGCAGATTGTTTGTATAGTAGGTTCTGTTTCTAGTATGGGCAAAGTGTCTTCAATATATTTATGCAATATTACATTACCAAAACATTCCTGACCAGTATCTTGCAACATACCTCCAGAACATTTCTCATTCAAAGAGCAGAGAAACTTTCCAAGCATTTTTAACCAATGTTTTTGTCTTCTATGTATTTAAAGTTTTAGAATGGGTATAATGCAATCCTGAGGTCTGGCAGCCACTTTTACTTTGCCATCCATGAACTGCTCAAAGGCAGCATCAGGAAGACTCAGAGACTGATTTCACAGATCACTGGTCCAGGCAGTGTTTGTGAACTGCTGACCCAAAACCAGGGAATGTTGCTAGGGTGTTATGGATAAGAGGAGACTTACTGCTTGCTAGACAATTTTAAATTATTTGAATCCTCAGGTTAGCCTGTCAGGTTGTCCTTAAAAAATCCCAGACTTCTAAGAGGGTTGATTCTAAATGAGTCACATAGGCCCACACAAGCAAATCAGCACATTGTTCTGATTTCCACTCCCTCAAAACTATGTTCTCTCAGTACAACACTACTGCACAAATAATTCAGGACTTGGCAAAAGCTACCACCAAGCTCTAGTTACAGTAGTCCTATTTTGTATATCCTTAAATCAAACAAAAAATAAATCAGCCCACTAAAAACCAGCCAGCATTTCAAAATCTCCAATGCAGATTAACAAATAAGTCTCTCATTAACCCAGTCAGACTGCTTCAGAACCTCAGTGCAGAAAGAGCCTCATTGTCTTGCTGCAAGATAAGACTGTGGGTCACTCATTAAACTGCTATGCAAAAGAAATGACAAAAAGCATCGATTAATTTCAGGAAGTTATTTTAGTGCAGATCATTATGGTTCAGACAATTTAATGGTATTTCCAATTTGCCTTTTTGGCTGCTGTTTCCATGCTTAGAACTGAAATTTCTTTTTAAAACAAGCTGAAAAGTAAGCAACAAGCTAAGCATCACCAAATTTCCAAGTTTTTCTGGTTGCCAAATAACACAGAAATTAATTCCAAATATTACTAGCAAATCACATGCTAACTTAAAGTATTCACCCATGAGAAAAGTCAGTGCTCATCAGCAGGTTTGACTGTAAGCTTCTGATATGCAATGTACCTCTTCCAACTCAGAAATATTTAACTAGCAAAACATTCAGTTGTTTTTAACAGACCATAACACATGACCTGGCATGTGCTTTGACAGCAAGTTATACAAGAAAGATGACAATGCTAAAGAGTTACAAACCCGGAATATAACAGTGCCAGGATAAGCCTCTAGAAATACTCTGTGATAATCTGAAGTCACAATTCTTTACCCTGTGAACTAAAGAATTAAAGCTCTTGAAAGCAGTAGCCTAATTCAGCCTAACACATGAGGTCAAAAGACAGACCCATATTGTATTTTATTAACATACATATATAACTATATATATATATATTTTTAAATATATATATGTATATTACCATAGTTGTTTTCAAAAGGCAGAGTAAGCAAAGTGATAAGACTATGAGAGCACTCTGGGTTCTCTTTTAAAAACTGGACTAACTGATTTCAAACAAGTTTCTGTTAAATTGGTGAATTAGTTTTGGGTTTTGATTGGAAATTATTATAAAAATGATTTTACCCTACTGCCTGTATAAGTATAAAAAGTATGAAGAGCATAAAAAGCATACTTTTCAGTATGAATACCAGAAAAAAACTTTCCTCTTTAAACGAAAGTTTGCAGGATACATTTCTTCCCAGTAACACCAAAACAGTTGATTTTGGGGTAGAATTCTTAACCTGGGGATTTCAGCACTACATAACATAGAACCACCATTTCTGACTGCAATTTCAAGGGACAAATATATTTACAATCAGATAATCCTATTATCAGTGGATATTATATACCTGAACTTTCACAAAAATTGATGAATTAACTGAAAATGGATGTTAACTGTTTTCTACAAAACTATAAATATTGGAATACAAGCAAGATACGAATTAGCAGAAGTTACTGCATGAAGCTGCCAGAGCTGACTAGCTTGCAGAGCCAAAAAAGAAAATAAAAATTGTTTTTCAGCTCAAGGAATTTTTTTCCCTGCCAAAAGGCATATTCACTTTCCTAAGTCATCACCTTTTTGCCAGATTCCAAAGTAGGCCCTTCAGCCCTAGGTCTGCTTTGTCCACTTATCTCTATCAAGAAAAGAAGAAATAAAGCATAGAAAATTACTAATTTGAACAAAAGTTTTAAAAACTAACATCTTCCACAGTTGGTGCCAATATTTTCTCTGGAAGTTGTAATTTCATACAGAGCAAGTTCCAATAATTTTGATTTGTGCAAGTACTAAATAGATTATTTTCTACTTAAAAGACTGCATGTCTAAGCCTCCATATGAGCTGTGCAGAACTACAGATGTACAAGATGAAAATAAAAACTTAAGGTTATACTTATAATTGTAAAAACATCAACATTATGTAACAAAAAGTGCAAAGACCAAGAGATGTTCATCTGAAAAATATGCAAAACCCCCAGCTTTCAAAAAGAAACATTTATTCCAACACATCAAGAGACAGAAGACATTACACTCCCTCTGTTTTTCACTTTGTGTGTAGCTTTTCCAAAAGGAAATGCTTATTCCAGGTCCTAGTGCAGGTAGGTTAGGGTTATTCCAACTAGAAGAGCAGTATTTCAAAAGTTATCTTAATAATGAGAAGCCTTCAACTTCTCTCTCATGGGAAAAATAAAGGCACACTTATAGTAAATTTCCCTCCCCTTATAGTAAAGGCTAGATTTCTGATTTTACAGGTGTTGCTCAATTAGTTTCAAGAATCTTTTCCCTTTTGCTCTCTGCATATTTTCTGGCCTTAATTAACACTGTCATGTATAACCAAGGATATGAAAGTCATGAGCTAATGTGATGAATAGTGTGTTTCTTATCAGCCTGAGAAAGGCGCCTTGTGAAGATATGATTGTCCATTCTCCTTGTACTTTTCAAGCTCTCTGAATACAGATTGAGATTTAGCTCATCTCTCAAACTACTAAGTACAGCTTCTTTTTTGTGGTATGACAGTCCTCCCTTCTAAGCTAGACCATAAAACCAGTGCCAAGAAGAAAAACAAGAAAAACTGTTAGAGGTACAAATTGATGACATCAAACATACCCAAGAGACAGCAAGTCCATACTGATCAGTCCTGGAAGGATACAGAAAAGTTGTCCAGGCTTTTAACTGTCCACTGGAAATAAACTTTTTAGAAATATTAAGCTGATTAGGCAGACAGAGCAAATATTTTACCATGTATCATCCAATGAATGTCTACCCATCTATCCATCTATCCCATACACATTTATCTTCCCTGCAAAACAATTACTCCTGAAACTTTTGGGAGAGCCCATGGGAAAACAGTAATGGAAAAGAAGCCTTGAACCATGAGGCAAAACCAACTAATTAGAAGTAGCTGGGATCTACAAATTTAAAATATCTAACTTACAGACATTTCTAAACTGGCAGGAGGAAGCCAAATAAAAATTTGAATAAATACTCTGTTGCCTTTTGTTCACAAAATAAAGAGAAATAAAATTTGTAAATAATAAAAACTGTCCCCAAAGCACTTGAAATACAGGTTTGAATGGACAACCATCTCACTCATAACAAGCAAGAAAAAACCAAGAAGTCATTCTGCAGCAGAAGAACTGACTGACATGCGACGGTGCTGATGAATGTTCTTCTAGAGAGTATACACTAAAACCACAACAATGCTATGATTTTTGGAAATGCAGAGCATACATCTGTCTAGAAACTGTTATGGATTTTCAAATATTTAATTTATTCAATAATTTACTTTTTTTCCACAGCTCAGCTATTTGCATCTAGCATGATCCATGCAACAACTGTGAACAAACACCAACTTTGTATATGTTTTCAATATATTTTCAAGCTTCTTTTGGTGATTGTGAATTGATGGAAGAAGTACACCAACTCCCTTAGCCAACACAATATATAGATAACATTAAAGTTTTTTTCATGATACAATTTCAGGAAGTCCTGGCTGAACTTAAACTCCTCTCAGTAAGCAGTACTTGCCCTTGAATGCAACCTTATTCATTATATAGATTCCTATTCCCTTCTGCATTCTACAGATTTCATTTTGCCTGGATGTTCAACAACTTTTATATGAAGGCATCCAAAGTCAGCTTTCTGTGTACTAGACCATGGCTTAATATGCAAAGAAATACAGGCTCTCAACTCTAGAGGAAAAAACCTAAAACCAAACACACCACAATTGCATAACACTTGTAATCCTAAGAAATCTATTGTCCACTTAAATTTAAATGCTGTTGCTTTGGTATTTTGCCTCTTTACCATTATTTCCCAAAAGAATTATTCACGTATGCATAGACCTTCCATCCAGTCCCCTGACAGTTGTGTAGGAATGTTTCAGAACATACCATTACACAGCCTCTTCCATCATCTTCTCCAGGGGGTTGAGCAGAACCCCCGATAACCTGTGCTGGTTATCTTTTCAACATGTTTCCATACAACACTGTTTCTCAGTCTGCAAATCTGGCTTCAAAAGGTCTGTCTGCTGCTATCGGTGTTGTTGAGGAACAGCTCTGTTAATTTACACCGATAAACAAAGATAATGTACAACTATAAGCAATGAAGTCAACCTGCAAAGGAAAGAAGGACAAAAAGCCTTCAGTGTTATCACCATTATGTACTACAAAGAAAAAACTATAGCCTTGGAGAAAAAAAAAAAAAAAAAAAAAGGGGGAAGGGAAGGGGGCAAGAACTGGGATTTTCTTGCTATTTACATATCATGCAATCTAGGGTGATTTTCAATACTGTATTTAAGTAATGGATTTATTGAATACCATACTGATGCTGAGTGGCAATACCAATCAGAACAGAACCTGACTCAGCTGTTCTCTTTGAAAGCAACTGCACAAACAAGCAAAACAGTCAAACATTTCTCGCATTCCAACAAGCAAAAAAAGAGATAATTACAGGGAATGCAGGAGAACTCACCATGACTAAAACTCCAGTGCAGCAGAAGAATCTCGGTTTAACTGCTTTGCAACCTCACCTTAAACCTGCAAAGCTGTTGCAGGAGATTTTTCATGGCAACTGTTACTAACAGTATTTTTCTATCAACTGCTAAAAACAGGTACTTGACATACCAGAGTGCAACATTCTCTCTGATGTAACAGTTCCTGAACAACTCTACTAAAAGAGCCACCTTTGGAAGAGAATTGTTCCCTCTCTCGGAAAGGTAAGTGGATTAACTTGTGGGTTAACCATGAACCAGCACCCTACCTGCTAACAGGTTCATGAAGCAAGATGACGATTCTGATAAGGCACCCAGAACCAACAGAGACTACAGTGTAAATAAAATGTACATTAAGCTCAGCTTGTCCTGACATTCTAGGCATGGGAGCACTTCAGGCTCCATCAAGCTTTGTCCTAACATGCCTTCATTTTCTGCACTTCCAAACAATCTTCTCTAGCCAGAGACAGTGACCTTTAAATATGCCTGCTTCATTTTAGAAGGCCTGCCATACTACTTGCAAAATTTTGTTCATATAAAAGACATTCCTGACAGCTTCACTAGCAGCAGAGCAGGCTTGAGTCTTTCTTGCCAGTCACAGAAACATAGAATCATAGAATCGGATGGGTTGGAAGGGACCTCTGATATCATCAAGTCCAACCCTTGTTCCACTACCACTGCGGTTACCAGACCATGGAACTAAGTGCCACATCCAGTCTCTATTTAAACATCTCCAGGGACAGAGAATCCACTATCCACATCTGATATTGCATCCCTTTAAAGAACCAAATTTAAAATAAAAACACCACAAGTAGAGAAAATACAATTTTACAGATATTAAGCTCTAAACTACTCAGCATTTATGCCCTGGATGCCATTTAACACCAAGTTCAGTGTGCTGTTCCACTGACTACAACTGCCAACTGTTCATCATCAAAGCATATGTAGCTGATCATCCTGAGAGTTTTCATGTGCTCTGCATTATCTGCATCACCACCATGAGCTTTCTCCCTGCTTCTAAAAATTGGCGATGTCTACGGTTTACAGTACAAAAGTCACAAAATAAAATACCTGCTCCAACGATCACTCCAAACAGCAGGAGTCACACTCTAGTTACAGACTGTTACAAGCTGTTTTTAAGCAAAACCACCCTTTCTAGATGAGAGAGGCAGAGAAAGACAATTTTCAAGGCTTAAAGCAAATGGAAAAACAATTACACGACATGACTTACTCCTCCATGGAAAACCTCTATACTAAAATTTATTCTACCTGAGCTTGTATAAATTTGTGTTAAACTTCAAACTTTATTAAAGCAATTTTGATGTAATTCTGAGCCTTTACAGAGAAAATCAGTTATTTTAATGGGGCTCCAAACAGGCTCAGGTGCTACGCTGCAGGGAACTACTAGGGACTAATACAAGGTAGAACCTGCCTGAGGAACAGAAGTCCTAAAAGACTTACACAAGGATGGTTTAAACTCACCAGCTATAGGAATTTGAAGTGTCCCCATTACTGTCAGACATGCATGGTTTTGAGTTTGCTGGCCAATTGAAAGGGAGGGTGAGGGGGGGGGGGGGGGGAAGAGGTTTATAATACTTTTTTAAACTCATCCTTCCTCTTGCCACATTAAAAGAACACAGAGAGGACACCAACAAGTCTAAAAAGGGAAAACAATGTTTGTCACCAAGAGGCTATTTGGCAGCTGAGACAACAGCAAGTGCTACTGTGATATGTACAGACTTCTAGTAAAAATGAAAATGCATTATGTCAGCGTAGCTGGATGTCTAGATTTATTCATGTTTATGGTGTACATTTAAATGTCTTTTAACTGTATGAAGGTTTTTCTGACAGTGAGAGTCTGGATATAAATACACACATGCAGAATTAACAACTTCTGTATTATACACTGTCTTTCTCCTTTGGTGAGCTTTGTAGTGAGGCCTGTATAAACACAGGCATCTATCCAAGAAAGAAGAACACTTTAGGATTCAGATATACACTTATTTAGTGGTTTTACAAAAACATATAAGGATGAGCTACGAATGAATTGCTAAAGAGTTTCCTATAGAACCCCTATCAAATAATAATACAAATCTGCATATATGCCAACGAGGTTGTGTTTGGCAAATGATGTAATAGCAGCATTTTCTGCAATAGCACTAACTTCATGAAGTCCATGATCTTACTTTATAGCACCACACACAACTGGTGTCTCAGACAACAGGTTACTAGCACTAGTATTGCTAGAAGGCTACAATGTTTAGCTTGGCAAGATTTTTATCCATTTTTTAACTGTGATTTCAAAACCTTCACTAAAATTGTCTCCTTGGCAGTTGAGCATTTTTCAGCATCTATATGCTTTACAGTGCATGTAAAACTTTTAAACTGAACTATTACTTTAAAGTAGAATATGAAACAAAGTCAACAAATGGAAAGGTTTAAAAATGTCTCTCATAGGTAATATTTATTTTTTCACTTTGAAATTATAAAGTAATTTTTTCCCCATGTTGAGCATTTTTCTTTATGGAGAAATTAAACATACCTTTCTCTGAAAGCTGACAACTAAGAAAAAGAATCCTAAGCAAGACCAACCATTAATTCTGAAGGCATTCTGAAGTATGGATAACAACTAATGCTATTAAATACTTTCTACAGACCATATCAATACATATTTTAAACAAAACCATAAGTAGGTATGAGTAGCAAGCCTATTAAGAGATTTTTCTAAGTACTCAAACAAAAAGGAAACTACTCAGGGAGATGAATCAAAGAAAAAAATAATCAGTTACAGACTGATAAATTACTTCTCCAAGTGGCGTGGTTTAAAACTGATTCTTGTTCAGTTTCTGCACAGAGATATGTGATTACAGTGAGGAGAGCAGTAGTGCACTAGGCTCCAGAAAAGTTCTGAAATTGTTCTGTGTCAACTAAACAGACAAACCCAAAAACATTTGTGGTAAAGCTGTTTTGTAACTCAGTGAGTTAACATGGTAACTTTTGTAATAGCTGATGGGTCCCATAAGAAAACCAATTTAAAGAGAGTAGAGTGACCTCAGAACTACACCCACTGCATATTTTTCCTCTATCCATATTTTCAACAACCAGGCCATCCAACAACTCAGTCCACTTAAGAGATACGGGGAAAGAACTTGCGTTAGTGATGCAGCTGGTTATGTGTCTTAGGAAAAATGAAGACTGAAAATTTCTCACATGGCTAATAATTCCTATTTATGATTTGGAAACCCCAAAAGGAAATACACTGCCTACAATACTAAACCACAATTTATTGAAGTTGCAGCTCAAATATTGGACAACTAATTAGAGTTGCTATCAAGTAAAACCAAGTCATTTATCCTTGTCACTAGCACTGTAGAAATACAAAAGCTCTCATGTATTCTTCTGTGTGTATACTATCTACTTGCTCTACTTTTCCCTTCTTCAAAATAGTGAAAGTCAACTAGCAAGTCTTATTCCAGTTTGCAGTCTGTTTTTCCATTCTAAATTTAAAACTGTAAAGTAGTGTCAATTCTACATTATTGTGCTGATACATAAAAAACGAGAGCATTTCAGCCTCGGGAAATGTAAATCCCACTGCAATGCTTAGTCCTTAAACAGAGGTCACATGTGGGAGCACAGAAGGGTGGGAGAACTGGTAATACCAATAAAAACTCTACCTAGAAAGTCTCTGCACCAGCCTATCCCTGGTAATGGAATCACAGAAAGCAGAACTCCATCAACCCTTGCTGGTATAGGCCTGGAGAAGCCAAAGTCTCTTTCCCTTGGCTGCGGACTGGGGCTGTGCACCACATCCTCAAAAATCCATGTTACATTACACACAGAGTGGATTTTGCCCCACTAGTGATTTTTGGCTGCCACTAGCAGGCAATAAACACTACATATTGCTTGCAAATAACTTGATGTTACTTTTCTGAACTTTTTTTTTAACAAATAAACCAACAAGTTTTGTGATTTTTGTTGTAAGCAAGCTAAAAACAAATTTGTCACACACTAATAGAAAAAAGGTAAAAAAATAATTTGTTGTGGTTTTTTTTTTTTTTTCCCTTGTCAGGTATTTTCCTTACAATCTCTTTTCATGTTACAGGTACTCAATCCACAAGGTTCATATTACCAGCACTTTTCACAAGTGCAACACCATCTCCTCATTACACCCATGCCATTTGCATTTCGATATTCTGCCCACACCCGACTGTCAGCTATGACACACTGACTACACGGGAGGGAGCAGCTCAGCAGGATTCCTCGGGAGCTGCAGCAGCACAGGAAGTGGGAACAGTGTGGAAGCTGGCAGAAGACAGACACCATCTCTGATCCGTACCTAGAAATCCTCAGTTTAGACGTTTTGGGCTCTCTTTTCCAGAAAAAAAGAGTCTAGCAAGACATATGTGTTAAAAAAAAAAAAAAAAAAAAAGAGTTAACACCATCTGAAATGCAGTCTCACCAGAATGCCACTAGAACAAGAAAAGCAGTGACAGGAGTAAAGCCACAGATCCCTGCAGAGAAAAGGGGAAAGAAAACACGGGCAACTGGCAGGGATGGGAGGGTCTAATTCTAAACTGGGATGAGGGGCAACTGGGAAGAAGGGAAACCTAAAAGCGAAGACTAAACAGGAAAAATTAAAGTAGATAAATGGGAGTGCAAATTCAGGAAGGGGATAGAGAAAACATGTTACAACTTGTTAACTTACAGTAAGCTTTTCACATATATACTTTTCCTAGCACAATACAGAAGGTTAACAGTGATTACCAAAGTCTGTGACCCTAATAAAAAACTTAAAGTAGTTATCTTAATAGTTTTACTATAGTTTTTTGTTTAGGCAAAAAATTTAGGAGCCACTCAGTTAAACGGCATCCCTCTCTCACTTTAGATGACTGGTTGCAACATATTCCTTTGTTTGGCAAATAAATAGAAAAGAATATTTCTTGCAAACATGCTTGGAGTAGAGTTCCTAAAGAACTGAGAGTCAGGAACACAAAAGACCTCAGAAGCTGAAATGGTATTTTGCACATTTGTTTTCTCTTTCACTGAGCAACCATGAGACTTGCTGATATGTAGGGAATAACTGTATATTTATTTACACAATTAGTGTATGTTCTAAAATAGAAGTAAATGTAAATCTGACACCCCTGAGTGAAGCTGGTTCAATTGCTCATTTCCACACACATGCAGCTGGGTGGAAGTGCCTACTGGCAGGAAGGCCAGGCAGGAAAAGCTACTGAAAGAGAAATGCTCCTGGCTCTACAGCCAATACCTCCTGCCCAGAAGCAGGGGAATCACACCCTACCTGCTGCTACTGTTCAGCTGAGGAACAGGCAACCAGAACAATCCAAGAAGGTCATTTAGGAAGTCTGTGAGCTGAGCTGTCTACATGAGATATTTTAACAATAAGGTAAGTCCATCACAAACTGAATACATAAGATTAATCATGGAAAGTTACTCATGGAAAAAATGGTAATTCACTTCTTGCATACTTCTACATTTTAGAGAACAAAATGAAGTTTTCCTGAAAACATACTGGAGCAGTACCTCTGCCAGGAAGATGCTTTATCTGGATAAATCATTTTAGCTCCTTCACAGACAAAACTTTTCATGCAAGTGTGAAAGTAGATGACGAGATCTACCTGGTCAAAATGACCAAATAAAAATATCCAGAACTATTTTCTGCTTTGCTATACCACTAGTATCAAACTGTCTTGGTGAAGTTTTAACTCAGACAGAATTAAAAGTATCTACTTTTGTAACTTTCAACTGACCATTCTGTATAAGTTTAAGTAAACTTCCTAACTACAGAACCTAGTTATTGGAATTCCACAGTCTTGGCTCCTAAAACAACTGTGTGTTCTTTCCTTCCTGCCCATATATCTTGTGTATTATTTTTTCCCCAAGCATCCAAGAATAAAGTGCTTTATGCAGACAATGGACAACCCTTAAGCCACAGCAAGTAAGACGAAAAACTTGGGAGCTCCTTAGGAAGTGATTAAAGAAGAATGAAAGTCAAGCTCTACAAAATGAAATGGCAGAGATCTAAAGTAACAAAAAAATCTGTTTTCTGAGATGGGGCCCCCATTAAATTTGAGATCAGAGATCCACCAGGCAATAGTCCGTCTGGTGTTCACCTCTGAACAGCCTGGCCATTCTGCTATTAAGTAGCAGCTGATAAGGAGCAAACCACTGCAATGCATTTATCGTCCCAGTGCAAATCCCAGCCTTTCCAGTCTAGTCTCACCCTCAATAAAACAGGCAAACGGACCAACCCACCTAAACGCCCAAAATAACCTTCAAGAGAACAGGAAGTACCAAAAGCTTGAGAGGATGGAATGTAGCTGCACGCGTATATAACCATCACGTAAAGCCTTTTATTAAAGGAATACAGAGTACTAAAGGGCAGAGCCCAGAGAGGGACAGCATCCACCTGGCACCTACAGCGGCTTTACCGTCGTGAAATTCCTAGAAGGTGTCCGCTCCGAAGGCACCCAGCGCTCCCCAGCAAACTCAGGCACAGTGTATTTAGCGCAGGATCACGGCGCTAAACTTCCAGTCGAGGGGCAGCCAGAGGTGCGGGCCCGGGGGCTGTCGGCGGCCACCCGGGGACCCGGCGATGCGGACGCGGACCAGGGAGCCGCACAGCCCCGCAGGGGGCCCCGAGGCAGCTGCCGGCACCAGCCAAGACCCCTTCGGGCGCAGCAACTATCAGCGCCGACCGTCAGGGCCGGGGTGGGGCGGCGCCGGCGGGACCCCCGGGGAGGAGCGGGCAGGCGGCAGCTGCCCCGGGCGCTCCCCCCGCACCGCGCCAGGGCCCCCGCTCCCCCCCGCCGGGGCCTCGCTGAGGAGACGCGAGACGGCGCTCGGGCACAAAACCGCCCCCCCCCCCAACGGCCCCTCCACTCCGCCCCTCGGCCTCCCCTCACAGCCAGAGGGGCCGCCACCCCCCCCTCACCTGGCAGGGGCTCCGCGGCACCGCGGCGCCTCCGGCGGGCAGGCAGCAAGGAAGAGGAGGCGGGCACAACGAAGAAGCTCCGTCAGGGCCGGCTCCGGCTCCCGCACCCGCCGGGCCCCGCGGAGGAACGGACCGGCGGGACACGGGGCTGGGGCTGCCGCTGCCACCGCCGCGCCGCGCGCAAAAACAACTCCCTCCCGAGCCGCCGGCCGGAGCACGGCACCGCCCCGCGCACCGCCCCCCGCGCGCCCCAAGGGAGAGGGGCCCCGCCCAGCCCCGCAGCGAGGCCGCCGATTGGCTGAGGAGAGGCGGGGGGGCGGGGCCCGGCCATGGGCGGTGCGAGGCCCGGTGGCGGCCGTAGAAGTCGCCGCGAGGCGGGAAGAGGGGGAGGGGGGAAGGCTACGGCGCGCGACGTGCCTCGCGCCCGGCCCTTTAAACTCTCGCCGTGTCTGCGCGCGCAGCAAGATGGTGCGCTTCCGCCGGCGGGGTGAAAGTAGTCCCAGTGTGCTGCTTGAACTTCCCGCGCCGGGTACCTGGGTGAAGGTGAGCGGTGAGGAGAAGGGGGGGGGAGGGATGCTCCCAGCTTGGCGGCGGCTTCTTCGTGGCTGGGAACGGGATGGGGAGGGGGGCGCCGAAAGGATTCTCCGGGGGGGATTCCTTGAGCCCGGAGGCGGAGAGATACGAGCGGGCTGAACGCGGGGTGAAGAGGCCTGGAGCGTGAAGGAGGCGGCAGCGGTTGAGGGGCGCGCGCTTCGCCGGCGCTGAGGGAGGGAGGGGGGAAGGAGCGCGCGGCAGCCGCGTCCGCAGGTCAGTGGCAGCGCCCGGGGCCCTCCCGTCCTCCATCATCGCCCTTCTCATCTCCCCTCTTCTCGCCGGCAGCGGGGGAAGAGGATCGGCGGTCTCCCCGCTCGCGGCGAGTCGGAGAGCGGGTCCCCTCGGCTTCTGGCGGCGGCTCGGGGCCGGCCTTCCCTGGGGCTGGGCCTGCCAGGCTCCGCTGCCGCTCTCTCGCCCTCCCCGAGCCAGGCCGCGGGCTGCCCCTCTGCTGTGGCCCGGCCGGTGAGGGAGGAAGGGGCCGGGGGTCCGCCAGAGCTCCCATTGGGCGAAGGGAAGAGCCCGGGAGGGTCTAAGCACTTGGCTCTCTGTATTCTTCCTTATAACCCTCATCTCTTCCCTCAGCTTCCGTAAAGTCGGAAGAGATGGTAATGTGAGAAGGGTCCTTAATCCTATTTATTTATTATTCTGTTATATCCACTCGTGCCCTTGTCCAGCAGGTCATCTATCATGGTACGGTTTTGTGATACTTATTTCCATTAATAGGTTTTTCACATTCAGTTGCCTGTTCCTAAGGAACTTTGGGTTTTTGGTTTTTTTTGTTTTTTTTTCCGTTGTGGTGGCAAAAAAAACAAAAACCCCAAGCCTAGAATTGAAAACACTGGAGCCACGTGCCTGGTGAGGCGCCATTCGTTCAAATCCTCTGGAATAGCAGCACTAGAGTGAAACTGGCCTGGTCCTCACTTCCTGGAGCAAAGTGAAACTCGTGAGTGTTGTTAGAAGAGAGCTAGGGAGTAGATCTGAAGTTGGCTGTTGGAGATCTTCAAAGGAAGGAACCCCAAAATGGTCTTGTGAGTGAGGATTGGTGTGATTTGGTGCTCTCTTAGTGGCATCTATAAAAATGAGGGAAGGCAGGACAAATTTTGTTTTTACTCAGCAGGAAAAAAGGAGAATCCTGTTCACAAAAAAAGTGAGTTTCAGATTTCTGGAGAAGTAGCCCCCAGTTTTTCTGGGCTGCACATTCTTATCAGTAAAAAAACCAAAAAAACCCAAAACACCCAAACTTACACCATGCACCCACAATATATGCATTGACTTATCAGTTATATACAGGTACTACTGTCCTATTATATACAAGATATATTCAAAAGTAGAACATAACATAGGACATAAGCCCTATTTTAAATTAGCATTTATCAGTGTTACAAAAAACATTTTTTTCCCCGCACCTCACTGGGTTGTCTTGCATGTGTGACTCAATTTATAGATCATTGTTCAAGGGCAGTTAGGTTTAAAGATCTGTTTAAGCCTACTCTGTTCCAGGCAAATAGTGGTGTACAGTCAGAACAAGGTACTCTGCATTCCTGTTTACCAGTTGCTGGCAAATACTTTTGAGTGCCGGGCATAGAGGGGAAGTGGATAAATTTTTTTTGTTGTCCTTAGAATCTGGTATGTCTCAAAATAGAAGTTGAGTTTATGTATTATAAGGTGATCTAGGCTTAGAAATGGTGGCTAATGCGGGGTATTCAGATTGGACTTAAAATCCCTAAGTTAGCTTTTATATAGGGTACTAGCAACTTTCAAATTAGAAAAACAAGAGAATGTGAACTCGCTCCATGGTCTTGATTGTAAATGGAATTTATTTTTTTTTTCCTTTGGTTGCTCACGCTGTTGGCACCAAGAAGAATTTGCACCTTTTATAGCTCAGAAAAGGGAGAAGAGAATCATGTTTCTTACAGTGATGTTTCATTAGTACCTGAGAAAAGGGTAAAACTCCTCTTTGTACCTGACTGTTAGGAGATGACTTTAACAAATGCTACTACTTTGCAATAAAGTAACCAGGAGAAAAGAGATTCTTACTGTCTTCCATCTTCTGTTCTTGCAGGACACCTTCCCTCAGCAAGCCCAGGCTCTCTGTGTCTGATGGCCAGGGATTTCACAGAGAACTGAGAAGATGTGCTGATTTCCCCATGCTCCTACACTTCTGAATGCAAGTAGTGAGGGTGAGCTGTGTTTTCACATGGGTGTGTAGTGAGAGGACAAGGGGAAATGGTCTACAACTTGAAGAGGGGAGATTTAGGTTGGACATTAGGAAAAAATTCTTTCCTGTCAGGGTGGTGAGACCTTGGAACAAGTTGCCCAGGGAGGTTGTGGATCCCCTTTCTCTGGAAGTGCTGAAGGCTGGATGGGGCCTGCTGCAGCCTGGTCTAGTGGAAAATGTCACTGCCCACACAGGGGGGTTGGAACTGGGGTATCTCTAAGGTTGAAAACTGAGCAGTTTCTATGAACACCCGTGTATGTGTGGGATGGGCAAGTGTGAAGATGATTGGAAGCAACAAGATGGGGAAGTGGTAAGACATCTTATTTTAAGTGTAACCTAGAACCACTATGTACAAAATCAAGGGGATACTTAGTTGTCTGGATCCACACTGATACAATAAAGGGTTACTGAAAGGACAGTTCTATTCTTTTGCTGACACTTATCTGATTATGCAGTTCAGGGGATGTTACTGTCAGGAGAGGACATGACTTGGCTTCCCCTTTAGCCCCCTCAACCAGGGTGCTGCATTTGGTGCACCACTTCTGGCTCCTGGGAAGCAGACCTGTTTGTGGGAGGAATGGGACAATCTCTTTAGGTGCCACTGGCTGTGGTAAGTTAAGTTGCACTGGATAAATGTGGAGCAACTCTTACCTGGTTTGTCCCCTTGAAGTGGTAGACGTCCCAATAAGTGAAGGGAATGACAGAGATCTGGGTATTTAAAAAAAAAATCCCACAAGCAAGCTTAATGGATGACCATGGAATATTTTTTATTATTTTGATGGGACCTAAAGATGAACATAAGCCTGCAGTACATTTGCTTCCTTTACTTGGATGGGTTCTCACTCATAACCAAATGGTGGCTATAGCAGGTCTGACTTGGCTATGTCTGTTCTGTAGTTTCTTTTATTTCAGTTAAGTGGTATGACATGAATTAGTTGCTTTTTTTTTTGACTTGTTTGTTGTTTAAGAAAGAAGCAATTTGTATCTCTTGGAATTCCCTTGACTGCTGTTTCAAAACCATGTAAGATGGTGGGTTGTTTTGGAGTACTTTGCTGAAAAAAAGTAGTTGACAGAACATAAGTAATGCAAGTGCACTTTTTTTTTTGGAAGAGTGGACTTTGTCATTTGTGTAGGAATAGGCTAAATAATATTTTCAGTCTTATGACTCAGAATTATTTATTGATCAAAGGTGGAATTTCTGTTCCAGTGGAGTTTAGTGTCCTATACTTGTGTTTAAAATACATTATGTCTCACAGTATATGAAAAGTGTCAGTCTTCAGAGTTGGAAAAGCAGTGCAGAGCTGTGGCAAAACAAGTTCTGGTACTAGTATGAAAGTATACAACAGATCAACATCAAGTGAAGTACTGAAACAGTAAACTGTGAATCTTCTTTCACACTTTTAAATTTAGAGTTTTCTAACACCCGAAAACAGAGGGGTGAGGAGGAGTATTCCTAGTACAGGATAAATGGTGCACAAAGGTAATGAAGAAAACTTGGAGTACGCTTGAGTTTTAAAGGTTTTTTTACTAGCATGCTAGACCTTATCCCTTGTTTGTATTTTCACTTATCCAGTGGATTGACCAAGACATCTGATAAACTAAAGGACATGTAGAAAGATACTAAATTTAAAGCTAACATCTCTTTAAATACACATGCATCTTGTTGGAATATCTCATTAATCTCAAGTTTTATTGGAATTTTAGAGCAGATGAGCTGACCTGCAGGGTCTCCAATATGTAGGCATATTAGAATGCTCTTATTTCTCCTTCAGGGTGTATTTCTTAATGAACAGGTTTTACAATAGTTCCTGCTGCTCAGATCTGAATGTTTGTCTCAACAAAGGGGGGCTCTGTTAGCAGAATGAGTCCAACAGATTATCTTTGGTGATTTGGGATGGCTCATGTAGCTTAATATGACTCTCTACTATGCCTGGAAGTGGGAAATACTCTGCTTTTTTTGTTTTGTTTTGTTTAGTAAGCTCTAGTACTTGTTTGAGTCCTTGCAATTATGTGAGCTGGTGGGAGATACAAAGCTTCCCCTGTTCCCTAGCATTCTACCAAAATGAAGAGTTAGGGAGTTATAGCAGCACTGTAGAAATCCAATAAGTTTTGGACATCATTGTAGGTGGGAAAGGAGAAGGGGAAAAGACCTTTCCCTCTGAGCAGCAGCAAGCTACTACTCTGTAACCTGTTCTTAAATGTAGATTCTATCAAAATATGCAGAACTTGAGGAAGAGGCCTGAAAGCTACCTCTAAGGTAACCAAATCTGACTGTCAACACACTCCACACCCCCCCTGCAAAAAAAAAGGAAAAAAAAAAGTCGTATTTGATTGTTGATCTGTTTACAATTTGGGTATAGAAGCTATAAAATTAATAACTCCTTGTTAAATTCAGATTGTTAGACTTCATGTGAATAGTTTTGGTTGAGTAGTGATGTGAAAATCATCCTAATACAAAAAATACTTTCCTTTCTTGAGAAGCTTTTTCTATTAATATTAGTCTTTCTATTAATAGTCTTAACTGTATAAAACCTTAAGCTTCATTACAAGTATGGAAAAATGTGAACTCTGTTACAGATGGCTTAGTTGCATTTTCTTTAGAGAAAAATGCTTAAATGTTTGGGGTGTTGTTTAGGTAAGTTACTTCCATAATTTTAATGCCAGTTGTAAAAACATATTCTGTCCCAATGTCATTTCAACAGTATTTCTCAAGGAAGTGACAGGAAAGACTGTTTATCAGACCCTATTTATCAGAAGGGTTTGCAAAGCATGCAGAAAGTAAGAGTACAAGAAATTTCCAAGCGCTGTTTGTAAAATTTAAGTTATCACATTGCTGTTATGTTGAAGAGTATTGTTAACTAGTGATATATTAATCAACACACACAAAGAGATAATATTTTTATTGTGGGGAAGAATGGGAAGACAGGAGCTTCCAAAATTATTAAGAAAAAAAGTGAACTTCAGCTTTCACCAGTGTTTATAGATCTCTGTTTAAGTTTTGGACAATATTTTTTTCTGTATTGATGCACAGTTCTTCGTTCTCAAATCTGAGGTCATTAATGTTTGTCAGATAAGGGTCTATAATTGACCTTTTATGGAGACATTTAAATAATGTTTTTTAAATGTAGGAACTTAATGGTCTGTAGCTCTATTTCATGGTTGGGTTTCCTTCAGTTTCTGTGATGTGGATCAGTGTCTGAACTATAGGAGACTGGGCAGTGATGAGGCAGTATTGTGATAATGCAGCTTTGCAGTAATATATTAACTGAAAGTTGTCATGAAGAAGGTATACTAGTCTGTCATAAGCAGATAAAATTTACTCAGATAAATTCAGTTTACCAACAGGAAATGCTTCTGTCATAGCTCCATTTTTGTCTCCGGTTCTGAACTTCTTGGTAGCCTTTCACTGCTGCAGGTGTATTTGTGTAACTTTGAGAATACAGACATCTGAGTAATTGGAGGTTTTGCACACAGGGGAAAACAAGTTTTCTGACATTTGCTGTGACTTTCTACTGCTAGATAAGTACTTAAAAGATAAATGAAGGAATTAGAATGGCAATTGATTTATGAATAAATGGGGAAGAAATGACAAATCAGTGAAGTAGTTGACAAATCAGCTGCATTTTACATGTTTAATGTGTAGGAAGTGTTGCAAGTGTATTGTGCTAAATACTGCAGTGACAAACCATGATATGTAAATGTCTTTAAGAGATCTGGAGAGTAAGGAAGGGTTGTTGTAACCCATAAGGAGATGGTGCCACATGGGAAAAAGGTGAGGGAATTGAAAGAAATCGTGTAGATGAGAGGATACTGACAGGTTGGTAAGAGCTAATTTTTAAAGCCCTAATGAGAAAATAAGGCATCAGGTGTCAGTTCTTAGGGTAAAAATGAATTTGTCTCTCTGTGATGTTCTCTTCACAATCACTAGCTGAAGCTAATGTGTCTCTAACCTTCCTTTTAGAATTAAGTGACCTCTTTCATGCTACATTATGGTCAAGCAGCTGATTCTTGAAGGAATCAAGAGACTTTAATATTCCCTGGGCTCTTTTTTCCTGTGAGCTCTCTGGCGATTTTTTTTCACTTGTCTCTGCCTCTGATTTTTGTGACCCTTCTCTCATGCAGATAGACCTAACTTCAAACAGAATAGCTCTCAGCCTCAGTGGTGGCAGCAGTCACCCTTAAGTCTGAGCTGCTGTACTTGTAATGATGAGGAAATACTTGGTTATTCAGGTAGGGCATGCAGATCATTGTGAAGATGCTTGCATGCTACTGCTGCCGTGAGTGTCAAGTTTGAGAATCTTAATGTAGCTTTGGCACAGAATGTCTTCAATTTTTAATGTAGTGCAAATTCCATTTCTTTTCAGATTTAAACCCCTATTGTCATACAGATAATAGTATATCCTCTGTCAGGCCAGAAATGGGAACTTAGCTTTTTGCTTATGCACAAAGAAGGATTGATGTTCTAGTATCTTCTTGGTCCCTCAGCTGTCTGTCCCTATAATCCTTGTGGAAGTGTATGCAGTTCATTGTGCTGTGTCCTCCACTTGAAGGACAGAATATATTGAACAAGTGACTAATTAGTGGAGTGACAAGCAGAGCCCTGAGCTAAGCTTCTCTTTTGAAGAAAAGAAAAAAAACCCGACTTGAAATGCTGTTTAATAAAACCTACTTGAAATCACAGAAAGCTGGGTTCTGTGCAGTGAACCTAACACATAAGTCCTCTCTGAAATGACAACTCTGCATTGTTTTTTAAAATGTTGAAATGGCAGCCAGGTAAGGATTACTTTAAGGTTTACTTAAAGGTTCCTTCTGGAGTGGATATTTTATCATGAAAAACAAAGCTCACTTTAGTTATGAATTGAACCTGCAGGATTTGACTTTGTGAGCTTGCCATGTAGCTTTGGAATGCCATGGGCATATTTTGTCTACAGTTATACACAGATGACCCTTTCCATAGGTCAGGAAGCAGTTCCAGGGTGGGAATTAGCTGTTTTGGTAGACTTAAAGACCAGGAAAGCCAAGCTTCCATTGCTGTAATTAATGTTCTGTCTCAGATTTTCAGAACCTTCTTAAATGAAAAAGGAATGCTGGTGACTGAAAAGATAGCTGTCTAGCTAAAAAGCCTGTGAGGGCTCATGAGGATTAAATGTGGTGATGAATCCTCAGGTAATCCATGTACCAGTAGACTGCTGGAGGTAACCAAGTTTTCTGAATTTGCAGCACTGTGTTTTGTACTGTTGTAAAATATGTAGGTTCCACAAATCAGAAAAAGACAATGTTGCCTAAACTTGTCTTCCACAAGTTTGCCTTGTCTCTTCCTGATCAGGACAAGAACTTCACATTTTGAGGTTATACTGAGATGAAATCTTACGTTGAAGACCTTCGGAAAATACAATTTTTTTCCCCATTTTCCTACTATTTAATGCTGTCACTGACCTTTCTGTCAAGGATGATACAGACTTAGGTTCTTATTTCTTTTTGCATAATGTTTGCTTAATGTATGTTCAAGTCAGATTCTCACAAGTGCTTCTAGATGGCTGAAACCAAGTAGTGACTAACACTCAGTTGAGATGTCCAAAATAAAAGGATTATGACTGGTAGCATTTTAAAGACTTTCCGAAGTTCAGTTGTATTCTTAGCTCTTAGAGATTTCCTGTAAGACCTTCTTTAAACCAGCTTTGCTTCTTTACCCATATATAGGGGTGTTGGGATAATATTTTTGCTTCAGCTCAGAGGGACCGTATTTACCTAACAAGTATATATAGAAATGAAATAATTAAAAGTTCATGGAAAAGCAGTAGAAATCCTTGCTGTTTGCTAAATACGGTAAATATTCAGACCTGAATGCCAAATATCTTTCAGAACATTGGTAACTAAACATGAATTAGGGTTCTTTTAAAACATAATTGCTTGAGACTTAGTGTGTTGTATGCGAGACCTCCATCCTCATGTCTGTTCAGCCTTCAGCCTGTTTGAAAAAGATCTAAGTTCTCTTTCAAGACTAATTCTATTGTGTTTGCAGATCAACTCTATTTTGCAGAGCTTAAGGACATTTTCCATCTGCAGTTCCATGTTTCCATCTGAGCAGCATCTGTGGATGAAGGGAAGCTGGAAGAGCAGATTGTTGCAGGTCTTAGCCCCACTTCTCTCAGATAGGAGCTATCTTCTGCTCCAGGAGAGAGGATGCTTTGGTAGGATGATGCTGTCATTTCTATTTCTATTTCTTCTGTAATCATAGAATGGTTTGGATTGGAAAGGACCTTAAATGTCATCTAGGTCCAACCCTCCTGCCATGAGGAGGGACGCCTCCCACTAGATCATATTGCTCCAAGCCCCATCTAGGCTTCAACACTTCCAGGAAGAGGAGGGGCATTCACAACTTCCCTGGGCAACCTGTGTCAGTGTCTCGCCACCCTCACAGAAAAAAATTTTGTGCTAATACCTAATCTAAGTCTCCACTCTTCAAGTTTGAAACCATTGCCCCTTGTCCTCTTGCTATATGCCTGTGTAAAAAGCCCTACTCCAGTTTTCTTGTAGGCCCTCTTCAGGTACTGGAAAGCTGCCATAAGGTCACCTCAGAGCCTCCTCTGGCTTAAAACCCCAGCTTCCTGAGCCTGGCTTCCCAGGGGAGGTGCTCCAGCCCTCTGAGCATTTTAGTGGCTCTCCTCTGGACACATTCAAGGAGTTCTGTGTCCTTACGTCAGGATGTTCAGACACAGTGCTTCAGGTGTTGTGCTCCAGAAGAGCACAGGAAGGGAATCACCTCCCTCAACTGGCTGGCTGTGCTTCTTTTGATACAGCCCAGGACATGGTTGGCTTCCTGGGCTGCAAGAGCACACTCATGGCTTGTGTTAAGCTTCTGGTTCACCATCACCCCAGGTCCTTCTCCTCAGGGCTGCCCTCAGTCCTGTCTCCTCCCAAACTGTATTGGTGCATGGGATTGCCTCGACCCAGGTGCAGAGCCTTGCACTTGGCCTTGTTGAACTTCATGCAGTTTGCATGAGCCTACTTCTTGAGCTTGTCAGGGTCCCTCTGGATGGCATCCCTTCCCTCCAGTGTGTTGACTTCACCACACAGTTTGGTGTCATCAGCAAACCTGGTGAGGATGCACTCCATTCCACTGCCCACGTTGCCAACAAAGATGTTAAACAGCACAGGTCCCAGTACTGACCCTTCCACTCATCACATGTCTCCATTTGGACACTGAGCCATTGCTCACAACTCTTTGGGTGCCACCATCCAGCCAGTTCCTTATCCAACGAGTGCTCCTTCCATCAAATCCATATTGTTCCAGTTTGAAGACCAGAATGTCATGTAGGACAATGTCAAATGCTTTGCACAGGTCCAAGGTAGATGATGTCTGTTGCTCTGCCTTGGTCCACCAAAGCCTTGTAAAAGACCATGAAATTAATCAAGCAGGATATGCCCTTTGAGAATCCATGCTGACTGTCACCAATCATCCCTTTGTTATTCATATACCTTAACTGAGCCTTCAGGAAGATCTGCTTCATGATCGTGCCAGGCAGAAAGGTGAAGCTGACTGGCCTGGTGTTCCATGAGTGGTCTTTTTTTTTTTTTTCCATTTTTGAAAATGGAAATGGCTTTTGTGTTGGGTCATGATGCCTGCGAGTCATTCTTTGAAGTATTTACTCAATCTCGCCTTGAGTATATTCACACATCCAAAGTATTCAATCCCATATTCTGTAAAATTATTAATGACCTGGTGGGTATGTGCATGAGAAATTCCAGTCTGTATTCCTCTGTAGCAGCAGACAAATTTTCATCTCTTGGAACTTAAGCAAGTTTTGTGATGAGTAAGGTTTTGAGAGAGAGTAAAAGTGCTAGCTTTAAAACAACTTTTCAATCTCAGCAGATGCATCCACACTTGAGTTATTTTATTTTTAAATAGGTAACTTTTCATTTCACTGGCCAGCTACTGTCAGGATTCCCCAACACCCAGAGTTATCATGTAAGTTCAGATTGCTTCTTGGGTATTTTAAATCAAGGTAGTCCTAAAGCATTAATTAATTCTGTTTCTTGTTTTACTGGTGTGATTCTGGTAAATGTTTTCTGGGCAAACACAATGAAAGACTTCAATCTGTTCTTTTACATTTTTTTAATAAACTGCTCATGGCACTTTAATGTTTGCATTCTACAAAGTGGAAGGATTGAGTCTTACTGACATAAAAGATCAGAGAAACTGAACTTCAATTTTTGAAGGAAAGTAACTGTTTACTTATAGATGGGGAAGCTAGCAGGATCTGGTAAGGTTTTGGATAACTTAAAATCGGGCATGGTTTGGGACCATTAAATAGCTTTTGGCTGGGGGAAGAGGAGGGTTTATGTGGTATACCTTTTGCCTTGTTAATGTGAAAGTAACTATTAGAAAACTTTGTCCTGTAAAATACAAGGCCCTCAGATCCTATAGAGAAATGTTTAAATGACAGAGCAAATGAAGAGGTAGACTAAATTGCCTGTAGTAGCTGGAAAATCAGAGGAGGTTTTTATGGACAAATCACAAAAGCCAGTTCCATCCCTGGTACTCAAATACTGTACTTTGGTGGAGTGATTGAATAACTTAAATTTAAAAATTGTCAAGGTTTATGTTCATTCCTACTTTTTGTGTTCCGAATGGCTTGTGTTTTCTCATTTGAGTTCTGTGACAAGAAAATTAAATTAATTTTACAGAGATAGTGGTATTATTTTAAATGGAGACTGATACTCCCATTATCAAAGTTAATTCAGAATATACTGAACTATCCTGGTCCATAGATGCTTGATACCTGCAACCTTCCCTCTCCCTGTATCACAGTTACTGATTTTAGCTGCCTGGGGGTGGATAGCACAGCTCTTAGATGAGTCATCTCATCATGGGGCTTTGTTTTTCCTTGGGTGATCTAAAAAGCTTGTTTGTCAGTGGTACAGAATTTGTTCTATATAGTTGAAGGTAGAGGGAATTCAAAGTGGAGCTCTTCTTGCTTTTGTCTTCAAAGTTGAGTAGATTCCTTTACTGTGTGAATAAGCACTTAAATTCCAGAAAACAGGATTTTTTATATGTGAGATGTCCTGAATATGCCCTATCCTAATGCATTTATATACATAGGAACAGCATTAGAATTGAACACTTACGTATTTTTAAAATACACTTTTGCAGATGTTTGCAGCTGCTTGGGAGACTTGAGTATTTATAGCTTTAACATCTGCCACAAAGATCCAAATAAAGCAGGCATAAAATTAAGCTTTATGTTTTCCCTCTCTTTTCTTAAGATGCATTTTTTTTCTTAAGCTGCTTGGAAATGCAATGGAACTGTGGAATTTTTTCCTGAAAGTCTTTATTTTGGTCTCCACTGTTTGTCTGTTTTTACTGGCAGGAAGTGAAAAATAAAAGCAGTTGGCTCTTCTCTGGTATGTATTTTCTGGTCTGACAGAAAAATCAGAAAAAGTCTTCCTATTAGGTTTGGTCTGCGGTTTTCCTCAAGTCACAAATACCTTTGTGTAATGACCTGTAGGGAAAAACTCAAATCTGATTTCTGCAGTCAAGGGTGTTGGGTAATACTCTTCTGCTCCAGTTTGATGGAAGGAAACACCGCTGTCCAGGGAGAATCTGAAGTTCCTCTGACAGTTCAAAAGGCACTGTGGTTTTAATTGGAGATGTACTTCCTTCAGCTGTCTGGCTACATGTAGACAGACAGAGGAAGTGAAATTACGTGTTTTTCTCTAAGTAGATCATCTGAGTATAAATTTACATTATGAAGTGCTTGGATTCTGATTCTTAGATAGGGAATACTGTGATCCTTCTGTGATGTAGCAGAAGATTATTTTTTAAAATCTGTTATTCTCTGAATGTTAAGGTTTGGAGCTATTCTGGCAAAGAAGGATGTCAGACATCAGGAATAGGAATTATAGGAGAAAAATTCTGCGCTCAGCAGTAACATTTCAAAAACTAGTGCTGGCAATCAGGTAATTGGACCACCCTCAGTGTTCTATAATCAGGCTGTAAGTTGTATTTCTGATGCTGACTTCATATTTAAATGTGTCTTAACTGTAATGAATATGTATTTCTAACCTTACTTTTTAATTGGATGCCTAAATAGCTTAGTTAGTCTTGCTTTGTTTGTTTTGTTTGTTTTGTTTGTTTTGTTTTTTTACTCAGGGTGTTTGAAAGGATGTAGTAATTGAAATAACAATATTGATAAAGAGTCTTTTCACCCTTTTCCAGTGTTCAGGGTCATCTCAAGACTCCATGTAGCCTGGGGATGAGTAAGATTGAAGCTTCGTTCTGTAACAAGTGACTTTCTGCATGACCAGACCTGTGCAGACATGGTAGAGTCCAGACTCATTTCACATGTGAATCACAAGTAAAGCAGGTTGCATTTTGTGGAAGCAGTAGACATTTTGGAGATTTTGCAGTAATTTCTTTGGCCCTTGAAAAGATTTTTTTCTTCCTCTGGGGTGAGTCATGAGACAGCAATGAACAGTACTAGAGAAGAAGGGCTACTTGTAGCTTTCGTTTTTGTAATAATCTGGCCATGAAGGTGTTCTCCTCTGACTCCGGTCTCCTATGAAAAATGAGAATGCAGATGCACTACACTGAGGTGGGCTGCTACACAAAATTGTTTGTACATTTTAAATGGCATCTTTGTTTGAGTAAAATTTTCTGATTCTTTGAAGAGAGAATTGGCTGACAGTTTTTTATCTTTCATTTATTGAATGCATTAAAAGCTCTGAAAAAGACCTTGGGCTTTAGATTATGCATCACCCATGTGTTTAGCTCTTCTGCTCTATAATAGTACAGTTAGCAATGCAGCTGGAGTAATGGTGTGATGGAAAAGTCAGTCGTTTGTCTAGCCCCTATCATGGATTGGTTTCCGTAGACTTTCAGTCTACTCAAAATACTACTCAGTTACTTCATTTTTCCTGCTAGAATAACAAATAATAAGGCATGGCCTACAAGATTTAGTGTGGGAAGAAATAAAGAAAGGTTAAACTACTGTTTTCAAAAGGTATTTTATTACATGCTGTTTGATTCTTCCCAGTGTCTTGATGTGTGTAGTAGCATGTAAAACTTTCTGCTGTTTAAGGTCTTGTATTTTTCACGTAATACCAACAAACCATGTTGGTAACTGTAGTTTTAAATATGATCTCTCATTGCATTCAAAGGAAATGTCCAGCTAAAAAATCTAACCTGGAAACATGGCAATTTTTAACTCAAAAGAATTTGTACCTGATTGTACTGGTTTATTCACAGCAGAGTGGGAGCTGTGTCTGCTGCTGGCATTCTGAACAGCAGTGTCTTTGGTTAAGAAGTATTCTGCTTAAAATGGAAGCAGAATCTCTATGGAAACTCCAAGTGGTGGTAAGGTTGAGTATTACAGTGTTGATTGGGCTGTGGCTTTTGCTCCACCCTACAAAAGGTGCAAAGGAAAAAGGATCTCCCAGAACTGATCTATCCCAGAATAAATCATGGTTCTTCAAGCTCTGTATCAAATGCTGCTGTTAATAAAGAAATCAGTCTTTATTCCTGCCGAGCTCTCTGCTTCCTATAGCGAATGCAGCTGGGAGGGTAGCAGTACACTGAGCTCAGAGATGCTCTGGTATGAATTGGTTTTGTTTGGAGGTGGTGCTTTCTTGCATTGAATCATAGTGCTTGTAAAGGTTTGACATCGATTGCAGTTTTATTTTTGGGTTTGTGAAGATGTAGTTTAAAAATGAAAATAAGATATATTAGCCATTAAAGAAATGCTCATTGTTTTTTGTGACTTAAATGTAGTAAAATGTATCATCAAGAGCTTTAGCCAGAATTTAAATGGACAAAGCTGCACAAATATTCAGAGCAAATCTAGATGGGACTTGCCAACTGTCCTTTTCAAGTCTTTTGAATTCTGTAAAGGCTCAAGTTTGAGAAGCGTCAGTTTCCCTTCCTTTCCTTACTCCTCTGTTTCTCAGGCTTTTGTTTTGCCCATTTTGTTATGTCCCTGATATGAATATGTAATTCTTCATAGGGGTCGAAACTAGAGGTTAGTAGCTTTGGAGGAAAGGCAAGGGACAATTATCTGTGAGAAATGTGACTTGGAGACTTGTGTAGGTTCCCATCTGTTCTTAGTGAGCTTTTCTTTTGCTGCTTTCTGGAACAGATTAGAAGTCATTGTAAAATCACTGATGTTGAGTTTTCTTTAGGACGTGGATCAGTATCAACTGAAAGAGTTAGTATCTAAAGCAGATAGGTTAAATAAAAAAAAGAATTAGGTTTGTGTTCTCCCAAATTCTTATGTTTGTGTTCTGCTTACAAGTTAATATGTTACATATTATATGTTAACCATCATAGAATTGGTTTGGTTGGAAAAGACCTGTAAGATAATAGAATCCAACCATGAACCCGGCACTGCCAAATCCCCACTGAACCATTTTTCTCAGTACCACATTTCCATGGCTTTTCAATCCCACAGAGCTGGTGATTCCATCACTGCCCTGGGCAGCCTGTACCAGGGCCTGACATGGTTAAGCTGAGAAGAAGTGCTAGACCCCAAGTAGGCTTCTGGAGGTGTCTGGACAAAAAAGAAAGTTATTTTGTTTTTTTCCAGGCTTGCATAAAGCTTTTTATATGTAAGAATAGATTTGCATGGCTTTAGTCTCATTGCTTAGACTTCCTTTTTTGAAAATCCTAATTTAGGACTTTTAACTAACAGTACTAAAAGTTTGTGTAACTAAAGCAAATCTGCATTATTCTCATTACAACTGCATGAAGCAATTCATGTTCTACATTTAATGCTTTAATAGTTTACTGGGCATCAGTGAAAAACTAATTTTTGAAATTGGTTCAATTTTCAGATTTTGTAAAATGTAAAGCCCCAACCTCAATGTAGATTCTGTCTGTGAGGAAGTGTTCTTTGTGCTTTCTTTTTTAAGAATTAAAATCCTATATATGCCTTCACAGTATCTGGCCACTTTTCCTAAAAGCATTGTGTTATTTGGCTTCTATTATTTTTGACTTTTATTATTTGTGCAAAGCCAATGCAAGTTCTGTGAGTTGGGTTCTACCTTTAGGCACCTCTAAGATTTGCCCTTAGCCTCCTCTGCCAGATTGAGCAAGCCCAGTTTCCTCAAGATCCCTTATCAGATCAGTTGCTTTTTGCCCCTGACCATCTTGGCAGCCCTTTGCTGCACAGCTTCCAGCTTTGCCTCATCTCTCTTGAGGTTTAGGCCTCAAAACTATACTCAGCTCATGGTTTATAATGATAGAGCAGGAATTCTTTCTACTCAGCTACCTGCATGTGGAGACATTGTGAAATGTGTACAAAGAACTGCTGAATACAATCTTAATTTCAAAGTTTCTGCTTTCTTTTGGGATCAGTACAGGAACCTCTGTGGTACAGGTGCACAACTTAAATTGAACAGGAAGGTGTAGATTGGAAAATTGGCATCTCTGTGCCAAATATGGTGAATGAAAATTTCCTTCAAGGAATAAAATAAAATGCTAAAGTATGCTTTCCAGCAGTGCCTGTGGCATTAGCACAGGGCTCAGTTGCAAGAGAAATTGTGAATTGAAGCATCACTTCTCATCTTTCTTCTCTGACCTTAAGCACAGCTGCCTGAGGCCAGCCAGCTGACTGGCTTATTGGCTTATGTGGTGTGATGTGATGTTTAAACTGAAGTGCTGCTGAAAGGGAACAATGAGATAATCAACTTTAACTTTTTTTTTTTTTTTTTTTTTTTTTTTAAGCAGAGATATGGAGAACCTGGTGTCTGGCTCCACCCTTCCTCCACTCTTTGCAGATGAAGATGGACCTAAGGAAGGCAGTGAAATTACTGTCACTGGGTAAGCAGAGTAATTCTCTTTAACCTTCAGCTGGTAGATATTATCTCTAGACTTGCCAGGGAAACGGTTTCAGTGAGAAGAGGGCATTCTAAGTGATTTTATAATTTTAAAAAACAAAACAAAACCAAAAATAACCACGTCAAAAATTTCTTTGGCCTCATTAGAACATCACATGACTAGAGCAAACCAGAACTCTTCAAAACTAGTGGAAGTGATGACAAACTTTTATTTATCATCTCTTATTTTCAAAAGTTTGCTTCCCTAGGATTTTAGTCTTTAAGAGAGCTACAGACAACATGGTGAGGGCAGAGAAGGAGGGTGTATCAATTTGCTGTAGCATTCCTGCTGAATAAATTATTAAACATGTATTGTTCATCACTGATCTCTGAAAATCAATGAGAAACTGATGTCTTTCATTTTTGTTGGACTTACTCTGCTTTTACAGACTGAAACAATGGCCTCTTAAAATCACAGTAGCAAAAGAAGTTCCATGTTAGGAATACATGAGATTCTCACTGTGTTGGTACTTGAAGTTTCTTTTCTGCTTTGTAAAGCAATAAAATTCAGACATTGTAGGCAGGTGAAGCCCTGTAAAAATGCATATGGACACACTTCCTTCAAGCAGGTCTGAATTTGTGTTTCCATACCAGGAACTTCAGACATGCCAGTTCCAAAGAAGATGTTTGGTTCAAATTAGGTTTGTGTTTAAGAGGTATTAGTGTGTTGAATGAGCTTTTATCATTTTTCACTGCAGAGAGATACATCACTTTGAAGTTTTTCCTATATATGTGTGTCTTCCCTGCTAAGGGAGTAATGAGTAGAAAAGCTGAAATTTTCTTCAGACCCTAATTAGTGATTCTAAGAAACTGTATTGTTCTCTTTTCTTTTTGACACATGCCAAGTGTGATTAACCTACAGGAGTGTGTACACTTTGTTCTCTTTCTCACTCTAGAACTGTTGGTAATATGAACCTGATCTGACATTTGAAAGTCAGGCATATATCTCTCCAACCCTTGTGTAATTATGCAGCAATTGCTGATTATAGTGATGAAAATATGCTGTGCTCTCTGTTTGAAGACAAATTTTTCTGCAGACATTCAACAGTTCTTGTTTCCTGTATCTCAGTTTTCTATAGCTGTATTCTGCAGTAACAGAAACAATAATTTTGAACATTTACAAATTGGCATATACTGGTAATCAGCTGTAGATCTGAGTAAATGAACAAGGTATACTTAAAGCATATGCTGCTATTAGAGTAATTTTTATGAAGGTAACTGGGTTACAGGCTAAATAATCTTTAATTTGGCTCAAGAAGGGATTAGAACCCAAGATGAGTCCCAAACCCTTGTGTTAATTTCCCCACCAAGCTCCGTGGTGAGAATGACAGTGGTGTAGTTGCCCCAAAATATGTGCTCATTTCTGCTTGCCTGCCTTCAGAAGTATTTCTGCATGCTTGCCTTTCGTGTTTTCTGCCTCCAGACAGCTTTCTCTTTCTTGAAGTAAGGTTGATTGATACAGCTTTTGCAGCAAAATTAAATAGTGGCCATTCAGGAACCTATTGGGAGCTAATCATGTTTGTGCTTTAAATGCCCTCATGTATTATGTTGAATTAAATTCAATCCAAAATCACACACAACCAGAAACCTTTAAGTGTATTTGTGGAGGAGTACATTAAACGAATCCAAAAAAATGTACATTGGGTGAAGATGAAACCATTCATCTCAAATTTCCTTACTGTATTTGTAAATGCAAATTCATGATTTATATCTGATAGTAACATTTACTTCTTTGACATTTGTTTGTGTAATCAAAGGGTTCACTAAAAATGAAACAAAAAACCCACATTAAATATCTGTCTTTGAAAGTCCATTTAAACTACAGTAGTTATAGCAATTTCTTGGGTGGAACAGCCTGTTCTTCAAAAATGACTCTTAACAATCCTATTTTCTTCTTGATAGTGTGAGAACTGAATATTTTTGCATGTTTTAGAAGATTAGGGAGGAAGTGATTAAGCAATATGATTATTAATTTTTATATTTTTTTTGCTATTATGTGCCTTTTCAGATTAGCTCATTCTGACAATTCATTCAGTGGTGGAACTTCACAGCCTGTGAACAACCCGGATTTGGTGGAGGATTTGTCACAGGCTCAGCAGCTGCAAAATGAGTCCTCTAATACTGCTGAAAACACTGAGCAGAAGCCTGAGGAGGAGGTGAGATGAAATAATGGTGACTTCTCAATGAAGAAAAACCATGGATTTTTGTCATTGTAGTTTGACCACCTGAGTCAGTTTTTTTTTCCTTGGAATCGCAAATTTTTGTCCATTTGCCATTTTCATCTTTTGAGTCTCTTTGAGTTTTCTCCTGTGTTGCACAACTGCATATGGGTGGCCAAGGAAAGCTGGCAGTGCAGAGAACAGCACGTGTTTCTCTAGCTTAGCCAGCAGGGTCCACAGACTGGTACTGCAATCAGTCTCTTTATAAGACTGCATGTTCAACTGCCACAACTTATATCCTGTGAGTCAGGAAAGCGAAACTATGGTACTTGTTTGGGATTAACTGATATCTTTGAAAGCATTTAGTCTATATATATATTTGGTGTACCATCAGGTACTGATTTTTGGTGACTAAATCATGAAGGAACTTAAGTTCGACAAGAAAGTGGTTTGGGGTGTTTTTTGAGAGAAGTATTTGATATTTCCCTCTGTAGTTTGTCTTCAGCTGTGAGATCCTTGTTTAAGGAAGTAGTAAAATTCCAGAAAGGAAATGGAAATGAGCATGATGGCAGGAACGTGTTAGTTCTTGGGAGAGGTACTGGAGGGTACTGAAATACTGACATGCTTGTATGTACATGGCATAAGAAAATAGTTCAGAGATTGCTATAGTAATAGGATGAAGCCAAGAGGTAATTTTCATACCTGTGAGCTCTTAGTGTGTCACAGGCAAATCTTATACTGTGCCCTCCTTTGGAGTTTGTCCATCTCTCTATTGGAGGCAATAAGTGGCAATGAGAAAGCCTACAGAACAGATTAGAATAGGAAACCCTGTATACTGCCCTTCCACCCACATTTTGGGCACATAATTGACAAGGTGAAACATTTGGGAGGGGCAAAATAATTCGTTAGCAATTGTTAACTAGTGGACGAAATCTCTCTTCATGTCATACTGAGGTAAGCGATGGGGAAATTGAGAGACTGAAAATAATTTAAAACAAACTAACCAGATAATAAACAACTAACAGCAAAAAATAATTTTGCAGATTGTATTTGCTAGGATGGTAATTTAATGGGTTATCAGTCCTCAATTCCAATCAGAAATTGATGCAAGTGTTATATTTGTTGTCCCTGTGGACCAGGAGGTACAGCAAACAACTTTTCACAATGAGACTTCTTTGACTTTGCTCAGAGGAAAGTCAGGATTTCTCTGAAGTCAGATTTGAAATTTACATCAACAGAAAGGATGTACTGCAGAATCACAGTCCTGATGAAAGTGTTTGAGACATGAGTACTTATTCCTTGCAGAGGTGGTAGTTCTTTTCCTTTTTAATCAGAATTTTCTTCCATTTTCATTTTGCAGCAGCAAAGAACGAAGCGAGGAGGCTGGGCCAAAGGGAGAAAGAGGAAGAAACCCCTTAGGGACACGAATGCCCCCAAATCCCCCCTCACAGGGTACGTGCGGTTCATGAATGAGCGTAGGGAGCAGCTGCGAGCCAAGAGGCCTGAAGTCCCTTTCCCAGAGATCACCAGGATGCTGGGCAATGAGTGGAGCAAACTGCCTCCTGAGGAGAAACGGGTACCATTAAACTCCCTTTTCCTTGTTGGATTACAATGACTGTTAAAGGGGAATATTGTTGTTTAGTGAGGAAGTTAACATGTGTTTAGGAATGTATTTCATTTCAAGGGGTACACATCCTCTGGGTTCAAATACTGAGCCCTGTGGCATCTCATCCAGGTGGGACTTGAGAAGAGCTATCTCTAGCTCTAGATAGTGCAATAATATATTCAGAACAGAGGGGAACACTAGAGTGAGAAATCACACAGTTCATGTGATTCATCTGTATGTAATTCTGTTGTGTATAACTCAGATACAGGTGAGACCCACCACTTCCCAGAGCCAAAGACACTGGAAATATGGGGCAGGCATTTACTCACTGTGGCTGAGAAGCTGGTGGGATTTCAGAGCAGCTTGAAGGATTTTGCAGTTCTGTGTAGTTTACAAACTCATCCATGTATATGAACATCTGGTGCTTTCAAGGAAGACAAGCGGACTTGAAAAGACAGAGTACTGACAGAGATAACAGGAGTAAACTTTTAGACAGTATTTTAAAGTGTTGCTAACCCTTGAAAGTTGCCATCTCCACAATGGACAGGATGGTGAGAGTTGTGTGTTCTAGCTTCAACACATTACCTCAGGAGAAGGGTTTTTTTTACCTTTCAGTCAGAATGTGGTGTCTTCTAATTGGGACTACTGGAATCTTTTTCATTGTCTGATGTGTGACTGAAGACAATGTTGGGTCTGGTTTTTTTAACCCCTTCTGGAGTGGACCTTGTGGGTGTCTTGCCATCCACCTGACTGCCAGCTGGAGATTACAGCAAAGCAGTAGGTTAATCACAGAGCAACTTGATGCTATCTTAGGAATTTATTCAGGACACTGAAGCTTTCAAAAACCCCAGCCCAGAATGTTAGGTGCTTTCAGCAGGGTCATAACAATGTTGCAGATGCATGGAATTGTGCAACCATTGTGTGTATTGTTGTGATGACATAATGAAAGTCAAAGGCTCCCAGGAGCCTTATTATTATCCCAATAATAAGTGTTGTGGGCACTCCTTAAATGTTTTTCAGATCCCCAAAAGAATTCTGTTAAGTTATGATTCTGTTATGTACACGTATGAAATATCTTCAGGGTAGAAAAAAAGTCACTACTTTAACCTCAGTGCAGATAGCTTAAATTGATAAAACCTTCCAGGCACTTCTCTTTGTTAGTCATTTCCATTAGCCATGATGTTTTGTTCACTTCTCAGATGGACAAGGTGTGTCGTTGCATTTTGCTGGTGGGGCATGAAAACAACAGAGCATTTGAATCCCACTGCTGCAGGTCTGACCCTTAAAGCATGATCTGCTCAGGTGTTCCTGTTGAGCAGCATTTGATCCCTGACACAGAGGCAGGGACTACCTATTCTGAAGTAGTCTGATTAATGTGTAGGTTATAACTCAGTTTTGCTGAGTAGCTTAATAGTAGGTTGCATCTAGATCTAATTAAAAGAGTTAACAGAATAGTGATTTGAATTTATTAAAAAAAAAAACCAAACAAACAACAACAACAACAAAAAAAACAAAACCCCACACACAAAAAAGAGAAAAATGGACATGAGAATACAGTAATTTTATCCAGAATTCTTAACTCTTTGCATCTCATGTACATTCTCATTGTTTCTTCACTCCTTTCCTGTTTGCATAGGTGAAATGAACTTTATCTGGCAAGTTGGTTTTCTTCCCTTTCTTCTGAAGGGGAGGAAACTCTCTGAAACTCTTGAACTTTTTTGTTTCAGCGATATCTTGATGAAGCAGATCGAGATAAAGAGCGTTACATGCGGGAGCTGGAGCAGTATCAGAAGACTGAAGCCTACAAAGTCTTTAGCAGGAAAGCACAGGACAGACAAAAAGGCAAATCACACAGACAAGGTACTGAATGGGACAAAAATACATGACTAGGTAGAACAGCAGCAGATTTCCAGCTAGTCATGTAGCCTGACACTCATTTAAAGGCTTGTTAAAAAGTGAGCATGTTCTTTCTTTGACATTTGCATCAGCTGTGTGTAAAGTGATCAATTTTATGGTTTTTTAGATTGCATTGGAGAATGTGCATTGAAAGCATCAAAGTTAGACAGAGCTTCTGTGTGGCTTACTAGGAAAGCTGCACAAGTTTTCTGTCTATATTTGTTGTGTAATTATAATTGTGTAACTGCTTAAATTCTTCAGTTCTTGTTGTTTTCTCAAATCTTACCTTGGGAAATTTCTTGGTTTTTTTGTTTCAGATGGAGCAAGACAGACAGCCCACGATCATGAGGTAAACCTCTTCATTCTACTCTCACATCAGTGGATAGATAGTCTGATGATTAAAGTTTCTAGTGAGGTCAATAAAGAACAATTTATGCCAGTTGAAGATCCTAATCAGGGGTTTAGAGTATGAATTCTTTCTCTTCGTTGGCATTTTTGATCAAAAGTTAGAAACAAATGAGTCCTCTTATGCTTACGTTAGCTGAAAACTAAATTTAATAAGTCTTGGACAGGTAAAATTATCTCAGATGAAGTGGGAGTGTTCAGTACAGTTAAAATGCAGGTCTGTTTTGTAATGTTAAATAAATCAATGGATGCAATTCAGTATAATTGAACCTTTAGGAAACTGGGGTACTAGAGGTTCAGCTTGTAAAATTTTTACTTCTAAATTTTTCGAAGCGGAGAATTTTAATTATTTGGTAGAGTAAACATCAAGGTAAATCTTAAAAATGGTGTGAGACCTAGATAAACATTCCATGTTAGCACATTTAGGTTGTTGTTTTGAGGTACTGATTTTATGCAGTAACACAAATGCTTGTGGCCTCCTTGAGAAGAAAAAGGGTAAAATAACCAAATCATTGGGAAATCTCTGGCTTAAACCCCCTCCTGTACCCCACCCTCTTTGCATATGTAAATATTAGAAAAGGGTAATGTGTGGAGATACCTGTGCTTTAGTTGATGAGACATATCACAAGTTTTGTGCATCTTGGCTTACAATGGTAGCTCCCCTTGAACTGCTGAAACTTTCTCCAGCCATATTACCTAGGGACACAGCTTCTGTCAAGGTTACCAATAAATTGCAAACAAAAAGCAATGAAAAATCTTGTTTATACACAGTCTATTTGCTTGTAAGCAATAGGCCTTTCTTGTGAGATGTTTTGCCTTGGGAAAGCAATCAAGTTGCTTTTTAATGTGTTCATTACAGTAGTGACAAGGATTTGCAGTGCTGTGAGGCAGCTACTGGTCTTGTTGACTTTAAAGAAAGTAAGTTTCATTTCCAGGAAAATGCTTTGGTAAAATGTTTTTTTTATGTGTCTTTTTATTGACTCTCAAAGGAAGTACTCACAGTAAGATTAATCTTCAGATATATGTGTGGTCCTCAGAATTTTTTATTCTATGGTTACAGAGTTTAATCTAACATGTTACTGAAGGCTTCAAGTCCTAACCTGACTGTGATGTTTACAGAATCACAGAATGATTTGGCTTTACATAAATTCTAAATTATACAGGTGGCAGACTACTAATTCAGAGCCTTACCTCCCATCCTTCTAACTCAAACTACCTTTGCTGAAATCTCACATCATAAATGCAGTTAAAAAGGAGTCCTCTGTCCCCTATAGGGCTTTTGAGCTTCATCAGATAGTTATTACATAGTTGAGGTAGCTAGATGTTCTCTTCTGAAAGCTTGGTGCCTTTGAATGCTTAGCATTTTTCACCTTTATAATACAAAATTCCATGTGCTTAACACTTGATGTGCTTTCACATCTTTTCTGCAAGTCAGGTATTGTAATCCTGCATAGGCAAGGAACAAGCACAAGATGTTTAGATTGCTTTTAGAAGTGTATAGAATGTATTGCTGCATTGACTGTTACTACTGTGCTTGTGATTATTAGCACGTTCTGATTAAATTATTTCTTGAGAGAACATAATAAAATAAGGTCAAGAAAGCTTTTCCTTATCCCCTCACTCCACTTTAGGGTCATGATTTAGTTCCTGTGAATCAGAGTTGAACTAATTTTAAATGTTGTACATAGGGATGACCTCCAAAAAATACTGCAATGAGTAATTCAGATACTAATTATGATAAAAAATAACAAAAGCATGAGGCATTGGAAGGTAAGCGGAAGCTGTTAATACAGAGCTATAGCCATGCAAAACGTGGAGACACTTCCTCAATGAGCTCATCTTTGGGCATAAAATAGAATGCTTTTCATCCTCCTAACACTAGTTTAAAAAAGATGATGTAAAGCAATATGCACTAGAACTATGAACCACCATCAGCAGTGAACAAAGCATTGTTAATTGTTCTTCATTGTCCCAAGTTATGTTTGAGACTTTAGAATTTTGGCAGGTCAGGTCACAGAATACTCCAAACCGAGGTGTTTGAGAGGTCTGAAAAGCTTTTGTTCTCCACAGAGATTTGCTCATGCTTAGCTTTGTTTCTATATTAAGTAAGAGTTTGATTATAGCTGCTGCAGTTTATCAAACTAAATTTGCATTGACTTTGTCAATAGCAATGTGGGCTTTAAATTAAGCATTAATTCCTATGGGCCTTGATATGAAGAAATGGTGACTGAAGTACGTTATGGTAGTTTTTTTTAACCTAACTTAGATCAGGTTATTTCTTTTCAGTTGTTTGTTCTTATGTTTTGTTTAATTTTGCTAACTTACAGCTTTTCCTGCTTTAAAAGTGTTTTATATATAGTCACAAGTCATAAGTTGGCATCAAAGTGCTCTTGTAGATTTTATTAGCCTCAGTTTCACATAGTCAAATTCATTGTATCAAAAATCAAGGGAAGAGATCTGAAGGTTGACAAGAAACCCTTGACTACAGGCTTTATCTTAAGATGACAAACTTCTCTGGTGTCTTAAAGTGAAAAAATTCTGCAGTAGTTGGTTTTGCAGTCTGCAGGAGATGACAGTCCAGTTCTTAATGCATACCTGCCATAGCCAGGGTGAATGACTGCTTTCTTAAAGGAAAATATACCTATACATATTCCCCCATATTCTTCCAAGAGACACATATTTTGTAAGCGGCTTTCCCCCATAGGCTCTTACAAATTCTGTTTATACACTTGCTTTTCAATAGTAAAAGCATCCATCTAAGTGCTTCAAGAAAGATGTGGCTTGCTTTAGGCACTGTACAGCTCCCATCTCTTTTGGAGCCAAAATGCACATACCTTCTAGTTTGGAACAGACATGTACAATTTGTACACTGTGGTGGAAAAAAGTTGCTTAGTTTTCTGTTAGCTGTTTCCTGGCTATTTTATTTTTGGCTTTGGTAGTGAAAGGCAAAGAATTGAAACTTGCCATGTGTTCTGTTCAGTTTATCTCCTATTTCTTGATATTCCTGTAGAGACTGTTTCAGAATGTGCCAGTTGGTTGGTGGTAGAATATTTTCCAGTGGAAAATATACATTAATTCAGGTAGCTTTAGAACTGAACAAGGCAGTCATTAGGACAAAAGGGTATATTTTAGTATGTTATATTTCTTGATGATAGTATTTGGCCTTTATTAAACCTATATCTTTAAAAGCTGGCATCTAATCCTTTCTTGGTGCAAGCTGGTAGCATCTTCCATCTTCCATTAAGCCAGTTCTTGGACTCCCTTCCCTTTCTATTTTTTTGATGAAAAGAAATTCATGAACTACTGAGAACTAACAGTATTTAGCTATGTATTCTTTTTTCCTTTGTAGAAGGAAGCAGATACAAAGGAGAGATCTGTTTTTGATATTCCAATCTTCACAGAAGAGTTCCTGAATCACAGTAAAGGTAAGTTAAGCTTCTGTAGGGTTCCTTTGCTTTTCCAAGGCTTTTGACAGGTGCTGTCCAGCTGAAGAGTCCTTGTACCACCCCTACTCCTCCGATCTCAGCTCAGGTAATGATTTGGGATACAGTAGGTCAGTGTTTCTGATACTGACTTAACTATTCTGAACATGGTGGCAGCAACAGCAGTTTTTCCTGGCTTTATCATCCAAAACTATCCTTTCTTGAGAATTTTTCTGATGTTTAAGCTCCACTTGCTGTTATTCCAGCCATTCTAAGCTGGATCAGCTGTTCTATAAAATTAAGAAGTAACAAGGATATAGCATGATGATGATCCAGGCTAGTTAGTTGTTTTTTTTTCCCCCTGCATATGTGGAAGATTCCACCAACACCTTTGCTGTGAGCTTATTTGGTTTTTGTAGCTTCATATCCCAGGAGTTTAGGACTTTTGACAGATTTCCTGAAGACTTTCTTGACTGACAAACTTCAGATTCAGATACCTTTCCTGATTATTCATAGAAAAATACTTTTGTGTTTTGTTGCTTGTCTGTAGGCCTCTTATCACTGCTGCTAAGCTATATCATACTGAATGCATTCAAAATAATTTTTGCAGCCTTCCTTCTTAATCAGTTCCCCTATTCACTTTCATTCTGAGGCTGTGAATGTCATCTAATTTGTCTCTGCCTAGAAATTGCCTTTTTAAGTAGTATAAGCACTATCGATTCTTCACAATACGATGCTTTTTAATCCATAAACCAAAACTACACCATTTTTAATCGTCAGTTGAGTACTCTGGAACATTCTACTTCGTTGCCTACCAATCATAGATGTGAATTTTATAGTTTGGGTTTTTTTACTACATGGGAATGGGTTGATATTCACAGCACGTGAGGCCGAGCTGCGGCAGCTGCGTAAATCCAACATGGAGTTTGAGGAGAGGAATGCAGCTCTGCAGAAACACGTGGAGAGCATGCGAACTGCAGTGGAAAAACTGGAGGTGGATGTGATCCAAGAGCGGAGCCGCAACACTGTGCTGCAGCAGCATTTGGAGACCTTACGCCAGGCACTCACAACCAGCTTTGCTGGAGTCCCACTACCAGGTTAGACTGTCTCATATGTTGAATGCAACTTCTAAGGGTCGTGCAAGGTTGTGAATTTACAACCTGTGGATTGCTGTTTTAGTTCTGTGGTCTTGGCTGTTCTTGAATTTTTGTTCTGTTACATACTGAGACCTTAAAATGCACACATGGGGGAAGCTGTGGTGCTAGGGCTGTATTTCAACATGACAGACTTTTTCCTAATACTCTTTAATAAAGGCAGACACTCACCTATCCCTTGCTCTCCTTCAGTTGTTCTGTGAAAATGTTACTGAAGAGAAGAGATGGGACTTCCAGGTTCCTTGATGAAGAGAAATGATGTACTGTCAGGTGCCAGGGGTTCCACACAGATGCTCTGAACGCCCAGCTTGAAGAGTTCATTGCAATCAACTGTGAGGCCCAAATCAAAGAAAACCATGCCTTGTTAGTCCTGATAGCCTGGGAACCACTCACTTTGTGGAGACAGGCAGACCTTTTACACAAACTGTCACAAGAGGTGATGTGTGGCAGAATTGCCTCCTCCATCAGTTTGTGTGTTGGCACAAATTGGACTCGGCATCGTCTGAACTTCAGACTGCTGCGGTCACCTAAATATTGTGTGGCTCATTTTACTCTGTTAACTGTAGGTAGTGGGGAAACACCCACGGTGGAAACCATTGATTCCTACATGAACAGACTGCACAGTATTATCATGGCCAACCCAGAGGAGAATGAGAACCTCATAGCCACAGTCCGAGATGTGGTAAACAGACTTGAACGCTAGTGACTGGGTAAGTGCTTTTGTTTGGCACCTACTCTACTTCTGGCAATTGTTCTTAAATTGATTCTCTTGCTGACCAACATATTGTAAAATCAAAATGGTTTCTTCCTTGAAACCACAGGAGTGAGGTTGACTTGGTGGAAGTCAAATGGGGTTGAAAATGTCTTAACGGCTTTAAAAGGCTCTGAAATTCCCTTAGCTCCAATGTCTTTTATATACAGACATAAATAGCTGTTTGTCTTAGAATTCATTGTATTTGTGTTAGGTGAATAAGAATGCTGACAGAGTAGTGTAGAAAAGGAACAACTATTTACATTTTAGGGTGGCTGATTTAGAAGAAAGTTTCTTTCTTGAATGAAGTAAACCTGGAAAATCCTGCATTAAATGTAGAAACAGGTGGTCAGAGAAATTTTATTTTTCTCGGTTACAGGTGAACTCATCTCTGCTATAAGGTGAAAATATCCTGCTTAGGCAGGAGACAGATGAGTGGTTCAGGCCATGTGTAGTATTTGCTGAGATTTTATTGATCATGTTATTTGTGGATAGATTATTACTGAGCTCATGACTCTGAATTATAGTTTCTGTTTAACAACCTAGAAAGCTGTAACAAGGAACTGAATAGAAAGACAAATCAACAAAGAATTACTGGTTTTTCTGCATTACCAGGCTGCTTTGCATTTCCCACAGGATTTATTCCCACACTTCCCTTGTGATGCACAGCAGTAGAGAGCCACTAGGAGTTTGCCTACTTCTGTTTTAACTATATACATACCTGCACTCTTTAGGCCTTTATTATGTAGACATCTACCCTACATGTCTTGAATAATGTTTAGAAATGCAAATAAAGCTGCTGTTGTGCCATCTGCAAATAGGAGGATAGAGTTTTTCATCCTTTCTGATTCTGACCTTTTGTGATACTGTGTAGAACAGCTAATTACATGTTCCCCATTATAGTGTGGCTTAAGCTAAAAGATCATTGTCCTTCCAGAGGGTAGCCAGATGGAACGGACTACAGTTCTAAGAGATGACTGAGCTCCCAGCAGAATAAAGAAGTGCCTTTACTGCTGCTGTTTATGAAGGGAACAGCTTGTCTGCCCAGGTCTGGGATTTTTTGGTAGCTCATCAGACTCCTCATTTTCGTATACTGTTTCCAATTATCACTCCTAGGCTCTGAAAGAAGATTGGGGATGAAGAGGTTTTACAGACTGTGTAAGAAAGAAAGCAGTTTCTCATCAGTCATTTATTAGCAGGGCATGCCAGGCCCTGAAATGAGTTTGTCCTTTAGGCACATTGCCAGAAAAGTCATCTCAAAGCTACTAAAATCTAGACTTTGCTTCTCCTGTCAGTGGGATTCTTATTTTCTAAACTATGGATCTTTTCTGTGGTCTAAAAATGCAAATATTTTCCTCTTGGGTAAAATGGATTCAGCTGGGTATGATGATCAGGTAGTTTAGGACTATTAATTACATTGATGTTCACTTGGCATGGATTATATTTTGTGACAAAATTGTAGAAGGTTGGGCTTCATTGGATGCAAACCCAGAAAAAAGTAGCACCTCATAGAAAAGAAGGAAGCTTTGGATGGAAAGGTTCAGCTGGCATCCAATGAGCTGTATCAGCAAGCTCTCATCATTACTGTTCCTTTGTTAACATGTATATGAAGTATAGTAATTCACCTCAATGTGATCTTTTTCAGACAAATTCTCTGTTTGAGGTTGTAATACATTACAAACCCATTTTGTAGAAATAGCTGTTCATTATGATACTCTTGAAAACCACTCTATTTCACAGAACTGTGGTGGTTTTTGGTTGCTTAGGACATTGTACTGTAGTGACTATTTGATTGTACTGGTGAATGGTTTTGGTTTTCTCTACTGTGTGGGAAAGGGAACTACTTTGTGCAAGTGGTGTGAGGGGTGGAGGAGTTGTTTCATTATTTAGCACTCTGTTCTTTGGATGGAAAGAGGAATTTGGTTACAGTTCTGTTTCTATGAGCTTTTTTGATCTGCTTCATAATAGTGTGTTTTCACAATATTAGGGTGTAAACCATCAAAAAAATAATGTCAAGGTACCTCTTTAATCCTGGCAGCTTGTAGTTCTGTAACACTTCCTTTTCTGTTTTCTGCAGGTCTCGTGACCCAAGGATGCTTTACAAATGTTTTTTTGGCCAGTGTGGAATAAGAAGCCATGAGGGAAAGGGGTGGGAGGCAGAATTGCAGGTTTGTCCTAGTCCCTGCCTCTGTGGTTTGTCAATGAGACAAACAGATCAATGCATTAAAAGGTCTTAAAAAGCCACAGACACCACCCAATAAACATGTGGAACTGTCTTCTGTGTAAACTTGTAAAAGCATGCAACTTTTGTGCAATCTCCAGTTTCGTATTAATTTTTGCTGGGTGTGAGGAGGGTGCATACATTCTGTGGACTGGCTGACTATGGAGATGAAATTTCACAGTTCCTGAAATGAAGTCAGCCTTCATGGTGTAGTAATTACCTTGATGTGTTATATTGCCTACTGTCTTGTAGTATCTTTTACTTTGTTTTTCTGTTTACCTTGTGGGATTATCTTCCTCCACTTTAGTTTTCTTCTTTTGGTCTTTTTATTTGCAGTACTGAATCACAGTGCTTGTGTTCTGTGGTGTAACAGGGAATGTTCCTTGATGCACTGTCTTGTCCTACCCTGCCTGTCATGTTTATATGAGCTTTTCTTATGCAGAATCCTGGTTTTTGTGTTAACCTGCAACATGTACCATGTACCATGTGAGCTTGCTCCCTGCTGGAGACTGGCTGTGGTTGATATTTTGTGACTTGATTCTCCTGTGAGAAAAATTTTTCTCCTCCCTCTCTTCAAGCACCTCACACGTAGCATCTGGCTCTTCTCTGAAGGTCTCCTGTTAGCTCTTGAGAATGTTTGGTGGAGCATTTTACTACTGCACAGGTCAGTGGTAATTGAGACAGAAATCTTGCCCTTCCTCTGGGATGCTCAGTCTCATTTAATGTTACTGCCTTGTTTTTGAGAGAATGATCTCATGGTGAGAGCTGTATCTATAAAAAGAGAAATGAGCAGAGAAATTGCATTTTTTTTTTTTCTGCCCTCCTGAAACTGCAGTGCTGGGAAGCAATATGTCTGGAAGCAGCACATGTATTTTTTGCATAAGTTGTTAGAGCAGAGAAAGTTACTAGTAGCTGGGTCCATACAGCAGCTCACAGAATTCTACATTACAGCCTGTATGTGCTTTCACCTTTTGTAAAAGTCAAGTACAGCCTGTGAAGCCTGTAGCATTCAGCATCTTATGTTCCAGTGTGACCTAAATGGTCTTTACTTACATCATGTATAACTCTGCATGCTGAAAGTCTGTAATCTTGCTGAGCAGCACTGCATCTCCTGTCCAAGATGAAGGCACCTACTGTCTGCACCAGCTTACATGAACCATTTGCTGCCCTTTGGTTCTTGTCAAATTGTTAATCTCAACTTTGGCTGAGTACTTGCTGGACATCTCTGGGCTTTATGGTAGTGGTTGAAGTGCTCTTTCTTCCATATGACAATCTCCGTGCTCCTCTCTAAGAAGTCTTTTAAGATTTCCTTGTTATGAACTGGAAACAGGTTTCATGACTGGAACACATTGCAGTCAGCATCACTTTCATGTGTCTGTAACACAACTGTTTGAAGATTAAAAAGCAGTTTCTTCTTTTCCCACATGGTTACACATGGACTTCATGGTTGCCTGAAGCCATCTCCAGGTGAACACCTTGTATGTCAGGTCTCCACTTATTGCTGTAGCCAAGCAGCAAGGATTTCCATGTAAATTCAAGTCTTCCTTGAGGGAGGGAACTCCTTTCTCTTGTCTGCAGTCTCATCTTCAAGACTTCCCAGGAAGGAATCACAGTTTGCTGCATTGACCTCCATTTTCCTTAGCATGGATGAGACCGACTGCTGTTGGCATGAACTTTTTTAGTGGATTCCATGACAAACACTGTGCAAAGAGAAATCTTACAGGTTAATAATAATGTCTCCAGAAGAACCACCGATACCTTCATCTCCTGTGTGCATCTTTTTTTTTTTTGGAATTGGTGATCTTTGACTTTCATTAAGTGGCCAAAATGCACTGCATAGTCCGAAGCTGACTTTAAAAATTCCAAAGTTCAGCTTGTGGCATGTGACTTAATACCTGGTGTTGCATCTTGTCAAGACTCCAGACATTGCTATGTAATATGATAGTAGGGTACAGTTCTGGGCTGTGACATACACATACTGTACACGAGGTATGTGTGACTGCAGGCTGCCCCTGCTTAAATTCAGAGCAGCTACCAGCTCATGGCATACTGCTAATATATCATTGTGTTGAGTAACATACAGGTGTTATGGGCTAGGAAATTTAAGGTGGTGTTACTTGAGGGCTGACAAATCTCTTGCTTGTTCCCACAAGGAAAGACGGGGCTGGTTATGCCTGTCCTTAAAGCATTTGGGAAAAGACTGAAATTCTTGCTTACCAGTGATGTGACAGATGATGTTTGTCTCATTAAAAAGCTTCTTATTTATATTGATCTTAAAAAAATGGATTTTGACTTTTCAGTGTTTTCTGACTGTCACTTCAGTTTATGTTTTCAGTGTTGGGTAACAAAAAAAAAAAAAGTAAAAATGAAGTGGGAGTCAAAGAGAAGAGAGGGATAAAATGCTTTAGTCACTTAAAGAAATGCTAATAGAAATACATTAAAGCAGAATCCATTTGCTGGATTAATGTGCTTGGAATTGTTGAGATGCCAACTTTTCTGTACAATGTTTTTGTAATTAAACTTCAGAGTTCCTTTGTTTTTAAGAAGTTGATGTACATGTTTGACACTTGCTTCATTAAAATTGTTCAACACTGAATCCATTCTGATTCGATTTTAACTGCATCTTCGTGAAAGAATTGCTCTCCTGTCTGAGAGATTTTGGCAACTCCAAGTTAATCTTCCTCTTAAAAAGCTAAAGGAAGTAGCTGTTACTTATGGCAATGAACACTTCAGAGATCATTGCTATTTGTTCTCAGGACCATTCTGTCATCTTTGTTCCCCAACTTGAGTAACTTGAAAAAGAACTGAGTCTCTCTCCATCAACCCTCTTATGACATCCTTGTCTTCCTTTGTCCTCCTTAATTTCACACCACCATATTTATTTTCTCTTCCCATAAGAACCTTTTGTAACATTCTGCATATTGCCCCCAGCCTGGTTTTCTTTTACTGGATTGTAATCATTTATCTCCCCTTCTGCTTGCTGAGGATGGAGCCAAGCTGTTGTCTTGTTAAATTTGTACTTTGGATGTAGATCCTTTGTAGAGGAGTTTGGATGACTTCTGCCTGCACCAGTGCTCTTCCTGAGGTCACAATGATGTAAGCAACCATGTCTTTATGTTACTTTTGTGGTTGCATATTGTTATTTTGATTGCCAAATTACTGACTGGTCTTTCTGTATACCAGCAGGCTTGGTTCAGCTACCATCTGCTGTCTGGGACAGACTGCACATTTAGATTTATACTGCCTGGGAGATTCTGTAAAACACTAATTATGAAATGCTGAAGGAGAAAAAAATCCAGAAGGAATATAGGGGCATCTGCAGGAGGATTGCTGCCATGTGACACTGGCTAGCCCAGAATTGCAGAAAGTAATAGCAACTCAGGTGCACACCTGGAGGAAAGCAAAGCAACAGTAAGTTCATGATAAGAGAAAGATATAGTTCTGTTGTAGTCTGTGGTGCTGAACAGGGCATCAGGAGCATATGGTGGTCAATCATGCTCAATTTAAGACGATTTTGTGTAGTGTAGTATTTTCTGTTTTTGGTTTTTTTTTTCTGTTTGATACCCTTCATTTACTCTGCTGCTCAATTGGTCCTATGATTAATAATCAGTTAAGGCATGTTAGAGGGATTTGAGGGTTTTAGGCTCTTTTAAGAGGAAAACATTCGCTTCCTGTTTCTTCAAGCAGGTGTCTGTAGGTGATGTTTGTTTCAGTATTTGGAAGCTGAAATTAACTCTTATTTTTTCAATTGTTTTCTTGTGTTTGGTTGTAACCTTCATAGTCAGAAATACACCCAGGCCTGTCCTCTGCTTCTAGCATAGTATTTTTCTGCTTATGCAGCATGAATAGTTTTGCTGCTCCTTTCTTCCTTGTTGCTCATAGTATTGGGGGATTAATAAAAACTTTTAGATTTTCTGAGTGTATTCAAGATTTGGCATCTTAATTGCAAAATATCTTATTTTTTTATGTATTGTACAGTTTTGATGAGAAGATCTCGACACATCTAATAATACAAGGATTAACATTTATGCAAACTGATTTATGGGTTAAATTAATAATCCTGTAATTCTTATGCTGTGGAGTTTTGGATTTCATAGAATAATCCTAGAATAAATTGGGTTGGAAGGGACCTCTTGAAGGCCATCTAGTCCAACCCCCTCTGCAGTAAACAAGGTCAACCTCCACTAGATCATGTTGCTCAGAGCATCCTCAAGTCTCATCTTGAATACCTCCAGGGATGAGGCCTTAACCACCTCCCTGTTCCAGCTCCCTGGATCATTTTCCTGGCCTCCTCTGGACCTGCTCCATCAGGACCATGTCCTTCTTCTACTGAGGGCTCCAGAGGTGGATACAGCACTCCAGGTGAGGTCTTACCAGAGCAGAGCAAAGTGGCAGAACCACCTCTCCTGATCTGCTGGCCATGATTTTATCATTTAATATGTAGGCACTCATTATTTAAGTATATGGTGGTAAAATAAAATGGAGTTTCTGAAGGTGCAAAGCTTGAGTCTGTGTGATTAGCAGCATATGGAGACCTGTGCAATGCAAAATTTTGAATATTTGTATCAAAATGACAAGCAAATGCAGCTAGGATACATCTAAGCACAATTTTGGAGGGCAGCAAGAGGGAATAGATGGCAGCACAAATCATACTAGACATGAAAATATGTGGCTTCCACCTTAGAGAAGAAAGGTGTAATGCTGATGGCAGGTATCACTGAACTATGACCAGTGTGTGATTTCTATTTCAAAATTATGTTGGGAAGGAGATGGGTTCAATGGTCTTCTATTGTCTCATTTTCCATCTTTGACTTATGCTTCACTCCAGGATGAGGACAAATGCAACACAGCTTTATTGTGTTTATATCTATTTGTAGCCACAATAACAGTGTTCAGACAGCTGTGTAGCTTTGAAAATCAGTGTTTATTTTGAACAGTCCAGATGTTACTTGCATGTGAATCCTAATAAGGGGAACTTAATGCTGAAATGCCATCAGTTCTGCTAATTACATGATGTCAAGTGCTGTGGTAATATTGGAAAAGATTATTTGTAGAGATGGAGAAGCAGAGAAACTATGTAGGAAAAAAGATTGCTTATTCAGTTGAGTGGAGACCTGGGTCGTGTGAAAATAGTTAAACTGAAGTTTTAGGTCTTGATCCTGAAGTGCTTAAACATGAAGGTCAACTTTCTCTTTGTGGATGGTTCCACTGAGTTAAATAGAGTTACACTCACAAAAACTGTCTCCACAGATGCCGTGCCCCAGCAGTGCTAGAGAGCAGAAATAGAAAGAAAAAATAATGAAGCACATCTTCAAACCAAAATCCTGAAGGAAGTGTGTACTCTTCAAAAAGTATCTGTAAATACTGATTTAATGAGAAGACATTTAAGGAAGTAGTGAAAACCAGAGTATCCAGTTAGCCTGTTAATGGGATTCAAAGCCATTTTATGTTGCTGAACAGGTATGTGGTTCTATTTAGGATGCTCCTTTTCCTTCTTCGCCTTTATGTTGTGTCTTTGTATTCAGGTTTTCATCAGAAATTAAGGCCCCATCCTTCTCAGTAAGTATATGTGAATAATTCACTGGGATCAGAAACTGTGCTGTGTAGTGAAACCTTTCCCTTAGCTTGCATGTTTTAGGGGAAGATAATGAATTCTCTTTCTAGCTTGATAAATGGAACGGGGATTCTGAAGGGCCCAGTTATTGGGCTCAAGCACTTTGTAATAGTGATGTGGGACAAATTATTTTGGCAATACTAAAAGTAAAGTTGTTTTACATTGGGGAAGTGCAAGGTTTTCCAAGAAAATGTAGGCTTTGGTACATTTTGTAAACTTGCTTGGAAGGGTCCTTGTGGCATGTGGAAAGGAAGTTTTGGTTAAAGAGTTGAGAAAACCTTGAGTTATCTGTTGATAACTGGAAAAGATTCCATCTGTTTGCAAGCACTACTGTTCATAAGCTTTAGCAGAAGTAAGTGAAAGGAATTGTGAAGAACATCATCAGGATTTCTTACAGACTTACTAACACACCTATGTTTTAATTTGAATATTGTAGGCATAAATATTTAAGCAATATGTTAGAAATCATTTCATAAGTATATATCATGCCTGGCAAGAGGATTGTGGTGCTGATTTACCCTGGCCCCATAGCTGACCTTGCACTTAGGCTTGTACAATGTGGCTGCAAAATTTGGTCTTGATGCTATTAAACAATAATGGTGTATATTTTATTGAATGCAAGTTATTATAACATCAGAGGATTCTGAGGTCCTCTGATTTTTATTTCCTGTTGATGAGATGGTTCATCTCCTGAACTTAAATACTACTCTTTACAAGTTTCTAACTTCGCTCACTCATGCTCTGGATGGTGAAAGGCTTTGTCACTTTTCCTTAGAAGTGTGTCTGTATATTGAAGTCCATCTGATATTTTTTTATATATAAAATTGGATTTTAATTGCTTAAATATTATGAGTAGAAGGACTGAGCAGAAGAATGATGCTCATATCAACTGAATACCTGGCTTACTGGGAGTTGAAAAGAGGTCTAATTTTCAGCCTGGAGTAGTAGTATCATGGGATATCTCTTTCTGTCTCATATGGGTAGTTTTAGTTTTATTAAATCTGTTCCAGTGTTAGTCAAGAGAGAATTCCCTCATCTAGTTTATTTAAGGTAATATTGCTTAAGCCCAGGACACTTGCAGAGAAAACCCAAACTGAAATTTGGGGCCTGTAAACATACTGTCTCAACCCTTTACCCTTTAAAATTGATGTTAATAACTGTATTAGTATGCTGTTTCTTCTCAAAGGAAGTTTTTTTTCCTGCTGTGAAACTTCAAATTCCTGCCCAAGTTGTTTTTGTTTCTTTAATATTGGAGGAAGAGAAGTAAACTGTTTGGACTGGGGAAGAGGTGCAGGAAGTTTACAAGAAGTACAAGCCAGCAGAATGGCTGAGTCCAGGAGAGTGAAAACCTCTGGAACATTAATCTAATGCCTTCCCTGGAAAGGACTATGGCTTTTTTGGCAGGAATGTTGTATATGCTCTGAGGAAACAGTCTACATGCTGTTTTCCTTGTGTGTAAGTGTAGATTATGGAGTATGTTCACCTTGTCCTCAGAAGATTTCAATTCTCTTAAAACAGCTCTGCAGAAGTGTAAAGCATCTGCTCCTTTAGAAGAAATGTAGCTGTATGCTGGCATGTGGCTTCCAAGCATATGCTATAAAAATGATATGTAGGAGGGAAAGGTGTCATTTTTCTTTTGCTTACTGGTATTAACAATGAGAGGCCCTGGCACAAGTAAATGCACAGAGTCAAATTCTGTTTACAACCCATTTTTTTTTTTTCAAAAAAGGTAAGAGTTACTTTCTACCCTCACCCCATTAAATACCTGTTAAAGGAACTTTGTATAAAGACAGCAGGAATAAGATGATACAGGAGTAGAATTTGCATCTATTCTTGAGGTTAATGTTCACCTGCTGCCAGTGCAGAAACTTCTGTTTTTAGCCTCAGTAAGTTTGTATATAGACCTGCAATTCAGACATTCTTGAAGTGTTTCAGTGCAGGAAAAAGTAGCAAATACAAAAATGGACTTCCAGCTTCACCCTAATTTCATGACTTCACAGTTGTGTGGTAAATGTGCATTTCGAGATGTCTGAAGGTCCATTTAAGGAGAACCCAGTTTCTACTGGGGGAAGCAGTGCCCTCTAATGATAAATCTTCGTATGTCAGAATGAAAGTGGAAAAGCCTTTTAGTGGGAGCCAGAGCCAAAGAGCTTCTGCATGGGGATACTTAAGTCAGTTCTCTTCTTTTGTTTGAGGTAGATGGTGCTTTCTAAGGTTTTGTGTTGTTTTTTTGTTTGTTTGTTTGTTTGTGTTTTGGTTTTTTTTTTTGTTTTTTTTTTACTAATTACTTTATTTCTTTGCTTTGTGCAAATACTTGTCTTTTTTTTTTTTTTTTTTTCTTCTGTGCTTTGAGGGCTGGTCAGGGTGGAAGCAGTACAGCAAGCATTCTTGTGTTACAAGAAAATGCTGGTATGGAAAATAAATCAGGAGCTCAATTTGCACGTCTTTGAGATTGTTCTGCCAGTAAGGAAAGGTTTTGATAAAGTTTCTGGTTGGCTTAAGCTGATTCTTTGTGTTGACTGATATGTAAAATGAGCACAGCTGATTACTTCTCTAGCTTCCTAACTAGCAGGAGCTGTGAATGCATGAATCCATGTAATGGAAGCTTTGCAACTGTTAGACACTGTTGTACTGGTGTTTTTGCAGAGCTGGTTTTCATTTTGGGAGCCTGCAACATCTTCACACTTTAACAGCACTGCCAGCTCTCTGGAGCTAGAGCATAAACAGCAAGGTGGTAGCTGCTTCGCTATGATCTAACTCCAGCCAAGAGCATCCCTGCCCAACTGTGAGCTTCACTAACTCATCAAAATAGTAGAAAACTACCCAGCTTTTCTCTTGCTGAAAGTTTTTTCTCTCTTTTGTGAATTGGCTGCCCTCACATTGAGGTCTGGCAAGCACTAGGGTTTGTGTAAAGTAAGCAGAGAATCAGGAGAGAAGGGAAGCATAGGAACTCCTTTCTTGTCTTGCATTTTGCCTCACCGTTTCATGAAGTTATGTGGGAGACTGTAGAGACTCCATCTCCTTTGCAGTGTTAAAGTTGTCAGTAAGTACATGGTAGGCTAAACCTAACTCCTGACTTCATGCTGTTGACCTTATCTGTATGTTTTCCTGTCCTGCCTTTCTTTTCCTCTCTTGCCCGCTTCCTTTTTACTAAGCTGTTCCAGCTTAAAACCAGCTAAAATTAACTAAGTGCATCTTCCTACAAAGGTTTTCCAGTAGAGAAAGTTTTTTCCCCACAAATTTCACCAGGGAGTGATGAATTTGGAATGGACCCACAACTACTGCAATTGAAATCTTTAGAAAAGGCAAAACTAAGGAAATTAAGTGTTTTAATTGTCTGGTCTTCTGTGAAATGGGGCAGCAAATCAACCCAGCAATAGTGTCCTTCCCTTTGGTGCCAATTTCCAAGCCAAAACAAACTCAACGTATTAAATCAAGACTACTTAGTGTGAGGGAAATGGGTGGTGAGCAAGATCCTAGAATCACAGAGTTGTCAGAGTTGGAAGGGACCTCCAGAGATCATGTAGACCAACTCTCCCTCTAAAGCAGGATCACTGGGAGCACATTACACAGGGCTGCGTCCAGGTGGGTTTTGAACGTAAGATAAGGGGCTCCACACCCTCCCCTGGCTGCAGGCTGTTCAGTGCCTCAGCACCCTCATAGTAAAGAAGTTTTTTCTCATATTTAAATGGAACCTCCTATGTTCCAGCTTGTGTCCATTGCCCTTCGTCCTGTCACTGGGAACCACTGAGAAGGGTTTACCTGCATCCTCCTTGCACCCACTCTGTAAATACTTGTAGACAGTGATAAGGTCTCCCCTCAGCCTACTGTCTCCTGGCTGAAGAGTCCCAGCTCTCAGCCTTTCCTCTCAGAGAGATGCTCCAGTCCCTCAGTCATGTTTGTCGCCCTCTGCTGGACTCTCTAGCTGCTGATGCAAAAAAGTAACAAGATGACAAATTCCTGGTTTCTCCCTCGGGGCTTGTGTTCAACTGCAGAAAGAATGCTCATGGAAGAATTATGTTGTGCTGTTTAAGCATGCTTCAAAGAACATATCCTTTCTTACCCTGGAGAAATTCCTCCTTATGGAATTCAACCCCAAGCATTTTTCTTTTTTTCTTCTTTTCTTCTTTTCTTTTTCTTTTCTTCTTTTCTTCTTTTCTTTTCTTCTTTTCTTCTTTTCTTTTCTTCTTTTCTTCTTTTCTTTTCTTCTTTCCTTCTTTTCTTCTTTTTTTTTTCTTCTTTTTTCTTCTTTTTTCTCCTTTTTTCTTCTTTTTTCTTCTTTTTTCTTCTTTTTTCTTCTTTTTTCTTCTTTTTTCTTCTTTTTTCTTCTTTTTTCTTCTTTTTTCTTCTTTTTTCTTCTTTTTTCTTCTTTTTTCTTCTTTTTTCTTCTTTTTTCCTTTTTCTTCTTTTTTCTTCTTTTTTCTTCTTTTTTTCTTCTTTTTTCTTCTTTTTTCTTCTTTTTTCTTTCTTCTTTCTTCTTTCTTCTTTCTTCTTTCTTCTTTCTTTTTTCTTTTTTCTTTTTTCTTTTTTCTTTTTTCCCTTTTTCCCTTTTTCCCTTTTTCCCTTTTTCCCTTTTCCCTTTTCCCTTTTCCCTTTCTCCCTTTCTCCCTTTCTCCCTTTCTCCCTTTCTCCCTTTCTCCCTTTCTCCCTTTCTCCCTTTCTCCCTTTCTCCCTTTCTCCCTTTCTCCCTTTCTCCCTTTCTCCCTTTCTCCCTTTCTCCCTTTCTCCCTTTCTCCCTTTCTCCCTTTCTCCCTTTCTCCCTTTCTCCCTTTCTCCCTTTCTCCCTTTTTTTTTCTCCTTTTCTCCTTTTTTTTTCTCCCATTCTCCTTTTTTTTCTCCTTTTTTTTCTCCTTTTTTTTCTCCTTTTTTTTCTCCTTTTTTTTCTCCTTTTTTTTCTCCTTTTTTTTCTCCTTTTTTTTCTCCTTTTTTTCTCCTTTTTTTTCTCCTTTTTTTTCTCCTTTTTTTTCTCCTTTTTTTTCTCCTTTTTTTTCTCCTTTTTTTTCTCCTTTTTTTCTCCTTTTTTTTTTCTCCTTTTTTTTCTCCTTTTTTTTCTCCTTTTTTTTCTCCTTTTTTTTCTCCTTTTTTTTCTCCTTTTTTTTCTCCTTTTTTTTCTCCTTTTTTTTCTCCTTTTTTTTCTCCTTTTTTTTCTCCTTTTTTTTCTCCTTTTCTTTCTCCTTTTCTTTCTCCTTTTCTCCTACCATAAGTCAGTGGAACTGATGGATATTACCCATAGGCCAACTTGTACAGAGGTAGCTTAATCTAGGCACGTCCTTACATTGAATTGAAAGTCTCTTATACTTAATGGGGTGTTAACTCAGTTTATTCTCTGGGATTTGTGCAGTAATTTTATTGCCTGCAAAATGAACAGTTTGAATTCAGATGAAGTGTAGGTATGCTCAGAAACATACCTGCTGAGCTTGGCAATGATGCCTGAACATGCTTTATTCTGGTGTTTATATTTTCTCATCACATCTCTTGCATCTCTCTTTCTGGTAGTCCTGCTTTCAGTTTGAGGTTTATCTCGCTTCTTTCTTGTAGTAGATATAGATGTACTGCATCTGGTCTGTTTTCAGACCTAGTATCCCATCTTGAACTAATGCAGCCCTTTGATTTCTACAGGTTTTCATGGGCATAACCACAAGCAGGATTTGGTCTTTCCATCTTTCTTGATATGTTCCAACTCTGACTTAATCTTTGTCCCTTCTCACCTTGGGTCCTGGCCTCTCCCGTGACTCTTTGCTGATTAATTTTGCTCTTTGGCTTGCATGGAGTCATTAATTTGGTGCTTTCTCCATCTTTCTAAATCTTTTCGATACTGTGTAAACTTCCTTTTCTCATATAAGTGACTGCAGAAGGAATTCCAAGATGCTTCTTAGGAAGTGACTGTTAACACAGATGCACTTTTACTTTGGTACCAATCAATACTGAGTGTCAGATGGTGTTTCATGGAAAATTGCTGTCTAGGCCTTCAATTTTCAGTTAAACTATGCTGTCAACTACCATCTACCAAAGCTTATCACACTCTTTTTTTTTTTCTTACCTTGTCCTGATTCAGTCCCATACAACAAGAAAAGATGTGTCCAATATTGTTGTCAATGTAGACAAGCATAAGAATGATGGTGGATTCTGAAGACAGTTTTTACTAATAAGGCTTTTTGCTAGTTGAGTTCAATGATGTAGAAGAAGCAACAGTGAATTGCAGGGCAAGTCAATGGTAACATGAAACAGATGGTTCCTCTAAAGCTGAAGCACCAGCAGAACAAAGACAGAGGAGAAATCAAAGGCAAAGAACAGAAATCAGCTTCAAGTTGACTGACTATGCAGCATGCCAGACTTTTATAGATACTTCTCACAGGCAACTGTTCTGTGGGGGAGAATGGCCTAGAATCAGCATCCATGCCTTAGGACACAAAGCTGAGTTGTTCAGTCCTCTTACACAGGTGGTCTTACAGCTTCCTCGTGATAAGAGCACAGACAACACTTTCATGAACATTAAAACCATTTGAATGTTGCTAAATTATTGGGACAGACAGCACAAACTTCATCAGAAACTCTTCTAGAGAGCTTCTGTGCCCTAAACTACTTAAGAAATGTGAGGTTTATTTGTCTCATTTCAGTTTGCTGTCTTCTGGTTTTGGCTTTTTTTTATATATAGTGGTAGATAAGCCACAACTAGACCAACTGTGTTGTGTAGAGCCAAAACTTCATAGGAATGATTTGGCCCCCTTGGAAGTAATGACAATGAATTTGTGTGATCCAGGATTTCATCTGCAGTCTTCAGCAATTATATATGTGGTTATGGATTATCCATCTGTAGGGAAGCTGAAACTGGCTCTGCAGCTTTTTCTGGACTCATCCTGTACCTCCAGTCTGGCAATACAGCTTAACAGAGGAATCTGCATGGGGTTTCTCCTGTTGGGAAAAAAAAAAAAAATCTAAGAGGAACTCCTGCAATCCTGGAAAAGCATACATTTCTCCAGCTAAAATAGCAATGTTCTTTTATGTATCATGGGGTCACTGTTTCTCTGTGGAGTTTCTCATACCATTGATACTTACCAGCTGGATTCCAATTTGATGATAAAATGTCAGCACTTCAAAATTCTAACAATGTGAGAGTTTCAAATGATAAAAACGTCAGTCCTGTCATGTAAAGAAACACTTCTGTTACTTTCCACCACTGCTGCTACTTTTTCTTAATGACAGGAAATTTCACTTCAGCTCTGAACTTCTCTAGAAGTAAATCCCCTGTATCCTGTATTTTACTATTCAGGGCCAATTCTTTTTCACATCTGTTGAGAAGAAGATGTCCTCAGGGTGAGGTGCATCTTGAAAAGTTCAGTTTCCAGCCTCTGAGATAGACCTTGTGTCTGTGACAGATACTATTTCTGTCTCATGGTCTGGTCAGTGTGATGGTTGTGAAAGATACTTATATGCATCAGAGATGACAGTGATAAAAGAACTGATTTAGGCAGAGGTCTTGGGCAGGTCATTTGTTTTTCTCTGCTTTAGTTCTTCATTGTGCAAATGAAAAGAATGAATATCATCCATTTAGACAGAGAGCTGCCTGAAAAAGGGACTATGTCGTAGTCTGTGTTTCAACAGTGACCAAGAAATATCACTGTGATCTCAATAGGAATCTGTGGACATTGTTCTGTTCAGTCATCTACCTCCAATGATAGTTTTGCACTTGGTTAAGAGGATTAGAGATTGGAAATATAATTTCTTGTTAGCTTTATTATTATCATTATTATGTAAGGTAGACTTGCAATATCTTTCTGTTTGAGAATTTGCTGCCTAAAATAGTACAAATATTGCAGTTGAATCTTATTTTCATGATACTTTCTCAAGCTCTGGCCTTCAAGAATGGAAGCAGAAATGCTATCTATACAAGGAAGTGGCAAAGGTCTTGTGTGGTCTTCTGAAAAAGTCCTGTTTTGTTTGCATGGTATAGCAGTTAGGAAATGCATCAGGAATGTGTAGTGAAAATAAAGAGAATGAATGACATGGCAGAGTTCAGGAGCCAGAAATAGCCTTTTGATTGGGCTTGTCTGTGCTAGTCGTCTACAGAGACTGCATAGTAAATAGCAGCAATACAGAAAATTTGTTTCTTAGGATCCTAAATTCACCACTCTCTCCAATTTCTATCTTCTCTTCACTCAACTACTTAGTGTTTTCTGAATTTCTGTCTTGGTTCTCACCAGGAAGTGCCCTTCCACTGCTTTTTTTTTTAATACTTGGAACAAATCCTGGAGAAGTGGGCCCAGGTGAACCAGTTTCAACAAGACCAAGTGCAGGGTCCTGCACCTGGATTGGAGCAATCTACACTATCAGTACAGGCTTGGGGATGAGGTTTTAGAAAGCAGCCCTGCAGAAAAGGACTTGGGGGTGCTGGTGAATGAAAAGCTGGACAGGAACCAACAGTGTGTGCTTACAACTGGGAAGACCAATAGCATCCTGGGCTGCATTGAAAGAAGCATGGCCAGCAGATCAAGAGAGGTGGTTCTGCCACTTTGCTCTGCTCTGGTAAGACCTCACCTGGAGTGCTGCATCCACCTCTGGAGCCCTCAGTAGAAGAAGGACATGGTCCTGATGGAGCAGGTCCAGAGGAGGCCAGGAAAATGATCAGGGAGCTGGAACAGCTCTCTGACAAGGACAGGCTGAGGGAGCTGGGGATGTTCAGCCTGGAGAAAAGAAGGCTTTGGTGAGACCTGATAGAGACCTTTCCAGTATCTGAAGGCCCCTTCTGAAGGAAGGCTGGAGAGGGACTGATTGCAAGGGCCTGGAGTGGTAGGATGAGGAGAAATGATTTTAAGTTAAAGAAAAGCAGATTTAGATTGGATGTTAGGAAAAAATTCTTTACCGTGAGAGTAGTGGAAAAATGGAACAGGTTGCTCAGGGAGGTGGTTGAGGCCTCATCCCTGGAGGTATTCAAGATGAGACTTGAGGATGCTCTGAGCAACCTAATCTAGTGGAGGTTGACCCTGTTTACTGCAGAGTGGGTTGGACTAGATGGCCTTCAGAGGTCCCTTCCAACACAAATTATTCTATGATTATTCTACAAATGACAGTCTACCCCTACAAGGGGTTCATCTGGGGAGGTGTGAATACTGAGTGCTGTTTCAGCTGTGGAAAGAGTGACACTGTCAGGAAACTTGCATGGTAGTTAGGAGCTGGTCATCATGCTGAGAGGGTGGATCTGTGTACAGAAAAAACCCTGGTCAATCATAATGGCCTTTTCCCACCTTTTCTACATGAGGGGGAAGGCACAGAAAAATCTTGGTTTATTAACAGCTGGGAGAAGAGGACAGGATAAATCAGATCAGATTTAGGCTTCGCTAGAGCTGGCTTAGTTGCTGCCAACGTGGGAAAGGCTTCTGTCAGCTTGAGATTTCCCAAGAGACATTGTTTGCTGAGCTGCTGTGATGAGAAGGTTCAGAGCTAGTGTCAGTCTGCATGGTTCATTAGTTTAAATGTCTGGGCTGGGGAGGTATGTTCTCAAGCAAAGGCTTCTAAATATAAAATAGTCTTGTGAAGTTTTCATCTTATGAATATTCACTTGTTGAATTTACATTTTGTTTTTATCTCTGAGCTTCTAGAACAGAACCTGACACAGAGGACAACCCTCCCATCTGTCTGAATCAAGTCTCTGACGGAAAGATCTTGCAGAAAAAGTACCTTCTGGTTTAAAATGTCCACACTGTCTAGTTAGTGTTGTTTAGAACACTTGAAGAGCCAGCCATTGTCACTTGCTAACTCTAATAAAGTAGGTCTTGAGAAGAATTTTGATCTCCTGTGTGCCCTTGAGTGTGTCCACTGAAGTGGTGGAGGTCCAGGTGGGATCAGTAATATGATTTTGCTTTGGGAGAGTAAGGTTATTTGGGTAGCTGTTCTCATCACAGAAAACTGATGAACTTGGGAGAGAACAAACACATCTGACACATGCTTGTTGAGCATCTGGACTGGATGCCTTGGTACTATCAGGAGCACTATCTGCTTGGATGGAAGGTTATCACTGGAGCTTGCAGAGATACCTGCCTGCTCTGTCTGGTTGTGCGCTATATGGGTCATGGCCTCACCTGAGACCATCAGATGTTGCTGTCAGTCCTGTGCTTTCACATGCACTGCAATCATTCAGAAAAGAAATATATAATTAAGGGTGAGATCTTCACACCTCCATTCACAATACTTTTCCATGCTTGATTCCTTCTAGGCAGAGGGGGTTGTTACACTGTTCTCATTTACTTTCTTTTTTCAGCTGTGGATCAAGTTATTTCCTAATCTGGCTTCATATGGTGGCTAATGGAACAGAATTGATGCAGTTGCACCAAAAAAAGGCTTTTAGCCTATAGATTCTAATTAAAGCAACCTTTTTTTTTTTTTTTTAATATTCCAGAGGAGGGGAAAAAAATCCCTCAAAGAGCCCACTTTCTTTGTATCAGATGAATCTATATGCAGTAATTTGCCAGCCTGGTGGAGTCAGAAGTTGAACTATGCTTGAAGCAGTTATATCCAACCATATGTACATGCTGGCACTACCTGCAGCTTTTTTATCCCACAAGGTGATATTTCTACCATGTAATCTTGCTGCTTCCTGCTGTAGGCTGTATTAGGGAGAACTGTCAGAAAATTTGTCAACGTGCCTTTCTGTCAGAAGATTTCATTTTAGTTATGCCCTTGGGAAAAAAAATACATAGATTTAGTTGAAAACTCCTAGTTCTTGGGTTTGATGAGCTTGAGTTTTAGGGCCAAGTCCGTATGCCCAATTTCAGAATCACTTGCAGATACAAACCCTACCCTCAGGTTCTTCAGGGAGATGGTTCCTTTGATCTTGTCTGCTTCTGCCATGTTCTTCGTTGCTCAAGTGGAGACAGGAGAGGAGCTTTGCCCAGTAGAGCTCTGCATCCAGGAAAGCAAAGCCCCAACACCTATAAGCATTATTTTTAAAACAAACCAGTTAAATTTCACATGTGTGGTAGGTCTGCAGTGACCAAAGCTCCATGCCATGGTTAAAACAGTGGGAAGGGACCTAGGCTGTAGTTCAGGAGCTGTACTGCTAGGATGAAGCATGGACTGCTTGTTCTGCATCTGATCCAGTGTGGGGGGGATTTCCCTGTCTCTAAACCTCATCTCCCTTTCAAATCCACCTCTAATGTCAGACTGAGAAATCAGGGCTTAGGAGAACAAAGAATCATCGAAAATGCAGCTTCCACTCCAAGTGCCAGGAGCGTTTTGGTTTTTTTTCCAACTTCCTCCTCTCTCAGTCAATCTGCTTAACCAGCCTTAACCAAGGTAGCTCATTACCTGACTGACAGACATCCCCAAGGGTGATGGAATGAATGAACTGCAGCCAGAATACTAGCCCCTAGACTTGGTGAAAAGACATGATGAAGAACTGTGCTGGAGGCTCAGTATGTGAGAATCTCTGATTTTTTTCCCCTTATAACTGTCCCTGTGCTTCAGGCCAGCTCTTCCCTTACTGTCCTAAAGACAGCCTATTGCTCCCTACAGACACCATTAAGTTATTTTCCTGAAAATCCTACCTGTCCAGCATTCCCTGCCTAAAATGATAATAACAACAATAATAATATAGAATTTCATTTTTCTGTCTTTTCCTTTCTCCCTGGTCCTGCACACCTTAGCTGGCTGTCTCTGTGAAGCTCCAAAGCCTGCGAGTGATGCTGTTTGCCTCTGAGTCAGAGAGGCTTTTAAATCTGAGTGTAAAATGAGACTCCTACAGCAGTAAACAGAATGATCACGTACCTCCTTTGAAGTTACAATTTAAATAACCTCCAGGGCTTTAATAATGTGGGAAGTGAGCAAGAGGAAATAATTCCCTGCTTCTCCCCCCCGCCCCTCTCCGATGCAGGCGAAGTGAATTCCCTGGCAGAGGAGAGACATTGGTTTGCAGGGTATTGCAGAAAAGATGAACAGCTCTCACTTGCAGCTTAGTTAATGAGTCGGCACATAGTCATTCATGGACACAATTTATTAACCCATAAACACTGCAGATAATGGTGTTATCACTGTGATAAAGTAATTTTAATTTGCTCTATAATTTATAAGGTAGCTGTTGTATCAGAGGGAAGCCTGTGTCTGTTTATGTGTCCAGGTCCTGCCTTGGTGCTAGGCAGGGAAGAGAGGATCAGGGAAGTGAAGAGGATGGGGTCCTAGCTGGACTAAAGGAGCTGACCTGGTTGCAGAGCATTTGTTACTGGTTCCCCATCCTGTAGGTCTTTCCTGGTGCTGCTAATTCATGAAAAGGTTTTTCAGGCCTTCATCTCTATGTCTGAATTGATGCTTGGAGTTTTCCTGAAGGCAGACAGACATATAGCAAAAAGACAAGTGAGTGTGCATGACATCTGAGAGCTCTGGTGTTTTATGTTCAGGGATGTGCTGGAAAGGAGGTCATCCATGCTGAATGGGATACTGGAATGTTGGGTGGCAGCATTATATGCTCCTGGGATTACTGCAGGGTCTTCTCAGCAGCCTGCTGGCATATGGCTGCCACATAGGAGTGTAGTGTAGCCTTCTGAGATCTTTGTGGTTAGTGAGTGCTGCAGTGGGATAATGGGACAGCTTTCCAGTGAGATAGCAGCTTTACACAGCGCTGGAGGGATTGGGCATGGAGGTGTCTGGAGACATTTCTAGTTGCCTGGGTATTTCTTGCTTGCCAGGTAGTTTAACTAGTCAATACCTAAATGCATTAGCTCCTTTGTTAAGTGATTTATTAAACAGTAAGATTTATTAATATAATTTAATAGATTTTTATTAGTGTAGGAAGTGCCCTAAAGACATCTTAATATAAGTCTGAAGCTTACCAAGCTGCCTGGGGTCAGTTTCTCCTGGGATCAAAGATGCAGTCCTCATGGGTTCCTGTCTTTTTAGACTGCTCATAATCAAGTGTTTGGGGCTTATCTTTCGTAAGGAAAAATATGTGCTTGCCTGAACATGTTGCTAGCCAGTCTTTGGCCTGATGGAAAATGTGGTGAGTTTCCAAGGCAATTATACCTGCACTAATCATAATTTGTTCCTTAATCTAGAAGTATTGGTCTCTGCGTCTGCGTTTATGTTATGTTACTGAACAATTTGATTAGGTTCTTTGAATAAACTGTAATTCTGCCATGGATATTCCTGATCCACATGCTGTTTTCATTATCTAAGTTATCACTGCCCATTGTTGCAGTGCAATAACACTTAGAGACACCTATTAGAACTGGAGCTCCATTGTGCTGGATACTGTACAGACACACAGGGAGCTGCAGGCTCTGCCCTGGGGAGGTTACAGCTCTGCTGCGCTGTCATACCACAGCCCATTGTAGCATCCCTGTAGACATCAGTGCCCCAAATGGCTCCACAATGGAGACGGTGTCACACACTTTCTAACCTGTGAAGGCAGCGGTGTTTCCAAGTTCACTTTTGTCCATGTGTGTGCAGCTTGATCAGTGTTGAGGCTTGTTGGACATGATTTCAGGAAATGATAGTTTAAATGTGCTTGGAACTGGCCACTTTTGCTTTCTCAGAAAGGCTTCCTGAGGCTGGAGAACCAGAGCCAGGCTCTCCTCTTCCACATCTGCAACATGGGTTTCTGTTTTGTCAAATATATTTTATTGCAAGCTGAATTCTTTCCCAGCTTTTTTTGTACTTTGCCAGATTACCTTGACCTCGTGCCAGTCAATGATGAATTGTGCAAGTCCCCATTGAAAGCACTGCAGAAGCCAGAGGAATGCCAGCCTTACTGTGTAGTACATTAAGTTAAAATATTTTAGGCTTAAGACTGATGGGTATGATTCTTTTATTACAATCTGCTCCTTCAGATGAAAAAGCTGCTAAAAGCTTAATCTTGTCTTGATACATCTGCTGCTTCATGACCAATGAATGGCATGTCCTGGACCTGGAGGCTGTGGGTAGGAGGATGCTATTTTGTGACAAATTGTGTCTGATGGTGTTTTATGTTCAGAAAGTTTTTAAAAAGCCTTCTATGGCAACTGATCAATCTGCGAGATTGCTGAAACAGCATCTAGCATGCCTTTGACTTTGAGGAACAAATGAAGTCTGAAAAGACCATAGACCTCTAACATCTGCAAAGTCACTTTTTGCTTATGCCTCTTTCTTGCTTTCCCCTCTGCTGTGCCGTTACTGTGTTAGATTGGCTGTAACTGCAGGATATCATTCTGTAATATGCTATGTATCAGATCTCTCATTAATTCTGTAACACTTTTTACAGTTTTCTGGCTATGTGATTACATCTGCAAAGCACTTCTGTGAAAAACTATAAAATAACAGATACATTGTTATTTTTCACTTGCCCTGCTCTCAGTTTTCAGTGTCAAAGGTTCAATGAGCCAGATCATGGGGTGATGGGAATCAGTGGTGGTGGAGTTGATTGATTGGAATTTAATTATATGAGAATATGAAATAAACTAGAAGACTGGAAACACGCTCAAAGACATAGCTGGTAGAGCCAGTCTGTAAAACCTTTGAAATAATGAAAAAGCATAAATATGAGACTTCTTCCTGTCAGACTACTGAGATCTGTCACAGCACCAGTGCTAAACAGGAGAGATGCAGAGGCTACAAAAGGCAACTCATATTTCTGGAAATGACTCCTGGGATTTAGAACTGGTTTTAGCTCACATGAAATTTTGGGACTGAGGCCAAGCACTATTTCCGGAATTTGCGGTTGAACCCTGGCTGGGATTAAGGGCTTGACTTTGACTCAGTTTAAATTTGAGGCTGAACTTGGTTGACGTGCTAGTTGGGATTCTAGGAAATCAAAGGAAGCTTCATTGGCTGACATGAAATTCAGTTTTCAAATACGGGTGGAAAATCAAATACCATTGAGCCATGTTCCAACAACAAAACAAGAACCCAGACTGGTGATCCTTAGATCTGACCTCATTTCTCCTGTGATTTGGAACCAAGGTAGGGGACAGAGAGAGGAAAAAGATGTCCAGCAAATAAGTTCAATTGGTCTAATATAGAGACTGTTTTGCTGCAGTCTAACTGGAGTCTCTTATTAAGAATGCAATGGCACTTCTAAACAGGGAGAGCTGCTTCCTTGGTGGGGGCAATCTCCAATCATATGCCAACATTGCTTTTGACATATTTATGACTCCAATAAAATCTCCCATCTGGTATATTTTAAAATAAAATTGAAAATTTATCACTTTCCTTTAGTTGGTTTGTCGTTCTTCCTGAGAGAAGATAGCCAGCCTGAGATTATTGCATCGGCAGCCTGTCAGCTGGGGTTAGGCTGAGGAGTGATTTAAATTTCAATACTTTCTACATTACAGCTGTCTAGGGTGGGGAAATCACAAGGAGAAAAGTAGAGATTCTGTTATTTTTATTCATTAGTCTCTCGTGATTTGTTTTGTTTTGTTTTGCTTAGGTTTACTCACCATGCAGGGCTTCTTCTGGGAAGAAAAGATATTCATCATTTTTCTGGATTCACATAAGGCTGTTTTGGTCAGAGGCACTTGGGAGGGGATGGGGCAGAAACTGAGTGTCATTCTCCCTTTACCCTACCATTAGGCTGTGAGATCCTTCAGGAAGAGATCCTTCTGTGCAAGCTTCTAGCATTTACAGAGCCTGTCCAAAAGTGACTGAAACTTTTGGCTGAGGCGAACTAAGGAAGCAATGTTGATTCCCACTTTCCTGAGAAAGGGCCCAGGGAGGGATGTGAGTGGCATTTCGTGTCCTTTAACTCGACAGCTGTATCCAAGTCTAGGTTTCCTCACCACAGAGAGACATGGAGATTACTGGAAGCAGGAGCAAACACATTGTGGCTGTACCTGGCTGTTTCTAAGCCTCATCATGATGAATTTAGGCCAGGGACTTTTAAACAGTCTGCAACAGGTTGAGTTGTCTGCCACAGGGTTTCTTACTATGCCCATAGCTGAATGGGGTCTGGAACTTGAAGCAGCTAAAGCTGTGTCCAGTGTTCTTAGCTGCAGGCTGGAATCTGATCCCCAGTGGATCACTGTGATTTAGCATTTAGTGGACAGAAACCATGGAATAGGGGTGACACCTTATTCAAGTGCTTCCTTGCAAAATTTTATGCAATTCTTTCTGAAAGGGAATGCTGTCTCCAAACATTATGGGACCCAGTCATGCAGTGTGTTCTGCCTTACACTTTTGATTAATGCTGGAGTCATGCCTGGCTGGCTGGTCTGGAATTGCCCACTGATGCATTTGATTAGGTGCATTTGTTTCTGTTTAGATACTTGATCATCTGACTGTAAAATTATCAGGGGTCTTATCTGGGCAATGTAGGGGAGTAAAATGCCTTTATCCTTCATCTCCTGCAATTGCTTCATTGCTCAGATTGTGACTCGAGCTCCAATTGAACTTACGACTGATGCCCTCTACTGTCATGTAGATAAGTAGGGTGGGAGAGTGTGGTGACAGGGAAGATAGTTTATCCCCCCCCTAAGCTCAAATTCTGGGTCCCCTGGTCTGGGGGGAAAGAATGGGAGAACTACAAATGAATCTCCAAACTATCTCTGGGCTGGTGCAGCAGCTTGGCTGTCCTGACACGGTGGCACAAATAGTTACAGGTTAGCTCTGGGGAATATCATCTACCAATGCTAACTTGGTGGCCTTTTACAATGGGGTTGATGGGGTCACAGCCTCAGTGGACAAAAGCAGAGCAACAGACATCATCTACCTTGGACCTGTGCAAAGCATTTGACATTGTCCTACATGACATTCTGGTCTTCAGACTGGAACAATATGGATTTGATGGATGGAGCACTCATTGTATAAGGAACTGGCTGGATGGTGGCACCCAAAGAGTTGTGAGCAATGGCTCAGTGTCCAAATGGAGACATGTGGTGAGTGGTGTTCCTCAAGGGTCAGTATTGGGACCTGTGCTGTTTAACATCTTTGTTGGCAACGTGGGCAGTGGAATGGAGTGCATCCTCACCAGGTTTGCTGATGACACCAAACTGTGTGGTGAAGTCAACACACTGGAGGGAAGGGATGCCATCCAGAGGGACCCTGACAAGCTCAAGAAGTAGGCTCATGCAAATTGCATGAAGTTCAACAAGGCCAAGTGCAAGGCTCTGCACCTGGGTCGAGGCAATCCCATGCACCAATAGTTTGGGAGGAGACAGGACTGAGGGCAGCCCTGAGGAGAAGGACCTGGGGTGATGGTGAACCAGAAGCTTAACACAAGCCATGAGTGTGCTCTTGCAGCCCAGGAAGCCAACCATGTCCTGGGCTGTATCAAAAGAAGTATTGACAGCTGCTATAAGAGTATAGACTCTGCTCTTCTGAGACCCTACCTGGAGTTCTGTGTCCAGTTCTGGAGTCCCCAACATGAGAAGGACATAGAGCTGCTGGAACATGTCCAGAGGAAAGCCACTAAAACGCTCAGAGGGCTGGAGCAGCCCCCCTGTGAAGACAGGCTAAAGAGGTTGGGGTTGCTCAGCATGGAGGAGGCTCTGAGGTGACCTTAGAGTAACCTTCCAATATCTGAAGAGGGCCTACAGGAAAGCTGGGGTGGGGTTTTTGATATGAGTGTGTAGTGAGAGGACAAGGGGAAATGGTTTCAAACTTGAAGATTTAGGTCAGGCATTAGGAAGAAATTCTTTATTTTGAGGGTGGTGAGATCCTGGCCCACATTGCCCAGAGAAACTATGGCTGCCCCCTCCCTGGCAGTGTCTCAGCCCAGGCTGGATGGGGCCTTGAGCAACCTGGGCTGGTGGGAGGTGTCCCTGCCCATGCAGGGGGGTTGGAACGGGATGAGCTTTAAGGTCCTTTCCAACCCAAACCCTTCTGTGATTCTATGCAGGTGCTTATGTTGGGGAAGGATCTGTGTGGGGCCAGCTGGGAGCTCAGCCCCAGTGGTTTGTGTGCTCTGACTGCAGGGTAAAATGGAACCCCCAGTGCTTTAGGCTCATTAAATGGAGCCTTCGTTTAAGACATATGAATTATTCTCTTATGAAGTGCACATACAAAAATAATGCATGATTGGGGTAATTGTGTAGTGTGTTTCTCATTTCAAAAGTGTGCATTTAGGCCTCCTTATTGTGTGCAGTGGGCTTCTGTTCTTATATATACATTTGTGTGGGTATGCATATAGTTAAGGATGTGCTTGTGTGCATTTGAGCACAACATTAGAATGTGGATAAGTCTCTTTGGAGCATTGTGTTTGTTTATGATGTTGTGCTTTCACTACAGTACATTTTGTAAACACACAGTGCATATGTGTGTGTCATTTCATCTAATTGTTCTGTTTGCCTATATTCTGGGCTGAACAATTAAGGGTGTTTTCTGAATGCATCAAATATATTATTCCCTTTCACAGCAATTGTACATTTGCTGATGTCAGATTTATTCTAAATTGATACACAGGTGCAGCGCTGGATTTGGTAGCCGTAAATCCTTGTTACATAGAATGAATGGATATTTTGTATACTCCCTCAGTACCCATGCTTTTGTTGTCTGTAGAACATTGACAATAACCTGTGCCTTACGTGGCCAAATGCATGCCTGTGAGGCTTAGAGCATGGCTGTGCTCAGTGGGCAGTAAAAGTGTGGTTTATTTCTAAAAATCAGTGTGCTCAGTTTCATATTTGTGCAGTGTAAGCACATGCTTTCTTGCATTTTCTGGCAGAGTTACAGAAGCGTTGAGTCTTCATATTGTTAAAATAACAGAATAGTTGTCCACATATTTTCTAATTTTTTAAAATGTCCTCCAGCTTCCATGGTTTAAATTTCTAAGTGTCTGTCCAAATGATATATGTCAAAACATCAGGAAGGATATTTAAGCAGTTATGTCAGTGGAATGGAACAAAGTCATGAGTTAATGCTTTTCTGATGCTATATAAAAGGGAAAATGGTGAAGAAGAGCCACAAGTAAAATAGAAAATGAACAAGATCAGCCAAGGTAACATCAGGAGATTTGTTCTTAAATTGGAGACACCCTCCAGCAGGAGAATTCACATTGCTATATTTCTATTTTATACCATCCTGTGATCATATCATCCTGTCTGAGACCTCACACCCTCTTGGGTCAGTCCCCAGGAACCAGGAAGGATGATGTAGCCCTTCTAACCTCGTTGCTTCCTCTTGGCTGTCCTGTCAGGTGCTTTGAAAGTGAGTCATGGCCTTCATTATCCCACCATTTCTTTTCAGTGACATTCTAAAAGACCTGACATACAGTAGGAATGATTGAAGTGCTTGCCACTTTTCTCTGTAATTATCCAGTTTCCTTGTTGGGACTGAAATTGCCCTGCAAGAGTGCAACATCCGCATTGCCACGTACAAGCTAGCCAGACACAAACCTGCTTGCCTGCACCTGGCACCGTTCCATGGATTCAGACATAATCATGATTTTTCCTTGGTTACTGGGCTCTGTTGTGGAGTACGTGACCCAAACTGGAGTGGTGGAGCTGGAGGGAAGGTGTCAAGTGGAGGGGGTGGATGGGCAGTGTGCTTTGATACTGGGAAAAAGAGAAGGAGCACAGTAAAAGGGAATGGACAGAGAATGGGGGTGGCAGGAAACAAGCAATGCCAAAGGATGGGACAATGCCTTCAAGACAAGGATTGGAGGGACACAGCTGAAGCTTTGGAAACAGGGAGCTGTTAAGAACTCTGTTGGGAGAATGGGTGCACGTGAGGGCTCTGTTGGGATGGCTGTGTCAGAGCAGGCTTGGGGAGGGCTCCAACCCTGTGTGCAAGGTCAGTGCATACATCTGAGCAACAGTGAAGCACCATGCTTTGGATGCTAAGGTGGTGGGGTGCTAGGAGGTAGTTACAAGTGGCTTACCTTCTCTTTTTTTTTTCTGCATGTCTGCTTTAATGTAGTAGTAAGGTAGCAGTAGCACACAAATGAGGGAATCTGGTCACTGGGTTGTAATTAGTCCTCAGCCAGCCTTTGCTATGGATTGTCCAAGTGAAGGCCTTCAGCCTGTGGTGGGAATAGGAGAACACAGGTGGAAAAATGAACAAATACAGGAGAAATGAAGAATGGGTTGAAGTCAGACTAATGAAACAATCGTTGAGGAAAAGTCTCCCTCAGTTACAGAGCGCCTTCTGCAGCATTTGTTTTTTAGAAGGAGTTCAAGGAGTGTCTGCAGGCCCTGGCAAGGGAACCGAGATCTGGAGATTTGAGGAAACACAAAATCTGGGAACAGTTGAAGCTTTCCCGGCACACTCACAGGCAGGAGTGTGCCAGGGCTGTGTGAGACACCAGAGGGAGCTGACAGGGATTCCTGTAGGTATTTGTTGCCCAGCTGCTATTTTGTCTTCAAATCCTGAAGAGTCAACAAATAACTAGCCCTGATGCTCAAGGACTGTCCCTCTGCAGTATGTTGAGTTCTGAATCTCCACCTGGAGTGTAAATTCACCTCCAGGATGGATGCTGAAGTGTTAGAAGATGTGCAAGGTGAGAGAAGGGGGAAAGAAAGGGAGGATTAGGCTGAAAGATCAATGCAGTAAATGACTTCCACACTAAGAGAGGCTTGCAAGCTCTCTAATAATAAGGAAGAAGGCAAAAAAAAAAGACCCTGCCTAGCCTGTGAGATGTGTGGTTAAACCCTGCCTCAGGCTCTGGGGTTTGCCCAGAGCTGGTTTCACCCAGCCCTCGCTCTCCCCTTCCCTTGGCAACACTCCCTGCTTCTCCCCTGCCTCCTCTCCCTCCGGCTCCTTGTGACAGGCTTACAAATCCTGGAACCCCTGATGTTGGAATGGCATTTTGGTCCAGCTGGAATTGTTTATAAGCACAGAGCTTTGATGCTGTCTCCAAAGCCTCTAGAGAGCTAAAAAGAGCTATTTTTCGTGCGATGCTTTTGGAGAATGCTATGGGAAAAGGTCAAAGGACAGAGTGGGAACGAGTAGGTCACATACTCATTGGTTTAGGGCACCACGACAACATCAGTTCTTTAAGATCTCAGAGCCTGCTTTGTAAAAATAAGCACCTCTCACTGAGCTGCCTGGGAAAGAAGAGGGGCACGCCTCCTGCAAGCGGATGTTCGCTGCGTTCCTCTGGGTTTGTTCTCTTGCCTTGGCAATTGCTGCATCTCAGCATCCCTGTGAACCAGATGGATCCCTCAAACACTGTGCAGCATTTTTAAAAGCCTCTTTGCCTACCACTTTGACCTTTGTAATACAAGGAGAAATTCTGTAAGAGTGGAGGCTAGCCTTATGCACCTAACCCAGATGGCTGGCTTTTAGTGGGGTCCAGGAGCAGTGCTGTAGGATTCCTCAGTCCATCCCTGTGTCACCACACTGGGGCTGTGGGCAGAAAAGGCTCTGGCCTGAACAGCTGTTTGACCTTTGTTTTTTGCAGGTTATCTTTGCTCATTTAAATTGGGATCATCCTTTTTCCTTTTTTCCCCCCTGATGCATGCATACTACAGCTGTCAGCTGGAGTGTGTGAAGGAATGGGAAGCAGAGGGGTGAGGTGGCAAGTCATTTACATTGGAAATAGAAGCTGAATGTGCATTTCCCTTCCCTGCTGCCATCAATCACTTAGATTTCCTGTACGCTATGGAATAGAGAAGTGGAGTTTGCTTGCTTCCCACTTCCCTCGGGAATGGAAACACTCATTTGTTTCACTGCCTGGAAATGCTGATCACTCAAAACATTTAATGTTTCAGAGACTCATGCAGCTCTGAAGCTGCTTTCCAGCTTCCTCTTATCTGGTCTTCAGAAATGTATTTTGATGTCCTGCAGACCTGGAAAATTACTCTGCTGGTGCTTCAGCTCTCTTAGAGGTGTAAAGGTGCTGCTGCAGAAAAGCCCATGGCCAGCTGAGCTGATGCTTTACAGCAGAGCACTGACACATTCCCTCTGTTCCCCATCAAACCAGTTGCCTTATCTTGTTCATGTGATCCAGCACCTGATCCAACCTGAGGTGAGGTTCTCAGAGACCCATGTCCCTGCTTGGCATTGGAAACATTTTAGTGACTATTTTGTGGGGCTAACTTTGAGAGAAGGCTCTAGTGAGGTATTAGGTGGAGCAGACAGATGAGTGTGCATTTCCTGTTCAGCTGTATTGGGAGGGATGGGGACAGCAGCAGAAAGGGAGCATGGGACTGGGAAAGGAATAGAAAAACAGAAATAGAAGAAAGAAGTAGGACAAACAGGAAAGTGAATGAAAAGTCCATCTCTTTAGCAAATAGCAGAAATGAAGGAAGTATGGAAAAATTTGGATAGCCTTGCCTATTGAAGGCACACAATAGAAAATGCCCAGCTGTGTACTTACCATCTTGTGATAATGCTATGGTCTGGCATACTTCTGCAGTTTTTAGATAGTACCTGGCCTCTCATTGAGAAATATCTTCTCATTTAACTATCTCCTGTTAGCCACATTCTCCTGAAGAGGAGGTGCTGACATTTCTTACATGGGGGCACTCAGGCTACAGACATTTTGAGACTCATGGCTAACCAAAGGGATGGGGCTCTATACAACTGCTGTGTGACTTGTGCAGCCTTTGCTTACAGGATGGCATGGCATCTCTGAAGCTTCTGTGACATGGCTGGGACTGGGATTACTGGGATACTGTTGTTCATATTCAGTTCAGGTGCTGTAATAAAGAGGCACTGTGTCCTTGGAGCATGGTCATGGCCAGGAAACTTCTCCCAGCTGCAGGGAACCAGAGCCCCATTCCCCTGGGATGTGAGCTCAGCAGCTTTTATGAGTTCAGCCACTCTGGGTCTGGGCAGTAACTCTCTGGGGAGACCTGTTGGGAAAACCCAGGGCCTGGAAGGAAATGCTGCTGCTGACTCAATAGGCAGAGCTCTTCCCTCTGTTGATGTTGGAGCTGTGCCAGACAGACACGTCCCTCCATAATTACCTCCTGGTTACTTATAGTTCATGTTTTGTAACTACTGGCCTTCTCCTTTGTTGTCCAGGCATCCAGACCTGCCAGGCTAGGATCCATCCCGTGAAATCTGGGATTGCAGCCCCTGAGCAGCAAGGGTGTGTTGGCCTCTACAATTAGGCAAGTTGGGTCCCTGTACAGGTCTGAGGCATGTATGGATGTGATGACCATGCAGACAGATCATGGACAGTGTTCATTGCTGCAGCTCCAGCTGTGTCCCACTTGCCCAGGAAAGGTTGCGTGTGAGGTTGTATGCAGAGGGAACCCCAGACAGATGTGTTCTGAACCACTCGGGTCGAGGCTGGTGTGAGGAGATGATGTGAGGTGTTTGTGGCTTGGTCTGCTGGGGAATTGTGGCAGGATTAGGTGGCAGGGATGAGGGGAGGGATGAATTTGGATGACAAGACATGATGACAGCAGGGGGGAAAAATCTCTGCTGTGGCCCAGATTAAACAAGAGAGACCCTTAGTGGTCACCCAGGGAAAAAACAGTGGTGCTGTGCTAAGTGTGGGGGAGTGATTTGCTTTCTTTTCCATTTGCTCATTTCAGACAAAGTCATGTAGTAACTCTAGAAATAAGGAAAGCTTCTGTTTCAAGTGGATTAACTGCAGTGAATGGTTTCACCTTTTTTTTTTTTCTTTTTTTTTTTTTTTTTCCCTGATGATCCACTTTGAGATGAAGAGGTGTTTTGTAAAACTGACACTTTTTCAAAACGTATTGATTGCCACATATTGGTGTGTTTCATTGAGATTTCTGCCTTATTCTGAGCAGTTATTAATTCAAATCTTTCTGTAAATCTATTTCACCCAGTCCTGTACTTGCATCCAGCCACACCAGCAACCTCTCCTTCCTGGCTCCCCACCAGCCTGGGGTCTCAGTCTTACTGAATTTGGTGAATATTTTTAGCTGGCCCCATTCTGCAACACCCTTATCCACCTTGCTAGCCAAACACACAGGTAATCTGCTTGCTTCTGTAGAAATTATTTCAATGTCATTAGTCTCTGCTGTCACTGGTAGTGGGATCAGCTCTCCTATGCAGTAGATACCTTCTGGCTCTGCAGCAGCACTGCCTTCCTGTCCCAGCAGAGATGTTGATGCACCTGGTCTGCTCCTGTGCTTTTGCCTCCGATGGCTGTGAGAACAGCAGCCTCTCCAGAATTTACTCAGGTAACCACCAGCAGCAGGAAAATCACCCCAGCTCCTGTCTTCTTCATAAGCTTTGCTCGCCATCATCTCAGTGGTCATGGACTGTTGCCTTCCAGGGGATCTGTTGTTACAGCTCAGTGAATGACAGGCTGTGAACTGGAAAAGATGGGTGGGACATCTGGAGGGGTGCCTCATTTTGGTTAAGTCACGTTAGGTAAATTACGTGGAGATGTGCAAAAAGAGGGTAACAGTCTGACTCACCTTTGCAAAGAGCATAAAGAACTCAGCTGAAGAGTGCTGTGAAAGAGCTCTGCTCTGTTATAGTGACAGTGCCTTTTTCTGTCACCTCTGAAGTCTGGCAAAGTCCAGCACTGACAGACTCCCAGGCCTCTGCCAGCAGGATTTCTACTGGTCAAATAGGGTACACAGCAATATATTGCAGGCTCTTCCTTATTCTTCTGCCTCTTCCAGTGGCATTCAGCTGTGGTATGCAAGCTACCACAAAACCATCATTGCCATCATTAGGTTGCTGTGTGTAATCACTGCTCAGTGTGTTCACTGAGTCAGCTCTTTCCTGGTTTCTACAAGTAGAGCTGACTGATCAAAACAAAAATGCTCCTGCAAAAAATCAAGAAAGCTGAGATTTCATTTCAGCCCCAGTTCCCTTCTGCATTGTTCATATTGTTGTTTATCAGTGCTATAATTAGTAAATTTTCTGAAGGCATGAGCTGCTGCTGCATCAAGAGAAGCTGCAAATGATGCTGCATACAAATAAGTGATGGACAGATGGGCCTAGAAGAACCATGGGATTCCAGGCAACTTCTCTGCAGCTGAAGAAAAGATTCCAATAGTGAGCAGACATTACAGTTAGTGTCTTGATCACTGTTAGACCTCAATATGTGTAAAGCAAATGGTGGTTGTTTCTTTAAGGTCCCTCTCTGCTGCTCCTCTCCATATTCCTGCTGCTCAGTCTCAGTGTACCTGCTCATCTAAGCTTGGCTGCACAGGGTTTGCTCAAGCTGAGCGTGTGTATGACAACAGAAGCAGCATCCAAATGCATATTCTCAGCTGAGAGGAGTCACTGCTATACAGAATGGAGCCTGGCTTAAGCAGCTCCACAGGTGGCCCACACAAACCACTCACTAAGATCTGTGCCTTTAGTTAAAGGTTAATTCAACTGACATAGAGAGTTGGTAGTTGAACCAGAGGCTTTCCTATCATCTAGGTATTCAGTCTGCCTGTGTATCATTATTATCACCTTATATACTCAGTATGAACCTGCCTGTCTACCTACATATGCTTAAGGTGTTGCACTCAGGTTCAAAATCCCAGAAGACAAGCTGCCTTAAAATGGGAATTACCACATTGTGTTCTACTTGAGCCTCCAGGACAAGCTGCCTTGGCTTCACTGCTGCTTTAACTTAACTGACTTAGGTTAATCAGCCTGCATTACAACATTTTCTTTTCTGTTCTTTTTAGCCCATTTCTGTGTAGACAGAAAGACATAAAAGATGAGTTGGGAGGCCTTTAGGGTCAAGTTTCAGGAAGCTGGAGTGTGCTAAGTGGGAACTGTTTAGAGGGAGCTGTGTAGGAATCTGGCAAATGGATGGAGAAGCCTGAGAATATTGGGGCAGCAGTGTCCACTGAGTCTGTGCATACCTCAGCCTGGTGTAGTTGTGATGAAGAGCAGGCATGTAAAGTGTTCCTGTGGTAGCTTGTTGTGCCATGCTGCACACCTGGAGAAGGGAATTACTTGGTCAGAAGGGCAGGTACAGATGAATTTATATCCAGCTTTTGAAGCATAGATATGATCCCTGCCAGGATCTTCTTCCTTCTAGCTTTCTGTGTGTCTCAATTTCCCAAAATGCACTGTCTGGCACACAGCTGATACCATTCTGTGTTCTTGGCTGTTCCCCATGGCTTAAGGGGCTATAGCACAGTCCCTAATCTTCCCTGGTGCACTTTTACAAGCAGGGCTTAAGAGGCTTGGGCATGGCCAATGTGATGTAAGAAAAAACATGAAGTGCTGCCCAGGCCTTGTGAACTAACAAAATAACTCTGGTGAGGTTCAAAATCATATTGCAGAGAAGGCAGGGCTCGTTGGAGGCTGGGTGGGGGTTAATCAATGTATATTCATCATTAATTTATGCATGTAAGGGAGTTTTGGAGTAGAGTTGCCATGCTGGTTTTGATAATGCCAATGCTATCCAAGCTGCCAGCTGCTGCAATGTGGGGGTAGTTTGTGTTGCTGCATGCAGAATTATGGTGCTTTTGTGGGAATATTATGTTCCCTGAATAGAGCCCCACAGAGCAATTTGCTTCATCCTTACAAATCCATCCGAATAACTGGCAGTGTCTTACAAATACAAAACAATTGAGAAAATAAATGTATTATACTGTACATCTGCGACGAAACAATGCTTTCATGTGCAAAGAGAGAAATGTGTTTGTTTAACTTATGGTCTCCCATTTGGAAATAAATGTATTCATTTAAATCAAAATGGGATGTTCTTCACTTTTACAGTATTTTGCATGGCAGCTGTAAGAAATACGCTGCTTGAAGAGCAGACTAAAAACTTGGAGTGGTTGATATTCCTCAAAGCATGCATGTGCTGGCTTCTTCTCAGCACTCCCTCTCTTCTTGCAGGGTGTCCTGTATGCTGGAGTAGGGATCTCCTGGCTTTGCACAGGAGGGATCTGTGTATGTAAGGTTTGGGAATGTGCTTTTCCCTTTGTGTGGCAGTCTGGTGTCTTGTGCACAGGCTTTTCACCTGGGTTGTGTTCAGAAGGGAGTGCAATCAGCTGTCATGCATCAGGACTTTGCATTGCCATGACCCTGAGGCAGATGGGTTCCTTGCAAGAGTTGCCAAAGATTTTTGATCATTTCCAGTTTTTGAGTTAAAGAAACATTGGTTTCATTTATATTCAGCAGTACAAGTGTTAGATGGGGAAAACACAAGCAATAAAATACAGGTTGAATGTTCCAATATTTGTTTTTCCAAAATGTGCCCCGTTTTGTGTTTTTCATCCTTTTAAATGGTTGAGCTCTTGTAATGAAAGTCTTCTGCATTTCAGTTTACACATAAGCTTAACATCATCAGCCAAGTTTGTTCTGGGAGTTAACATTTGCATTTTTGAAAGTGGCAACCTAATCCAGAGCAAAACCAGATGAGAATGTCCTTTAATACAGCATGTTACCAGCTGCCTGCTGGTAGGTGTGAGCATACTGAAAAAGGTGCTGAAATTTGGTTTGAGTAGTTTTCTAAGACTCTGCAAACTTAATTGAACAAAACTGGAGGTCACTGCTACCAGCAGTAGGAATTGTAAACTGGAATTACACTGTGACATGGCTGCTAGAAGGAAAAACAGCAGGAAAAAGATATGTCTCCAAACTTCTCTCATCTCATTTTTAAATAATAGTTATAATGTTCAGACTGTGTTCTAGGCTCATTATTTTTACTTAATTGAAATAACTTCTCATATTGTAGCTGAGAAGAAAAAGAGTTAGGAGTTTTACCCTTGTGCCAGCCTTGGCTGGCACACACTGTCATGCAACCATATTTTTTATGTGCAGTATCAGGTCTGTGCAAGCATGTGATTGTATTTGTCCTCTGGTAGCTGGAGGGCCACAAGTGATGAGAATCACAATTCAGCAAGTCCTGCATTCATAAATAATCTTTAGTTTGGTTTGAAAGCATCATAGCCTGCATCTTCCCAATCTGAAGTGCTATATCCATCTTGTTATATCCAGCTAGCCAGAGGACTTGTTATGTTGTACCCAGCAAGAAATGTGTCACATTTCTGAAAGCCAGGACCTAAGTATTGACTGGTTGACCAACCAAGCTATGCAGCAAGGGTAGTTTGGCCTGGCTCTGTTTTTTCTCTGGATTGATTAATCAAATACTTCAAATAATTGCTGTAGTTGTGATTAATGTCAGCTGCATAGCCGATTACCCAGGAGATTAAAATGACTCTGTTTTAAAAACCCCCAACAGTTATGAGTTAATTATTTACTTTCCTCACCTCTGTAACCTTGCTGTGCTTGTAAATGAATAGAAATATTGATCCTGGAACTGATTTGGGTATTACCCATCTTATAGTTGGGAGTTTCTGCTTAACCCTGTTTGCTCCTTCTGACCAAGCACCCTTCCTTTCTGCTTTGCTTGTGTAAACCCTGAATTTGGGGCCGAGAGGGACCCTTGGGTATAACTGATCTCTAGGGTTTGTAGGACTACCCTGTGTTAGCACCAGTGCTGCTCTGTCTAAACCACTGTTGGCTTCTTTCAGCAGTGCCTTCTTGGCCATGTCTCTTGGTAGCAGACTGTACCACCCAGTGGCTGTTCCTGTTAAGACAATCCTCTGCTTCCTCAGTGAGCTGTTTTCTTCCATTACCTTCAAGTCACATCTTGTTTTTCCACATCCTCAGTCTGCTGGTATGTTTTCCCCCACACATACACAAACTACATTTTCATTACGCCCCTGGTTACTGTGACAGGTTTCCTCACCATGACAGCCCAGCCTCAGAACACTGCACATTTCCTCAGAGAGATGCCAGCTGTATTTCCCACCCTGGGACAAAGACCTGAATGCCATGCCAAGGTAGATGGTTCAGCTAGGGCTTGTGTGCCCCATGACTTTTCCTCTCCCAAACAGCAAGGCCTTGTGAGTTCCTAGCAAAATGTGGGGTTCCTGTCAGACAAAAGGATGCCAATTTTAGGAACATTATCAAGAATGTATCCCTTACTGAAGGGACAGCAACCCAGGAAGCTCCTCTGCTCAATGTAAGATTGTGTAGATAAAAGTAAAAGAAGCTTTAAGGCCAGGTGCTATTTGAGGTCATGTCAATGCCTCGTGCTTTCATTTCCTTGCAATTTGATTCCTGAGTTTCCAGGAAAAGGCTGGAAATATCTTCTGGAATAGCTGTTTCAGACACTACCAACCTCAGGTCTTTGTCCAGCTGTAACAGACTCCCTCCTGTGTGTGGCCATCAGGATGCTTTGGTGAAGCTGTGTCTGCCTTGCTGGTAGATATCAACATCTCTTCCAGAGCTCTGCTAGAAACTGCTGTCATTTTCTGCCTGCCTCACAGCAGCCCGATGCAAAGAAGAAAACTCCCATGTTTTTTCCTCTGTGTCAGGGAGTTTTTATGTAGCATACTGGTTTTATTTTTTCCCTTTTGTTTTCAGTCCAGTGAGGATGTGAGTCAGACATTCTCCTCAGCTCTCGACCCATACTGCTCCTATCAAGCTGTAAACTCATATTTGTCCTCCAAGCTGTCCTGTGGCTCATGGAGTGCTAAAGTGGCTGCCACATTTCCTTTCTGATTTCCCCTTTGTTTCCTGCAACTGAAGTTTTGAAAAGAAACCATGGCCATGTGGCCAGCAAACAGGATCTGTGCTTCATGTGGCTTGGCTCAGCTCTCTCTGTGATGCAAGCTGATGGCCTTTGAACAGGTTGGACTGTGGCTGTCAGGACTAGCCTTTCAGAAATGCATTAACAGCCCTCAAATACTAAACCATCTGTCATGGTCAAATTAATGTAACCTTCTCCCTGCCATCAGTGAGAGCTGGGACAGTATAATGGCAGCCAGTGCTTGGTCCAGTAGGACTGGATCTATTCACATGGCTTTCTCATGTACTTGGGTCTGTTCCACTGACTGCTTTGTGGCAGGCTCCATTCTAAGTCCCTGCCCAGACAGGAACAGTGTGAGCTGGTGCTGAGAGATCCAAATTTTTTAATTTTTAAAATTTTTGAATTTTTTAAAATTTTTTTTTCCAGCAGGAGGCTCAATTATATATGCAACCTCAGGGCTATATGGGCCTGATACAGGCATGGCTGGTGCTACAGAGATCCAAAGCAAGAAGCAATTTTGCTGCAGGATTCAGTGGCTTGTAGTACTCAGTGCCATAACTTTTTAAGTCATGTGCTGAGTGCCTGGCTGGAGCTAATGAAGTTTGTATTGCCCAGGAACATGCCAGCTGCCAGGTTGGGTATGGAAGACCTGTTGCTGGAAGGGCAAGTGGTTGTTCTCTGAAAACCCAGTCTGATGTGGTCAGTGCCAGCTGCCATCATGGGAAGTTGGCTGCAGCTCAGTTGTTTGAAAGTTGGTATGTTCTCTTGTAGCTTTTGAATGTGGCTGGTTTTCTGGCAGCTGGAGAAAATAGCTTTGAAAAATAATAGCAGCTTTTAAGTCAAAGTGGTGTCAACATTCAGGCTACTAGAAGCTAATCAGTTTAAGTTCCTACTTGGGAAATGAAATTTCTGCCTTGCTGGCCTCTCTCTGCAGCCCAGTTCTTGTAACTGCTACTTGTTTTTAACTCTCTTTCTTTCCTTCTAATGTGTTTGGTGCTGAGATGTAGGATCTGGTGTGTTTTTAAAGGTACCCGTGCTTGAGCCTCTTTTTTCATTGGATCAAAGGAGAAAAAAAAGGTAAAAGTTGGTGAAACTAGCACCTACCTTGAGCACAGTTCAGCTGATGAAAACCACCAACCACTGCCCTCAGCAAGGCACCTGGTTCCAACCATCATGCTTGGACCTAGACACGTGGGTGGTGAGGACCCATAGGTGAGCCATTGAGGGCTATTCCACCTCAACAGAAAAAGAAATGAAGAAAAGCTCTGAATCAGGAGAGCAAGAGGTTGGTGGGCTGATGAAATAATGCTGACTTTAACAGTGAATTAGTAACCACATCACAGGAGGTATTCAAGGCAGCCATTCTGGGGGTTAGGATGAAGGTTAATGGTTATATTTTGGATCAGGAAAACCAGAACCCCTAAGGAATAGTCAGTGAATGCTAAAGGTAAAGATACAGGCAAAACCAAATAGGTCTGGAGTTACATCAAGTAGTTAGCTATATAATGTATATATGTGTGTCCTACTTTCATCTTCTGTGCTAGCACCACCTATGGAGATGGTTTCTGTTACATGTACACGTACCACGAGCATTATGCATGTTATTAGCAGATGAGATGTTACAGCATATGCAGGCTCTTTCCTCGTGTTTATGGGTGTGTTAGGAGTCGCTGTGCCAGGAAAAAGGTTTCCTCGGGCAACTCTTTGCAGCAGCTCCCGTGTGACATCAGCTGACACGGGCTGCTGGGAGGGACTGGCTGGGAGCTCAGCCTCTGCTGAGCCCCGAGGTGCAGTGGATGGAGCTCCTCTCCTCCTGCCGTGCTTGAAAGGGGAGCAGCTCAGGCTGTGTGAGCACACAACGCAGATGCTGGCTAATGAATAAAGTGGAAAAGGAAGAAAGAGGGAGCCTGTCTTGCTCACTGGTTGCAGAGAGCAGAGGAAGGCATTAGCAGCCTCCAGAGGGAGTTTCTCTTCTCAGCTGGTGTCTAGGCATGGGGAACAGATGCCTCAGGGAATCTCTTGACGTATGAGCCTGTTTTGCTCAGTTCTGTCACAATCCTTCAGAGGGCATTTGTTTCCTCTTTGGTTTTAAAAGGTTGGATTTACTGCATGCTGATTTTGCATGGGGACATCAAACCTTGCAGAGGAACCAATGCACCAGGGCAAACTCGCTTCCAGCTCTGCTGGGAGTCTGTAGCAGCACTCTGCATCCCAGCCCTGGGCTCTGCAAGGGGGACTCCAGTAGTGACCCTTCTGGTCAGGTTTGAAACTGATCAGCTTTGACTGCAGAGCCACATGTGTGGCGTGGGGACCACATAGCACAGTCCTTCCTTCCCTCTTTTAGACCTGGATCAGGTCTGCTGTGTAAGGGTTGACTGAGTTGTTTTGTAAATCTCAGCAATAAAAACGTGTCCACAATCACCCAAATAATGGAAGGGAAAGAAGATAGCATAAAATCATTCTGCTGGTGAAAGAAAAGAAGACCAGCAGAGTCTGAAAGAGATGCAGGCAGGTGAGCAATGGGCCTTCTGAAGCAGAACAAAATGCTTTATTATTTTTAATGGAAATTCAAAAAAAGGTTTTGTAGATGTGCTGGGCTGAGGATGGATAGAGAAATTGCTAATTCTGTTTCATAAAGGCAATGGGAGTGAAACTGGCATTGTTCCACTGCTTGGGCAAATGGATGAGGCATCTGGAAAGGACTTTCTGGCAAGGGATGGGAGGAATCTCACACGGGGATTGCACTTTGCACCTGCCAGTTTTTCTTCCTGTTTGTGCCCCAGACCTCCATTGTGTTGGCCTGAAGCTCTGGGCTCCCTGTAGAGGGAAGGAGATGGCTTAGAAATTTCAGTGAGATGCTAATGCCAGGCTTCTCACTGCCCTTCTGCCTTGAGGCTCAAACCTGGCCACCCCATGTGTTTTTGTGAGCTTATTTAGTCCCTAAGCAACTGTTCTGGCCTATGCCATCCTCCATCTAGCATCCTGCCTGGATGCTTGAGGCTTTCTGCCTGTGGAATTTGCAATAAACATAATGGGATCTTTGGAAACAGTAAGATGAACCATTAATAACATTTGCTGTGAGAGCTTTAAGGGAGGAATTGTTGCATAGCAGTTGCCATCAGACCCAAATCTGCATGGAGAGTCTAAACAAGCAAGTTAACCAATTCTTCCACATTACAGGTTGCTAAAGCTGTGCTTAGCTTTATTCTCATAACTCACTGGGAAGGATCTCTTTGTTCATTCTGCTGTCACCGCCAGGGAGCAGAAGTCCTGAGATTTTCACAGACCCTGAGGTCCTCTCCTCCTTTCTTCTGGGTTGGGTGTCCAAAGCCCAGTTTCACAAATTACAGTTATCTGGCTAGGGTATATGATGGTGGTGTCATAAAAGACATTCCCATTGTGTTCAGTGCTTCTTAAAAGATGCTCCCTATCTCCCATTCCAGAGACTGCTAGAGAATATGGCCTAGATTAAAAAAAAAAAAAAAAAAAAAAAAAAAAAAAAAAAAAAAAAATTAGTCTGTGTCCATGGGGAGAGCATTCCCAAGAAAAGCCTTTTCTGAGAAAGAGCATTTACTCTGCTTCAGGCAGAATCAGAAGTAATTAAACATCCTAGTGAAGCACTGGGAGTGCGCATGCTTTGGGGAAGAGGCTGATTTCTCAGAAGAACCTCAAACCTGAGAATAAACTGTTCCAAGAGAGGTGCTTGGTGAGATCTCGTTGAAGGCACTGGAAGTACTTTTACCCTCTTGCTTGCCTGCAACAGGGGAGAAGTGGAACTGCTGCTGCTGGTGGAGTAGATCCTTCCTGCCTAATCAAAGCACTTTCAGGCTCTTTCTCTATGAAAAGTAATTCAGTTCTCAGGAGCCTCACTGGAGCCCAGCTACATACAGGTGTGATGACTTTGGGCCTTTGGCCAGATGTGTTGTAAGATGAAGGAGGAACTATGAAGTCCTTTCAATCGGAGGCACTGAGCTCCTTCTCCAGTCCAGGCATCTGTCTTGTCTGAGACCTTGAGAGATCCCAGGGATCTGGAGAAGTTGCTGTGCTGGGTGTGCTGGGAGCTGTGCTAACCCCTTCGTGGATTTGCAGGGAAGAAAGCTTGAATATGGGACACCTGAGGCAGTGAGTTATTCAGATCATCAGCTAAGAGTCAGTTAAGGAGTCAGAGAAGCACCAGACATATCTGGAAAGAGGCTGGTATTGGCAGGAAAGATGGGGATCTTTGGACATGTCCTCAGTTTGAACAAAGTCTGGGTGGTTGAAGGAAGCTCAGTGCCATGGGATGGGCAAAGGGTTGCAAGGCCTAAATAGTTGGAAATAATTGGAATATTTGGAAAGAGGGAGGAGGAGACGTAATGTCTATGGCCAGACTTTGAGCAGAATAACATACCTCAGGGTGCCACCTGATGATTTGTGTCAAGTCTGCTTCTACTGAGATGTTCCTGTGCCAAGATGGGCTGGACAGTCTATTGGGCTACATATTCTCCTCCTGGCTGAGAGAAATATTCCCTGCTTGTGCCTGGGTAGCCCAGATCCTGGGCATCCAGCCTGACCTTTGTCTGGAGTTTCAAGGGACAGTCTGAACAGTGCCAGAGAGAAGCTCTTTGCCTTGGTCCAATAATAGAACCGTTTGCTTTTCATACACAGCTTGAGCTGGATCTTGAGATGACAGGACCAGGCTCACCTCCCCTCCAGCCCCCAGACATTAAGCATTTCCTTTGTCATAGCCACTGCCCAAGGCCTGATTTCAATTCAGGGTCTGTAGGGAGGGAGAAGCAAGAACAAAAAGAGAAAGAGGTTTTAGGGTTTGCTTTCTCAGTGGCCGTTCATTTTGATCCTTTGTGCATGTACTTGCTGAGTGCAGGAATGGAAGGGATGCCACTGCTACATTCAGTGCTCCAGAAGACTAATGGACCTTGACAACTGCAGCACAACATGGAAACTATTAAAAAGGGAGGACTGATTAAAGCCCCAACCATCCCAGCATTCCCCTGGGCTCTTAACCCCGTGTTGGAGCTGAGCAGCCTAGCAGTGCCTCCTCCCAGTCTCTGCAATTAACATCTCTTGTCACTAATTGATTCCTGTGGTGCTCACAGGACAATTAGAATTTAAATTGCCTTTTACAAAGGTCATGAAAACACGATAAAAGACGAATCTATTAAGAAGGATCACTCGAGTCTCTCTCCTTTTCCATAGCACTGGCTGGTGGTTATCAGACATGAGTGAGGGGAGTTAGGAGAGCAGTTCATGCCTTGAGTTCATTTCTTCATGATTGTAGCTCATGGCAGAGGTTCAACTCTTTGTTACTTGTGCATATTCTTCCACTGAAGATGGCATTTAGTTTTTTGACTGCCCCTTTTAGAAGGGTTTTGTGTCTGTATGTGTTATCCCTTGTCTGTCTTTTCTGATAAGCATTGCATTAGCTGTTTTGGCATTTGAATATTTAATTCACTGAGGGGAGAGGAGGAACTTGTTTGCAATGGAGGGTGGAAGATTTGCCTTCACAGGACAAAGCTGTCCTAGCACCACTCTGTCTTTATTCTCAGAGGGCAGAGTAATGGATTTAAACTTGACATGATTCCCTGGAAAGCAAAGGTTGGGAGGGAAAGGGAAGCTGGAGATCTGTCTGCATGAGGATGTGTATGGGGACCTGAGAACATGGTTCAACAGTACTGTCACTCTAGCTTTCTGTAAAATAGTTCTAAAGGGCTTCTAGAAGAGAATGCAAAAAAAAAAGTGTGTGAAAACATCACTCCTAAACCCGTGCTTGCAGCTTTCCCCATCTATAGCTGGTACTTCTAAGAACAGCATTATGACATTAGAAACCTATGAATCTCATGGCGTCACACCTGAGCTGGGTGCAAATCCTGGATACAAGAACCTGTGGCATGACAGCTTGGTAAGATATCTGAGTTCTGCCTCCAGAGTAGAATATGGTAGTTTGGGGTGAGCTTAGATGAGGAGCTGGTGTTTTCCTAGCAAATAGGAAATTTATGGCAGCACTCCCCTTTGTCACCTCAAACCTCAGTAATGGGACAAGATTTAAAGCTCTGTGTGTCAGAGTTTAAGGCAAAGTCTTGTAATTGCCGCAAATCAGCCCGGAATGGATCTTGGCAGGTTACTTGATTCATCTGCCTTCTCCAAGCCAGGATCAGCTCTGCCTGTATCCCAAATCTGTTATCCAGGAAATCTTCCACACACGTGTCTTGTGCTGCAGTGAGGATTGGGAAGGGGGGTTGCAGATTTGTGGGGTTGGACTAGATGATCTCCAGAAGTCCCTTCCAGCCCCTACCGTGCTGTGATTCTGTGATGAGCACACCTTTTTCTGATGCACCTTGTCCTGCCTCAGACACAGCATTCTGGCTTAGCTATATTTCAGGTCTGGATGCAGTCTTAAATCCTACAGTTTGGTTGTTTCTTTTCAGTCATGTATGCCCCAAGGATGGGGGGGGGGGGGTTGACAGGGAAAACAAAGTTGGCGAGCCACTACTGTGGTCCAGAACCAGTCTCGTGTAGCTATAGCAATATTGCTTGCTGAGAGAGAAAATCTAGCCAGAACATCCAATTGCCTGTCCCATCCTATCCCAGTGGCATTCCCATTATAAAGAAAGCTGTCTGGCTATTTGAGAAACTCATGTCCTTTCCAAGTCCTGCCTTTGACTTCTTGCTATTCTGGTTATTGAAATTGATTTTGCGCTCCAGGCATGGGATTTTCCACTGCCAAGTTTAATGTCGGAGATAATAGAAATTATGTTTCCACTCACACATAAATCTCAGGGCTGTTTGTGCTCAGATGACGGGACAGTAAGTACAGGTGAAATTGCTCCTGTGATTGTTTCAGTAAAAGTGTATTATTGTTGTAAGGTTTTATAAAGTGTGTTTAACTGGTTTAAACCTATTCCTAGTGGTCACTGGGTAGGTTTTGGGGGGGCGTTAAAATTTTTATTGGAATAAATACAAACTCCAAAGCAAGGCATCTCTTCCTGACAGTATGGTAAATTAGCTGGCTTTGGAAGCAGGACAAAGAGTGAGCAGGAAGACCACCTGGCAAGATCCAGCTGCAGGACCCCTCCACTGTGCTTGCCCTGCAGGTTTACTCTTGGAGAAGCCAACCTGTGCTAAAGATCACAAGGATCTTTCTGCTTTTGCACACCTCCTCATGCCCAGTTTGCTCTGCACTACATCTTCACATCATTACTTGGTGTGCATAGGACCAGGCCTATGGGCTTGGGAAAGAATCAGCAAATCTTGAGTTTTAAAGGCAAAAGAGTCTGAGGTTTCTTCAGCTCCCACGAGCTAACAGAGATAATAGTGTTAGTTTCAGGTCCATGAAGCTCAGTTACTGGGTTGTGGTCTGAGGCCTTTGGGGTCCCCATGTTCTAACCTGGCAGCTTTTTGTGCTCACAGATCTTGTTGTTCCTCTTCAGAGCATAAGAGAGAGGAGAAAAGAGGGAAGGGCAGGGAAAGGGAAAGGGAGAGGAAAAGGAAAAGGAAAAAGGAAAGGGAAAGGAAAGGACTCTGGAGTGATGGGGAGCCCAGAGCCTTCTTCAGGTGTGGGCTCCTTGGTTAGATGTGAAGCTGCTCAGTTCTGCAGTGCTCACCTGGGCCACATTCTCATGATCTGAAGGCCTTGACCAGCTTCCCAAAAAGCTCTGTGTAACCCAGCCAGCTGGCTGCCAACCAGCCCTGCTGCCATCTGCTGCCCTGTGCCTCTGTTGTGTCTGGGCCCTGGATGCCAAAGATGCTGCTGTAGTCCTTTCCTGAGGGAAGCCCAAACCCTGATAATTCAGGTGTTCTTCAGACAGTATTCTTTCTGCAGTCAAGTGCCACCCTCAGACAGCCAGGGCATGCTGTGTGCTGATCAAAGGACTGCAATGCCTGGAATGTATGCCAGACATTTCATGTGAGCCTTCCTTCCTGCCCTGACCCCCATATTCTTGTGTCATGGGCTCAAGGAACATCATCAGTGTGTGTCAGGTAGTGCCCAGCACAGTGAAGCCCCAGCATGGATTGGTGTTTTATTGCTAAACAGTTAAAATTTAGGCATTTACCTGATCTTTGGCTATATTGCATTGCTGTGTTACTTTGCTTCCCTCCTGGAGACTGTAGCTTTGCCTGGGAGAAAAGGGGGGCTCCATGTGTCTCTTCTTACCTCACAGGAGTTTTGTGAAGCTCAGCTAGCAAAAACTTGTAAATTGCGTGGGGATCATTAGAGGAAAAGTGCTGAAGAAGAGCAGAGATTATTTATTAATGTGCCTCTGTTTTCCAGTGTCGTAAATATCAAGGTTTTAATTGTGCAGACTTGTAATCTGAGTAACTTCCTGGATCTTTTATTTATTTTTCTCCCTTACCTTGGTAAATAATTTCATGGAGCAGAGCAGTCACAAAGCAAAGCAGGAGTGGTGTTTGGTCTGCCAGGAGTTAAAGAAAATGGGATGCCACAGTGCAACTTTCCTTTGGCTGCTCTAATCTCTACAGCCTGTCTTACCCTCTGCATCTAAACTTGCTTTTCCTCTGCCCTTTAGTTTAAAGTATCACCTCTGCTTGGGAGAAGTGTGTGTGAAACAGTATTAAAACAATGAACAGAGACATCCTGCATTGCAATGGGCTCTGGATCATTTCATCAGCAGTATGCAACCATTAATAAACTCCAGCCATGCCTGAAAATTTACATTATACTCACTTTTGGGCAGGACATGAACAATGAAGCTGAAAGGCAGAGGAGGGGCAAAATCCTTGCCAGCAGGTTCATGGGGCTGAAGCAAGGTGTGAGCAGAATGTAACTACTCCAGTCCAGATGCAGTTAAGTACCTCTTGGGAAAGTGCTGAAGTCAGCTTTTTTATTTGCCTCTGAGACCTGTTTCCAGGCAGGTGATGTTAGGAGCATATCAGCTTGCCCCTGGGATTGGGCTGGGATCTTTCAGATCTGAGGGGGTGAGAGCTGCTGGAGCAGAGGGATCTGCAGAGATTGATGTCAGATACTGTGCCTGAAGGGATGGGATCAAGTGATCCACAAAGAATGATGTCAAATACTTTAAAACTTAATCTCTTCTAATGTACAATGAGGAAATTCCTTCCCTGTTTCTCTCTGTCTCTCTCTGCCCGTTTTATTTTTAATTGCCTTAAAAACATGGCAAGGCTCAGCTTGCTCCTGTTTTCCCGAGAGGGTGGGCAGCCAGCTGCTTGCTCATGTGTTTCTAAGCTCTGGGATAGGCTGTTCTAATATATTGTTCACAGGCCTCCGAGACTGTACCATTTCATACAAAATTCAGCAAAAACAGAAGCAATTGTGTGTGTGGTTTTGCTCCTTTCCAGCTCTGGCAGATCAACACCAGATTTGAAACGTTTGCATTGGCCGTCAGGGAAATAAAGAACTGATCTGAAGACTTTCCTTTCTTCTGGAGTGCAAGTGCTCTCCCTTCCATGTCTTCCACACTGCTCTTACTCCCTGCTTCTCCCCAAGCTTGCTGTAGGATTCTGAGGGGTGCAACAAAACTCTCTCCTATAAAACTCCAGGGGAGTTTTATCCAGGGGATAATATCTCATATATATCAGCACTGCAGGGAAACCTTCAGGTAGGGTGGTGAGCATGGCTCCAAACAGCTGTAGGGTATTATATCTCAGATGTGGTGATCAGACAATTTCTCTGTGGTCATAGCAAAGGCATGAGAAGAAAAGAATATCTACTGTTGTGACCTTCACACTGGGACCATCACTGAAATCCCTTGTCTCCAAGGAATGGGCTTTCAGTCGGCAGCAGAACTTAAAGCTGCATCTGACTTATCCCTGAATTGTAACCATCTGCCTCAGACAGGCTCACTTCCCATTCAGTTAGCAACATTCCCAAGGGATTCAATTATGCCACCTGAGACAGAAGAAGGGGAACAAAAAGTCGCCTGTGCTTCAAGGGAGAAACAGAAGTGTCAAGTCCTACTTGAAGCCCGGTGGCAGACTGGCCCTTCCACGTGGTATAGCACTCACTCTTTCTAAGAGAGAAAATCTCTCATACCTGCTGCTGCTGAGTCAAGCAGGGCTTACAGAGCCTCCATGAGGAAATGTGAATGCATCTGCAAATGCTGAGGGGCACGGAATGTGCACCAGGGGAAGATCTCCAGTAATGATTGCCCATTACAGGAGTGGGTAATATCAATCAGAAGTCTTGGTGCCTTTAGCTGTGTCAACATTTCTCAGTGCCAGAGATTCATACACTTTTTTTTTTTTTTCAGATATGTGGTTGATATTGAAAAGATGCATTTTAAACATACGATGTCTTTAAAGAGCTGTACTTATGCTCACAGAAAGGGGATCTGTGTTTCAAAGGTGTAGATGACATGACATCAAAGTAAAAAAGTAAGAAATCAACATATTTCTTGACTCTGTGAAGGTGTGAGGAGCACAAGATCGAAAGAAACTTTTTGCAATGGGAAACATGCTTTCCTCAGGCATTTTGGCTGAGATTTCCCAATTTGCATCATGACCACAAGCTGGAGCTTGGGGAGATAGTGGTGGTGGATGGTGTGTGTAGGAGCAACAGCAGTTACAGTGGTGCTGAGTTTACTGGTTAAGTTTTGGTGTTACTGGAGAAAGGTGAAGCATGAGGGTTGCAGAGGAAGTTGGTGTCACAAGAATGCCCTCAGGAGCATCTAGGGAAGGGCTTTTTTGAAAAGGTGTCTAAGTTTAAGAGCTGACTGAATTAACAAACCCTGATAAACACTCAAGATCCTCAGCCAAGGGAGTGATCTCTGTGCCTTACACATGTGTGATGGTTTCTGATGCCTTTGAGTCTGGAGATGGAGACTGGCTGTGCTATATGCTAAGGGCCTTGCTCATGCAGTTCTTGATAAAGTTGTAGATTTATTGCCTCATAGGAGAGCTGGTGCAGACTGGTCAGTAGTGATCCCACCCTGACCTTCCCGGCCCAGCTCTGAGCAGACATGGGGTCTCAAACATGTCAGTGTGATCAAGCTTAAGACTCCTGCTTCCTCTGCTTCTGCTTCCTGACCTTCAGCTGATCCTTACTAACTGATGCTTTTACTAAGGGAACCTTACTTTTTTAAGGTAAGGGTGAACTGCATGCTGAAGCCTACCAGGAGGCTCATATGGCCATTTATGAGCACAGCTGGTGCTCGGAAGTCAAGAGGCAGTAATTTTATCTAGGTTCTTGGTAAAAATATTAATACCCATCAGCACATTGTTGCACTTGGCTATTATTGTTCTGGCAGAAGACCAGTGGGCAGGCTGAGGAGCCTGGTGGTACAGCCATGCCATTTGGACTAAGGAGTCTACCAGCATTCAAACTGTGGCTGAACTCAATTCCAGCCCCTTGAGTATGGCTCAGCTTGGGCCTCCCAGCCAGGTCAGTACTGCAGGAATGCTCATGTTCCTGGTTGGAATTAATTGCTTTTAGATCAAAGAGCAGATGGAGTAAGACTTGAGGGAGAAAAAGGAGGGGCTGTGGTACAGAGCTGGTTCTCCCAGCTTGGAGAGAGAATCCCATGTGGCTGCTGCTGCTCAGCTGTGTGCATGCTGCAGCAGAAGGCAGCAGTGAAGTGGTTAAGGTGCATTGGCCAGGCTGCTTTAGAAATTCAGTAGGGGAATAATAGGGGCTCTTAAGACTGAGACTAAATTGTAATGACAAGCTTATGTGGACAAAGCCAGTGGGAGACTTTAATTTCACCAGTGCTCAGGAATGGAAAAGAAATGAAAGCTGGCACATGATTCTGTTTCCACTTATGAAGCACCCATCTGCCTTTTTAAAATTCAATTTATGGGAATGGTGAGTAAGGCTGGGCCAGCTCTTCGCTATTAGATCCGTGCCATTAACAATCTCAGCTGCTTCACTGTATCAATAGCATGCACTGAGCAAGGAACATCTCTCATGCAGGACTGGCAGAAATTGATATTAATAAATGGATCTGATATTCTTAAATTTGTATTCCTTCCCAAGACTTGCAGCGACCCCAAAGGGCAGAAGAAATAATAAGTAAAGGCCTGATTCATTATATATAACGAGGCAAACCAGGGATGTAACTCGGGGAGATTACCTGGATAATCCAGCATTAGCATCTTGTTTCAGAGATCTTTATTACGAGTCAGGAAAGGCTCCTGGGAGAGTAAAGACAGTGTAGTAAATTCATATTCTAGCCTTTGACCTTGCCTAGTGCCCTGGCCTTATAATTTACTTTGGGATGTGTGTGTGCTTAGTGGAAAGATAAACACTGTTGGGTGAAGAGAGAAGAAAGGAGGCTGAAGAAGGGGCAGAACTGGTTTAGGCTGCTTGGAGCCTAAGACCCAAGATTTCAGAGTCATCAGCACAGCTGCCTTTGCAGTCATGAGCCACCAACAGTGCTCAGCTGCTCTCTTGCTTGGTTTATGGGGCCAAATAATTTTTCTCCTCAGTGTTTTAGAATGTGTTTTCCAGAATGGGAAGAGTATCACATCCTAGAGATCAGGCTCATAAGGTTAGTGCTGATGTGATGCTTTGAGGATAAAACACATCAGTTCTTGTATTGCTTTGTTTTTTACTCTTTCTCAATGTGAGGACAGCCTGTAGGCCTTTTGAAAGGAAAATTATTACCTTGCTGTCCTGTCCCTTGTTGCTTTTCTGTATTGTATGTGGATGATTTTGCAGGAGGAGAGCAATTGCTGAGCTGCAGGTTGACAATATTGTCATCACTGGGTTTTTTCTTGATTTTTTTTTTTATTTATTATTCCTGTAGAGGTTTAGAATGGTCTCAGATTGCAGAAATGTAAACAGCTAAAAGGTCACAAACGATTTTTTGCAGGATGATGTAGAAGAGAGTACCGTGGGGCAGACAGGGAGAACCTTCTGAGGTTCCAGCTCAGTTTTGTAGATGCAAAATGTTTCAATAAGTTGTGGGAAAGGAATTTAATGCATGCTTAGTCCCAATAATGCCTTCAGCTCTTTTTGCTTTGCAGAGCAGCCCTTTATTGCATGGATTTGCTTTTGTCTACTAATAACAAGGAGATGGGAGACACAGTTCTTGGAAAATTCATGGGGATTCCCCTCTAGATGGCTTTCTGATTGGGACTGTTACTCATCTTAATTCTTTGCACTCATTGTTGGTTCAGATCTGTGGGCAGGCAGCTGAAAGAGGAGCAGGGCAGACTGTCAACAGTTAATGGAGTAGCAGTGCAACTACTTTGCATTTATATTGTACCTTCTTCCCTCAGAGGATCTCAAAGTGTTTCCAAATATTATCTAATCCCCACTAGACACCTGCCAGGTAGGTACAGTCAATAATAAGCCCATTTTAGATGAGAAAGGCTGAAGTAGTGAAGTTCAGTACTTCTGTAACAGATCAGAGTCAGTGCTGGGAATAAAGCCCAGGACTCCCAGATGCCAGTCCCTGGCTCTGATATGCTACCTTTTGCTTCTTTTTCATTGGAATGGATTTCCCCATCCCTGATACAAAGCAGATCAGATCACCTGTATCATGTCTGCATACACAAATTTCCCTTAAACACTGGCTGTCAGTGGGCCCTTTCATGAAATTACACGCAGAGGAAAGAAAGAATATATTACCATCTGGAATATCTTATCAGCACTTCTAGAGATATTTGGTACAGGATGTATCCAATTATAAATGTGCTAAAAGCTTACAGTCTAATAAAAGCAGGTGGAACCTTATCAGCAGCAATGAACACTTTAGGAAAGGAGAGTTAGCAGGAGTATTAACCCTCATGAAATAGATTATGCCTTCCAAAAGAGAAAATAATAATGTCCATAACTGAAATAATTAACAGAAAAACAATTTGCAACAGATACTTAATTAAATGAAAAAGAATATGCTAATGCAGAGTTAAGACTGCACAAAGGCTTCTACTACATTGCATGCTAAGTATGCAATTTTCATACACTCATAACTGTGTTAAATCAAAACCAAATTTCTTCCAATTTAGGAAGGCACAGACTTCTCATTGAGACTCCATGTGCCAGGCTTCAGGCACCAGCCATGCTTTCTGGCTAGAAGACTTCTGGGTTTTGTTTTCTTTTTTTTCCCCCATAGTGTGCTTTTCATCATCATTCTGTTACTCACAAGCAGCTTAAGTGATTTTTCTGAGGTGATTCGAAAGACTCTTCAGCTCTGGAGAAATATTAGATTGTGAAGTACTTTTTCAAAAGTGTGTTGAAATGGACTGGGAAGAAGAGTCTCTCTCCTAGCTGTACCTGCTGAGGGTGCTGGCAGCTCTGCCTGCAGTAAGCTTATCATGATGGGGATTGCATTATGACTACAAATTGTGCCTGGAAGCAGTGGGCACTATGCTGCTGCCAGAGCCACACTGTTATTCTGGATATTCCTGCTACCAAATGCTTCCTAAATTACTAGGTCTTGATATTGTTATAGTACCAGCCCTGTGCCTCTGTCTCTGGCCCAGCTGTCCCACCTGCTGGTGCAGCTGGAAGAAAAGAAAAAGCAAGTCCTTTCCCAGCAGGGGTTTATGTATGTGCTAAGAGGAGGAATGAAGTCTAAGAGTGTTCTGGGGGGGCTGCAGGGTGGTCCATGTGCTAGCTCTGTGCCTGAGGTGTACTAAAGGAGTGAGGGCTGCAAACAAGCTGGTTCTACCCTGTTCTGCTGGTGTGTGGCTGTCTGTTAAGGAGCCAACTCTGTCGTAGGAGAGTGGTCAGTTCAGTGGCTTTAGGGATGTTCCATAATGTGCCTGTGCAGTTCCTGAAATGGAACTGGGGTAGAGTCTGAGAGGTGCTGCTGATCTCAAGCCTGAGAAGTGCAGGAAGAGGTGCTGCTTGTCTCTCAGTGTGAAGTCCCTTGTCTTCTAAAAGTTGACAAAAGAAATTAGAAGGAGAACATTTTAAAGCTGCTTTTGGTATCTTCTCCTCTGGCTTCCCTCCCCTCCAACACAGGTGGGTTTCTGAAGGGGCTGTTGTTGGATTGCCTGTGTGTATTTTCTGGTATCAACCTACAAACATTACCAAGTGACAAACAAATGTCCTCAGAGTCTTCACTGGACAGTGTGAATTTTTGGCATCTGTTTGCTTTGGGATGAGAACTCTAGGGGGTTTAGATTTGCTTTCCCAGTGGTGAGGAGCTGCCACTCACCACAGGACCATTTCCAAACAAATACAATCTCTATTGCAGAAGTGTGCCCTATTCTGGGTTAATATTTGAAGCTGAACATACCTCCTTCCATTAGCTGTGAGTGGAGCTGACAAGCATACATGATGGCAACAACATTTTCCCAGAAAATGCTTTTAAATACATCCCAGGAAACCACATTCTGGACACATCAATACTGCTTTGGGAGATGGTTCAGACCTTTTAACTGATTCCTGACATTGCAGATTTTTTTTCTGGGAGTCCCAGTGACATTCCTTACATCTATTGTCCTTTTATGCCACTGAACAATGAGTTCTAGGGTTGGGATGTGAGGATAGGAAGATATGGTTAGGAAGGGTGCATTGGGCTGAAGAGCAGATGAGCAGAGGGCTGGTGACTTTCCAGGATGAACATGAGCCTCTCCTCTTCCTCATCTGCTGTTCACAACACACAGCCTGACTGTGAGAAAATTTACAAGAGTGTGGGAAGAGAAGTGTATGCTCCTTGTTCTTTCCTAGCTGTGCTCTGTGCTCACTTTTTTTTTTTTTTTTTTCTTATGAGAAGGCTGGGAAAGAAATTCCTGCTGAAGTCCCTGGCGTGGAGATTTTAAGGGAAGAGTGCAGCAAGAAGAGGGAATAAAACATGTCAGAATGGGTTTTAGCAACTCACTTGAGTCAACGTGACCCAAAACAGAAGGCTCTGGCTCTTACACAGAAGGACTTACTCCCATGCTGCCAAAATGCACACATTTGTGTACTCTATCTACTGCTTCATGGCTCTTTTAAGACTGAAATGATAGAGAATTCTCTCCCATGGTATATGATTGGTGGAGCTGCAGGCTGTTTGGTTGGTCTAACATACCAGAAGTGCAGGTGCTTAGGTAAATATTGCCTCTTCCTTGTCTGAATCAATACCCGTGCTGATCACTTTGTGAATTGATGTGCTTTGATGGGAGACAAGGGTGCAGTATGCTATTTTGCAGTCATTCTGGAACATCTTTTTCTTCAGATTGTTTTGATTTTATGGGACTCTCTTCCATATTCTGCAAATAACCCTGAAATTTTAAATAGTTAAATATAGTTGGCCAAATTCTTCCCTTGGAGATACCCATGTAGTTCCCATGGCATTGCTGACAACCCAGAACACATTTCTGAGGACAAGCTTAAGCCCGACAGAGCCATTTCACTCCAGGCATAACACTGCTCCATGTCAATGGAAGCATGATTTGAGCACATTGTGTTCATATTTTTACAAGTGTTTTTCTATATTCCTTTATTGCCAGGCTAGAATCCAACAATGTGAATGCCAGGCAGAAAATCACTGTTTTCTTCTTAACCCTCATTTTCAGGGAGCTATTTGGAGGGTGATGGGATGTCATGGTGGCAAGGTGGAGGTGTGCTCAGGACACTCAAGCTGAAAAGAGCAAGATGTAAGAGAATCAGCTTGGAGTTTTAGAGGTGTTAAGGTTGCCTTGATTTGCACACACTTAAGCTTGCTTATAACATTGGCCTCCACAGTGTCAGAATGAAGCTGGAGTGGAGTGCCTGGGAAAAATCTCATTACTCTCCCAAAAAAGGTCAGTTTCTCAGTAGCTAAAATAGTTTTCCTCCAAGGTTAACCATCTGAGGTCAAGTCCAAGTGCTGGGAGCCCCATTCACTTGGCTTAAATGACCAACTGCCTGGCTTTCACAAGGTCTGACACACAATTAGCAAGATTGACATGACACAGATCAAAATTTCTTTGAGGTGAGACACAGGCTCATTCTTGTGTCTCCGTCCCAGTTGGCGTGGGACACAGCTGGGCTGGGTCAACTTGTCTGTGGTAGCATCCCACACCCTGCAAATTCTACCTGCATCTCCAAATCTTCCCTGTTTGGTCCCACTTGCTGTCTGTACTCAGAGTTTTTTTGCATGGTTCTGTGTGCTGAGATGCTGTGGGAGCTTTTTATGGCCAGTCATAGGACATTGTGTCTCTTATGGGAAACCAAGAAAAAAGCTTTAGAAGGCTACCAAGATGGGAATGGTTTGGATGCCTGAGAGGAGGCAGTATGTGACATCTGATCTTTACTCACACTCACAACAAAAACATGTCCAGACTTGGGCTTGGAGCTGTCTGGGCAGACTTTGGGGCATTTTATGCTAAATCCTGGGTCAGAGGGAGTCCAGTGTGCACTGTGTATGTGCTTTTATTGCACGGCTCTCTTGACACCACTTTGATAGATTTGGGAAATGATGTAGCACCAGTGTGGTTCTGTTGTGAGCAGTTTAAGATGAGCAAGTCCAAGGTAGTCAGTGCAGCTGGGCTTGTACAAAGTGTCTGGGCATGTGCAGCAAATCCTGTTCTTGGACAGAAGAAAATACTCTTGGCAAATTCAGCTGTCTCCCCAGCAACTGGCAGGGTGACAGGAAAATTGTCCAGGAAGATTTCCAACAGGCTTGGTAGCAACCCTGATTTAAGATGGCTATTTTCTGTCAGATTTATTTAGAAGCTAGAAATACCTACTTCCTGGTCTCTCCTCATCCACTTCTCATTGTTTTGCTGCCTGCTTCTCACCCTCCTGTTTTCTGTCCATTGGCTGGAGTGAGTGTCACCTGCAGGTACACAAGACATGAAAGCACCTTGCTCAGCATTCTGCACTCAGACTGTTTCACCTAGGGAAGGCTCATGTTTTGGGGACAGCTCTGATTCCCTGTCCATGGAACTTTTTTGGGGGGGCTGCTCTGGGTAGTGGAAGGCTTGTCCACCTCTCAGTGTGCAGTTTCTGGTGGGGACCTTGCCACTTTGGAGTGGAAGCAGTGGTGGCCAGCAGAGCAGTGAGCACCTGGGGACAGTCACCCTTGGGAGCTGGCACAGAGTGCTGCTGTGCTGTAGAGAAATGCTCTGGGTGCAAAGACCTGGGGTCCCTGGTAGCACTGTTTTGACAAGTCACTGAAGTGTCAGCATTTAAAACCTGTGATAACTGTGTGTGGAGAGAGAGAGAGAAATTAAGCCAGTTCTGCTGGAGATAAGTGGCTGTGGAGCTCTCTTGGGTCCTTTAGATGCTCTTCCCATCCAAGCTGTGCTCTGGAAGATCTCTTCAGGTAGAGAGGATTTTGGTGCAGGATGTGCCCCCAAAACCAGGCTCCCTTTCTGCCTCTGCTGCAGCAGTGGGGTGCTAATGCAGGGAGAGGCAGCACCAGGGGAGCCCCAGTGCCTCCCAAGCAGCAGCAGCTTAGCCCCAGCTCTGTGCAGCCCTTTGCCACCCCTCTGCCCAGTGCTGCTACAGACAGAGCTCCTGGGGTCTGCTGGGGAGAATCCCCCCTGTGTCCTGCTGCATTGAGTCCCCACTGTCCTTTGTCCCTTGTGGGGTCACCCTGGGCTTTTCCTTCATGTTGCTACTGTACCTGAAGGAGGAGCTGCCCCCTTCACCTTTGTGCAGCTGGAGAAACTCAAGATAACTGTGAACTCAGGGCTTGATATTGCAGCTTTCTTCTCTGGAGAGCTCAGAAGGGCTGTTGCTTTGAGCCAGGCTTTTGTCATGGACATTTGTTTTGGACATCGTTAGAGACTGAGCTTACTTGGGGACTAACACAGAAAAAACATGAAGCAGAAGTTTTGTAGCTCAGCTTCTGAAGGTGCAGCTTTGCAATAGCCAAACCTTGCTCCATGTGGCCCCATGGGTGTGTGGGTCTCACTGCATCCCCAGGGTGCACAGGGGCAGGGGGCTCACAGCCTGTGCTAATAATGCTCCTGCAGGAGGGGGAGGCACTGAGGTTGTCCTCCTCAAAAACCTTCATGTTTTTGATCTGTACACCTCAAGGGGTTTCCTAAGTGAGGTGCAGATTGCTGCAAAATGGGTTTCAGACTTCCAACAGTGGGCCTGCTAATCCATTTCAAAATTAGTCCCTGGGATCCTGGGGGTGTGGGGGGCATGGGCTGAACCCCATTTCTGTAAGGTGGCCTGGAAGGACCAGAAGCCAGAAAACTGTGGAGCTTGGCATGCCCAGTTGCCTTGTAGTTCAGCCTAAAGGCCCTCAGGAAAATACCAGAGACACTCCACTTGCCCTCCTTGCAGTAACATCCCAGAGCTCTACAGTCTGGTATTAATTACAGTGAAGCTCTATATTAATGCAGAGATTTGCCAAGTTACCATAGGGGTTTCAAGGCTTGATTCACATTAATTTAAAGTAGAGCTAGATACTCCCTCAAGCAGCTTTGGAAATCTCACAAGCACAGGAAGATGGGAACTTTGCTGAGTATGCCCTGTTTAGCCATGGAGCTATCATGTGGTCATCCATGTAGACATCAAAGGGCTGCCCATATTGCTTAGTATTTGCTTTGTCCCTTGCTTTCTCCCTTGTGCTCTCCACATTTGGGCCCAGCTATATTGCCTTTAGCTCTGTCGCTTTATAGAGACCCTAAAAAATTGTGACACCTCCACATGCAGAGCCTGATTCTCTCTCATTTGGCTTAGTCCAGTGGCTCATGCTGCTGTCCTGCAGCAATCCTCTTCCACTTGGGTCTCTAAGGTAACTTCTTGGCTTTTGTAGCTTGGGGGGACCTGGCAGTCAGTTTCAGTCTCATGGAACTGGATAACCCATATCTAAGCACAGTGTGGCTTTGTAAGGCTTCCACTGGGACAGAACTGAGCTCGGGATGCTTCTGCATCTGGGATATGAGGGAGCTGCAAATGGGAGCAGTGGGTCACAGGGTGCTATGCATGGTGTGGGCTGCCTGTCCTGTCTACACCAAAGAGGAAAGTTGCCTCAAGTCAGGGCAGTGCTGGCCAGTGATCTCAGGGGAGCTTGGAGGAAGGGACTGGCATGGGGGGCCCTGTTTTATGTGAGCAGGTTGGATTTCCTGCCTCTTGCTCGTGATTATAATTTGTATTTTTAGTTTCCCTTTTCTTCCCTTCTGTCATCTTCTCTTCCTCCTTTAGCACCTCCTATCTCTTGCAGGTTCAGCTTGGTACTCCTTGATAGCTGCTCTGGAAGCAAGGAGTATCCTCAAGCAGCCATGTTACCTTTGCAAAAGTCATAGAATCATAGAATGGTTTGGGTTGGAAGGGACCTTAAAGATCATTAAGATCCAACCCCGTGCATGGGCAGGGGCATCCCCCTGAGCAGGCAGCAGTCTCTTGGAAGGCAGAGGCTGTTGCCTGCGTCCCAGGCTGCACGGTGCTGGTGGCTATCCCAAGTAGCACTAAATTCCATCTCACGTATATCTTCAAAAGCTGATGCAGTCAAATAAAGCTGTTGTGACAGCAGCATTTAATAGCTTTGCTGTCTGCAAAGCCCTGGGATCCTCTGCTCACTGACAATGAATGTGTGTTTGCAGAAAGCTGAATTTACTGTCTGAGAACTAGATTTGCAACCTAACCATCTGCTGAGTACCTCTGTACCTACATACCAGACAGTGAAGTGGAGAAGGGAGCAGGGGGGTGTTGAGTGTTCAAACAGACCAACAGCTTTTGTGAATCTCTGCATACCAAACTGCTGCTGCTCAACTCCTCCATCCCCTCATCATTTCTCCCCTCTGATTTTAGGGAAGTTGTGACGGGAAGGAATTTTGGTGCTCTGTTTTTCACTTCTTCCTTGTGGCCTTGTGTGGTACAGCCATGCTCATTTCTGCCTTAATAGATTAGGTGCTGTCACTGCACACAGTTGTGTCCCACCCCAGGGGTGACTGCATTTTGGTGATTCATACTAGCCCAGAGGACTGCCTGCTTCTTATTCCATCAATTTGATGGAAAGAGTCAGTTGAACTTGTTCATACAATTACTAGAATGCCTGTATGGCAGAAAGCTGCATTTGTAATTAATATCTGTACAAATGGCCTAACAGTTAGTCATCTTTCATTACTGTATGGGGATTCTCTCTTCTACAGATTTGATGCCTGGACTCTTCCTTGATGATGTGCCTTATGGCTGCTCAGTGGTCAGAGGTAGTGAACTCTCCTGAGAACCTTTCAGTGCCAGCAGAAATGGTTTAAATGTGCTGCATGGCAAGAGAGGCATTGTAGTGCTCCTCTTTTTGCTTCATATCTAAATGAAACTTCCAATCAACACTTCAAGTGGGGTGTTAGAGACAGGTTCTTGCTAACCCAGCTGAGGCAAGGGATTTTTTTTCTGGTGTTTTTCCTAGGAGCATTTCCTAGACACTTTGTGAGCAAAGTTGGCGGGGTAAAAACTGGTCTGCTGGGATTTCAGGGGTACTCAGCAAAGTGGAGGCAGAGCCAGGAGTGAAGCAACTTGGTGATTGGTGGGAAATTCTGTAGTTGGGGGAATGGTGGTGCTTGGAGGCCTCGTGTGGAGTTCTGGGGCAAATCCTGTACAGGAATTGCCTTGGATAAAACTGGAAAAGCAAGCACAGTCCAATTTTGTCTAGGGCTGGGTGGCAGTTCTGCAACCAGTCTGCAAGAAGCTTCACCTGGCAGGTCTCAGACACCCTGCCATTCTCACCCTGTCAACCCATATTTGTTTTCCCATCTCCTGCTCCTTTCCATTTACTGTGAGTGCTTTGGGACAGCAACCTCGTCTTCCTCTGTGTTTTGGAAACTTTTAATACGAACTTGGTGCTCAGTAGATTCCTGCTATTATTATTGTAGTTGTTGTTACTATTATTATTATTATTATATTGCATTAATTAGCTTAGGGGCCCCCTGCATGCACAAGACCAGATCATTGTCTCAGCTTGTTTATAGTGCCATGGCATACCAACCTAGGGCTCTCAAGCAAAGCTCTGGGGCTGTGGACAGGCAGGAGAGGTCTGGACTGAGCCTGGTTGGGGAAGGGCTGGCTGCAGGATGTCCTCCAGCTCCCTCAGCTGCTGTCTGGTGCCTGATGCATCTCACTCTGCTTTGGTGTGCACTAAACCAGTCTGCCTCAGCCTCCACAGAGCTGGGCAGTCCTCCCTGAAGGACTCCTTGTTGGATGGGGCATGTTTTCCACCTTCATTGCAGCAAGCACTGGTCAACTCAACCAATGCAAAGGCACTGGTGACCTGAGTGAACTTTTTCCTTTCTGCAATGTTCCTTGACTTCCCCCTCATCCTTCACAGCTGGCTCAGCAGACAATGCACACAAAGTGACTGAATGAATTGTTTGGCCTAAAGGGTTGGTGAGACTTGCCCAAGACAACACATTAGCCAGGAGTAAACCCAGGGACTTTTGCTGCCCAGTCGCGTGTCTCAACCACTCTATTCCGCTCCCCAGGACTCTTGGATCCTGTTAGAAGCACAGCAGATGGAGCCGGGCTGCAGGTCCATCTCCAGCTGGCTGGCAGGGAAAGGGCAAAGCAGCAGCACCAGTGACCTTGCTGATTTATTCATTAGGCAGTGCTTAGAAGACGGGAAGGATTGATTTGTCTGTCAAATGCAACACCAAACCATGCGGCCAGCGAGGGGAGAACTAATTGTGCTGCTGACATGGAAGCCAGCACTGACTCACACAGTCAAGCACCTTTTCATTATATTTTCCTGCTAGTCAGCCCTTCTTCTTCTCATCTAGCCTATTATTTTGGGCAATATGTTGATGCGAAGTCAAATTTAAGTGGTTATTTTTCTTGCAAAATGAAGGAAAAAAATGTCTAAACCGAATAGTGAGGTGTTGGATCAGTTTCTGTGTTATGATTATTTGGAACCAGTTTGAAGCTCTCCCAGCCCCAGTAGCACCTCTATGGGAGCAAAATGTGTTCAAGAAGCTGTCTCTTGTTCAAAAGCACTTTGTGGGCTCTTAGAAAACGTCCCAAGGCATTCAGGATGTAGGTTCTTATATCCAATAGATTCTCAAAAGCACCAATCTCCCTGCCTGCCTTTGAAGTCAGTGCCAGAGCTGCTTTCTCATGAGCTTTTTTTTTTTTTTTTTTTTTTTTAATAAAAGGAAGCTTGCTGTAAGTACAGTGTGATCACTCTGAGGCTGCCACTCTTGAAGACAGGCAAGGGCCAAATTTAAATTGGCTGTTTCATGTGCTGGTAGTGGTAGTGCTGGGGTAGCTCTCTGCTAGCAGCTCTGCCTGTTTTTTGAGCTGCTCAGGCACTGTCAAGTCTAAATTTGCATGGTGCTGTGTTAACATCTGCCTGGCTGGGTTACATCATGGGGCAAACATAAGCTCATGGCCTGTGATCCATGATAACTGCCTCCACCACTACCCCTCTGAATTGCCAAGCACGTTGCTCTTCATCGTTCAAGAAAGATGCAGTGTTATCCTTCCTAAAGATTAATGACCAATCACGAAGTTCATGAGGTCAGCATTCTTTTTTCAAACTGTTTCTTACCTTGTTTGGCAGCTTCCCTTGCATTCCAGCAGAAGGCTTTGGCCTGTTCCCCACAGAGCTGAAGAGATCCCAGTTCATGTGAGATACTTTCTGAGAATTCAGAGTTGGTTCAGTCCTGGGTGGCTCCTGCCCTGGGTTCCTAACCCAGGCCTGGCTGGCAGCCTCTCAGGGTCAGCACAGTCATTGGGAAAATTTCCAATGACTGCAATGGGTGCTGAGTTGAGCCTGCACGCAGGGTGCAGGGAAGAATGTGTCCTCTTTACTAACTTGGTTCTCAGATCCTCCCCCACTCCTCTGCTAAAGGGACCTCACCCTGAGCTTGAAGCAAGCACTTTGCAGAAATTTACACTCCTACAGGAATTGAATAGCTCCTCCTTTCACTTCCAAGCCTGTCCTCTCCTTGCAATTTCTGTTCCTCCTCCACAATTTTTGGAGGCCATTCATCATCTGGTTTCACATGTGCCTTTCCCTCCCCTAGTTCAGCTCCTTGCTGTCATTAGGCTATTGAACCTGATTTTGTCCTCTGTTGTAAAAATAATAACTTTTTAATTAATGTAAAGGAAAGGGAGGGGGCTGTAAAAACCCTTCAGAACCCAGCATCTGAGTCCTGCTGCAAAACAAAAGCAACGTGAGCCTGGCAGCTTCTGTGTTCCCAGTGAGCTGTTCCTTTAAGCCCCGTATTATACCCACCACTGGTGTTTAGTCATGAATGAAAATGGCAGCTGAGAGACTCCTGGGCTGTATTGAAAGTAAAGAGGGATTAATCTGAGCAAGAACTGAATGCATTCCTCCCAGCTCCTTTCATCTTCATGGAGATAAATAAGGGATACTCTTAGTGTGAGGGCAACATGGTTGGAAAGCCAAGTGTTCTGCAGAGTGTTTTCAGAAAATCTTGTGGATTTGGCAGGGATGACATCAGTGAAAGAAGCTACCTCCCAGAGGGTAAATCCCCCCTGGATCAGAGAAATGCTACTTGTGGCTTGATTTGGTACTTTCTGTCTTGCTATGGTGCTTTTAGGACTTCACAGGGAGTAATGAATCAAGGGACTCAACTTGCTCATTCTGAAGACTCCCTTTTTTGTTGTGATGCCACTGTGAAACAATAAGAACAAGGGCCTGTGAGAGTTCCATTAATGTCTCTCATTCATACTGCCTGGTTTACAGATAGTCACTAAATCAGATGCTTACTAATAGATGTCATCTCATGTCTTTTTTTCTCTTCCAGCTGTTCTTCTTCTTCCTCCGTAGCTCCTACCCAAATCAGCTATAGAAGAGCATTTATATCTGCATTTGTCTAACACCTCGCAGTTACAGGGTGGCTCTGCCATGGGACTCTGACTCTCTCCTGTGTCTCAGGGGCTGACTTACTGAGTTCTTGTACAGGCTTTTTTGCCCTCCTCAAACATTTGCCTCTACCAATGGGCCTGAGATATGACCTCTTGAGATGTACTGTAATATTAAGAGACCAAGGGGCAGTTGCTATGTATTTTTTATAGATGAGAAAATCTTGTTGCCTGAGCCCTTCAGGTAATTTAGGGGTAGATGTAATGGCAGATCTGGGATCTCTGGTTGCTGGGTCATGTGCATTATCCTAGATCACACTTTCTGTTGGAAGGTTGAGAAGGAGAAACTCCAGGCTTGGCCACTTGCCTGGATTTCTGTGAGTGAGTGCTCAAAGGGGAAAGCCTGCATGAAGACTGATTATCCTAACTCACTGCACCTGAGCTGTGATGAAGCTGAAAAAGCTACAACTTTCCTGCCAATGTCCTGGGGAAGCTGGTGTGGGAAAGCCCGGGTAGGCCTGAAAAACAGAAAAAAAGCAGAAAACCATGAGCATCCATGAAGGATGGGGGAAAGGTGAAAGGAAGGTGGGATGGTGAGGGACAGGCAGGAGGAATCTGAAGATTTCTATCCAAGCTCTGTAGCTACCTTGAAAGGCAAACTTGGATCAGTGTTTTCAATGTGCCTTGCCTCAGTTTCCTGTTTGTAAAACATGGGGAATCATTCTGAGCTATTACACAGCTGCAATTATACCTGGGAGGACCAGTATCTGCAGGGTGTTGTCATCCTTAGTGTGAAAGAAGAGCAACATCCTCTTCATTGATACTGCATTGTACCAGTCAGCAAACAGCTCTGTTCAAATTTGAAAGTCCTCCTACCACAGGAAAGGCCCATGATTAAAACCTTGTCCACCATCCTGTGGATAAGAGGACCCTGGAGGGCAGGCAGTATCTTTTCCCAGTGGAGCCACGTGCCCTGAGCCCGTGTTAGCAATTCATTTCCATATTACAGACTGCTGCAGGCCTTGCTGCAAGCCTGAGAATCAGTCAGGGCAGTGATGCATTCAGCTGTCGTGCTGGGATTCAAATCCTTTACAAGTCAGTTCATCTCTTGATCTTGAAAAGACAGAAGTAATGAACCTCTCAAAAGAAGGTTACTGTTTGTCCTGTTGTACTACCACATTGTTTGGACACAAGTTAGAGGAGGCTGGAGTCAAAGCAAAAAAAGAAAAAATGTTGAATGAATAAATCGGCTTAGAGAGCTTTGTAGTGATTTATTCTGCTCTTTGGTCCTTTGGGCTTGTGTGCAGCTCATAAACGAGCTGATTATTCTATCATGATTCATAGCTTTGTGGTGGAAGCAGAGGGTATGTGTGCAGCCAGGGAAGACAGAGGGGCTGGAGATGGAGTATTTGGAGATCAGGCAGAGGTCATGCTCGAATGTGGCAGAAGAGGGAGAAGCAGAGGCTGTCCCTGCAGCCAGCCGGCAGGTGATGGGGCTGAGGGATCTCTGTGTGCAGATTACCCCCCATGACCAAGGCTTCATTTTCCCACTGCTCTTTGGAGTTCATTGCAGAGATTTTGGAGATCTCCCAGGGACAGGAAAATGCTTTATAGATCCCCTACTGATAGGAAGCTTTGTGGTGAGTTACATACAGGCTGTCTTGAGGGAGGCTTCAACCCTCCCATTTGCATCCTGGGACATCTCTATTCACCTTCCCTCTTGACAACTTCATCAATTGCCTCTTGGCAATTTCATCCTTTCTTCACATCAGTGGCAGAGTTTCTTACAGGGATGTTCTGCCCTAGCATACACTGAGGCACCTCAGAAGTCCCTTGTGCTCCCCTTAGCATACATGACATGGTGTCCTACTTAGAGTGGTGCACAGCTGGTTTATGCACGTGGGGGACCCCTCTGTCACTGGAGATTAATGCTGCAAACAGAAATCAGCAGGTGGCTTGAGATGGAGCTTCAGGATGTCCCAGCCCATCATCCATGTGTCCTAATCTGTCAGTCAGTCTCCTCGGCAAGGGAGCAGCAGCGTGAGCCAGGTTGCTCAGCCAGATGCTGTGGTTATGTCTGGTGTTTCAGAGCTGTCAAGGAAGAAGCTCCGGCCTTTAGCACCTCCCTTTGTTGTTCCAGCTTGAGGCTGAGCTGCATCTGAAGGGATGGAGCACAGCTCTGCGTGCAGGGGACAAGCAGCTGAGCTTTCTTCTCGGGGCTCAGGTCAGAGGAGCCCAATACAAGCTGCCCGTATCCAGTTCCTGGCTGAGCCATGCCCATTGGTTTCGCAGAGACCTCATTAGCATCTCCACAGAGCCTGACACCTGTTGGTGCAGCTGTGGATGTGTTGTCTCCACCACGACCTCGGGAGGCCTCCACTGCACAACCCTCTCTCTAGAATCACCGTTGAACTCAGGTCTTGTTTGCTTTTCCTTTGGCCAAATGCAGCTGTTACTCTGCTGAAGTTATTTGCCTGCAGTGGCACAAGACACAGCCCAGTGGCACAAGACACAGCTCGTCTCCCACAGCATTCTCCTGAAAAAGCTGTCAGCCCACAGCTTGGACAGGGGCACTCTGTGCTGGGTTAGGAACTGGCTGGAGGGCCGGGCCCAGAGAGTGGTGCTGAACGGTGCTGCATCCAGTTAGCGGCCGCTCACTGATTCATCAGTCAGGTAGCACACAGGTACTGAACTCAAGGAGAGAAAGAAATCAGCTTATCTTAGGCCACTCACCTTCTAGCCATACCCTTCTCTCTTGCTGGTGGTAAAATGAGCCTGGGACAACTATTCTCCTGCACACTCTTGGGTGTTTAAGGTAGTAGAGGTAAATGTAGGTCTCTGACCCTATTTAGGGTCATGTTCAGAATTGTATCAAGGGGCAAATCATTTGTCATAGCTCCTCATAGGGTGGAGTGTTGGGTTGGCACAGTGGACAGACCTATAAGGGTTTGTGCAAGTAGTTTAGAGATAAAGGTGAATTTGAGACTGCTTTGTTTGCCTTAGGCCACATCTGCACTGTCCACCCAGCCATGTTTTCTTTCTCCTGTGGTGGTAAAGAGTGGATGTCTGAGGAAGAATGTAAGAACAGGGCAAACATGTATTGGCACCTCCCTAATACACTTTCTCTACCTCCAGAGATTTATGACTGTCCTAGGCAAATGTAATTTCATTGCATTCAGTAGCTCTAGATGGAGTTTCTTCCCCTGAATTTGTACAGTGGCTTTTTTCATCTTCCAAGAACACATAACACCCAGCCCCTGAAGCAAGGAGTTCCTCTGCTCAAATCCTGGTGGTGTCCAAAACACAAGATTTCATGTTGGCTTCACTAGTAAAGCAAACCTAATAACTCAAAGAGCTTGAGGTCCCTGGGTAGATATCATTGATGCTTCTGAAAACTGAATAGGTTTCAGTGGAAATGTGAGTCAGCACAGTGTTGCCTGTAGCTTAGATATATTTTCAAGACTCCTGGCACAAATATTTCTGGTAAAAACAAGGCTCTGGTTTGTATCTGCTTGTGCTCCAGGACTCTGGGAGTTCCCTGGAGATGGATCTGCAGGCACATGTTTCTTCAGATCATCTGTGAATCAGTGAGGGTAGGAAAGAGAACATTTTCTCCTTCACGTGGGGTTACAGTTACATGCAGCAGTGAAATTGCAGGTGCCTCCAGCACAGGTGAGGTACAGGCTCTGTTCCACAGCCTCCACTGCCCATGTAGTACAAAACTGGTGTAGAAAAGCCAGATGTTGGTTGTGTGTTTGACAGGCTCCCTTTGCCAGGTGGGGAGGAGATACAGCAGTGTTTTTGCTGAGTAGGGGCTCCGGATGGGAGAACCTTGCAATGGGACATCAGCAAGGGAGAGGAGAGAGTGATTTGGTGGTGGTGAGAAATGAAAACAAAGGTTCTGCTGATAACACAAGGGCACTCAGCAGTCTCATCAATCCCTCTGAGCCACAGTGCTAACACCCAAGATGAAGAGAGCACGTTTATGTTTTGAAGAGAGGTAGAAGGTGTATAGGATGAGGCAGCTTATTTATTTGGTGATCCTTGGAGTAGGTGAAGGAGGCAAGAACCACCTCCTTTTCTCCTGCACTTCAGTCACATGTGCAAACCATGAGACTGAGCTTTCAGAAATGGTTGGGAGCAAGTGGCCTCAGTCAGGGAGACAACTCCAATTCAGGGTGCACACAGATTGATGTCATTTTGTCAGAGCTGCACCTGCTTATGCCAGCTCTGAGGGTGGCTGAGGGCCAGACAGCACTTGGGTAATCAGATGGGAAATAAGGAAGTGACTTTGATTAAAGCTGAGAGACAACATGTGGGGGAACAGTGGGAGGAACCACTGTGAGCCAGTGGAAGGGAAATCTACTGGAAAAAACGATGGGGAAGGATTTCTGTTGTTTGAATGAGTGAAGTAATAGGAAAAGAAAGGCTCAAATATGGCTGCAGGTCTCTGGGAGATGTGATGGTTTGGGACAGTAGCAGGAGAACAGCCAAATTCTCCTGTCATCATAGTTCAGACCCACTGTGGGCAAGTGGCACGGAGGCTTTTGGGAAGAATAGCAGAATATTAAAACCCAAAGGCTTTTCCTGGCACCATGTCTCTGCTGAGGGGAACATGGAGAATAAATGATCCTGGGATGTGCTGACCACCTTCTCTTGTATACCAACAGTCTCCCTGAGCCAGGAGTTCAGTATTTGGCCCTCTACTGTATAGTGTACACTGTGAAATGCTTATTCTGGGTCATCAATGGGGTCGAATCTCTGCTCCCTCTGGGATCCTGCAGGGAGTTGGCAGCAAAGGGACTCGGAGGGGATGGTGGCATCGCATGAGAACTGGAGGCAGAACTGATCAGGAACACTTTGATGGTGTTCACACAGCAGCTCAGTCTCTGGGATCATGAAATCTCTGAACCTGTGAATTTGTTCCACAAGGCTGCCTCACACTGTTTCAGGACACAAGTGGGAGGTGGTGCTTGCTTCAGTGGCTCTATCAGAAGATGCTGCAGGATCATGTTCGCTGACAGGGCTGCTCTCCAGCAGCTCCAGAACAACATGTACAGCTTGTGTGATGTGAAACTGGTGGGATCAGGAGAGCACTGTGGGCTTTACTGTACCCCATCACCAGTTTTCTCTTAGCTTTGCTTCATAGCCTCCTGAAAGGAAGACACTTTGGGTTTTTAAAGGCTAATTGACCATAAATTTTACATCCCCAAAACAAGTGTGCTTGTTCTTTTAGTGAAGCTTGTTCCCTCTGGTTCCTGAGGTGTGTGTAAGATGAGCAGCGAGTGAAGGAGGAAACTATGTACAGAGAGAAAAACCACCTAACCTTCCCCTTGTCCTGAGGGTGCAACTTGTTAAAGCCATTAAATTTAGCCAGAAGGAAAAACAGAGGGTGGATGTGGGGAGCTGGGAGGAGCACAAACTGCATTAGAGCTTTAAACAAACCATCTGAGACCCCATACGATTGAGTCACTCTGAAGGGAGGTAGAGTCTGTCACACATTCCCACTGTAATGAGTATGAACAAACCCAGAACAGCTGGCTGTAGCATATGGAGCATCCAGAAGGGAGCAAACCTGAAATAATTCCCTTTCCTCTGCTCTTTGCTTATCCTGGCCCTGATTCAGGAGCGCAATGGGGACTGTGCTCATCTTTAGGTCTGCGTTTTAGGTCCCAGTGATTTCCATGGTAATGAGATTCAATTTTACTATTGACTTAATGAGTATTCTGTGCAGGTAAGCACCTGCCTGGATGCAGTTGGGGTGCAGCTTCCCTTAATCTCAGCCTCCATAAGGGCTCTGGCTCCCCAGTGACCAGCACTGGCTCCTCTGTGGAGTTCAGGTGGGGGTCCAGCGTATGGCCTTGCTCCTGGATAGGAGCTGGGGCTGTAGAGGGGTCTTCACGAAAAGACACACAGAATGAAGGCATTCTGTCCCTCACAGTTAGCTAATATGCCCCTTTCTGCGCTGTGGTGTTTTAACATTACCTTTTGACATTGACTTTAAAGGCAAATTGTTTCCTTCATCTGCATGCTACACATGTGGGGTACCCAGAGGTAACAGGTTTGCTTGAGTCTCCAAGGGAATTTGGTGGACCTTTTCTACCCTTTTCTCCTTTTTTTCTATTTTCCAACAGAAGATGCAGGCACAGAAGGGCACAGGCAGATAATCATGTCCCATTGCGAGTATTTCTGTAGCAGAGCAGTGACAGAATGAATGAATTCTGGTCTAAGTAACATACATGTGTGTACTGAAAGATGGGAATGTGGCATAAGTGATCTTGCCCATTATTTCTGGATCTTAATGCCCAAGAGAGGATAATTATCAGCTGCTCTTGCACAGGGATGCAATGGTGGAATCCAAGAGAGTCTGTCAGAAAGCAGTGAGCAGAACAGAGGAGAGCTGTTTACACCTTGTTAAAAATCCCTCTGTGTGTGCATGGGTTTTGCACTTGCATCAGTGTTTTTGGGCGGGCTCTGAAGCAAACTTCCTAAGCTGTCTGCACCTCCTGCTATGCAAAAGCTGGCCTGAACATTTGTTAGCTTAGTAAAAGGCATTTTTCTGTGGTACCTTTTAAGCAACTGCCTCATTTAAGATAAAAATCTATTTGTGATATCCAGGGCTTTTCCAATTTATTGGTTCTTCCGATATCCTAAACCTATTAGTTTTTCAGCCCATCCACAGAAATCTTCCAGAGAGATAGCATCAGCAAGACTTGAATATCTAATTGAAACAAAACAAAACACAATAAAGCAAACAACAAAAAGGAATGAAAACAATCAAATCAAATTAAACCAAAACCCAGCCCAAAGGTCTCAGGCTCTTTGCATGCCAGAAGAAGGGGATATGGAAACGCAGCTGTGTTTGTTGGTTGTTCTGTTTGCCTGTTTGGTTTTTTCCTTTTCTTCTGCCCCTCCCTTTTTAACTGAGCATACCCAGTCTCTCCAGCTCCTGAATGAGGGTTGGAACCTGTAGGCAGCTCCTGAACCCCTGGGGCAGCACTGACTGGAGAAGTCATTGAGTTAGAGCAGCTGCTTTTTGGGACACTGTAGCCCCTGGCTCTCTGTGTGCTTTTGGTGAACAAAGGCCAAAAGAGATAAGAAGAAATGGAGAACCTGGAACAGCAAACCCCAGCATTGACATTCCAATGTATTTCTCAGCTCCTAGGCAGAAGCAAAGCCTTGTTTTTACCTGCTATTCTCAAAGGTGCATTTCATCTCTATTCAAACAGTCATTCTACACCAGTTTTTCCTTTTAATACAGTCTCCAGAAGACTTTAATGTTAACATTAAAAAGATAATGGAAACAGGCAAACAGACAAATCATGATGCCCAGTGCTCTGCTTCCTCATTGATAAAACATGAGAGCAGCTCCCTCCCTGCAAGATTTTGACTTTCCAGGCTGCTAGTCATTTATGGTGTTATTTATGAAAAGGAGAAAAAATGAGTTTCTATCACAGTACCTAAGCATAATAGAAAGGGAAAGCTTTCATGCCTTCTGCATGGGGCTGTGCCATCAGGCTGCACATGTGGGTAATAACACAATTTCCTTTGTTACAGCCCCAAACCTGCCTTCCAGTTTGATTACAGAGCTCCAAAATATGTTCGCCTTCGATAATACCCCTGTTCCACTCAACCACAACTTGCTGCTTTGTACTTTTTTTCCCTTTCCAGTGTTTTTGGGGTAGCACAGCCCTGCCCTACTCTGTGCAGCTTGCGTTGTTAAACTCAGCAATTACCCGTGTTGCAGTGGTTACTGAGGCCCCAGCTGTTCAGGGCTCAGTTCATGTAAGAGACAATCTCTGCCTGAAGAGCTTAAGGTCTAAATAGGCAAGGCAGATAGTGCAAGTGTTATCAGTCTTATTTTTACAGAGAGCTTAAATGACCTGCTGAAGGTCACACGAGGAGTCTGTGGTGGCATCACGTCTGGAATACAGATTTTCCAGGTTTTATTTAAGCATTTAACCCATGTTCCTTGTGAAGAAAGGCAGCTGTGAGATTGCTCTCTGTGTATGTAGGAGTCTGGGTGCAATTCTGGGTTGTGTGCTGGATTTACATGTGCCCCCTTGGTCCAAGCATGCCTGTGAGGAGTTTCAGGAGCTATAATAAATGCAGAATAGCAAATAGCAGCTGCAGGATGGATGCTCACCTTGAGTGCACATCCCTAAGTAGTTCAAGGACAGAGCACAGTCTTGTGGATGGTATGCCTAGTTGTATGGGCCCTTATGTTCAGAAACAGGTTAGCTGAGAACCTTGAGCTCGGCAAGAAAGTCAACATTCTGAAGTGTATTTACAACATATTTGTAGTATTCCAACAAAATGACAAAATATACACTTCAAAAAAAAAAAAAAAAAAGACACAGGTTCACGTGTGGTGGGAACCCATGAGTGCTGAAAGTAGCATCCACCTAGAAATTCAACTGTCCTACAGACCTTCCTTCTACCAGAATGCTCTGTGAAGGACTGGAGAAAACAGTGATCCTTCTAATTCCTTTTTGCTGAGTCAGGAAAGTTCCCTGAACTATTTCTCTGCTGTATCTCAGGGTGTGGAAAGGCTTCAGCTGAAAACCTGTGCTGTGTAGATGTCCTCTGCCTGGGTTAGGCTGAAGGGATGCCATGCCAATTTGACTCCCATTTCTGGGACATGAGGTACAGGTGGGAGTCTAGTATCACAGAATTAGCAGAGCCAGCTTTCTTAGCTAATTGTTTTACATGACATTTTAAAGAACTACTATTTTCCTTAACATGCCTAGTGTACTTTTTTCCATTGCCTGCAAGGATGAAATTCAATTATCCTAAGGGTCAATTATTATCTAAAATATAACGCTTATTAGCAGTTTCAATGCATTTCAATGCATCTTTGTTTTTAATTTAGGTTTGTTTTTTTTTTCACAAAACTCTTTACAGGTATAATTGAAATTGACTTTAATTTGAAACTCAGCCTTAACAGAGTCAGAATTTCTGTTATCTGTCTTAGCTTGTTCCTCAAGGAAAATGTGATTTCTATTGCTGCAAAGGGAGGGAAGGGACATAGTGTCCCTAAAAGAGTTAGGAGGCTCAAGCCCCAGTGTTTAGAGAGCTCTGGCCTGCAGTTGTGCCTGTAGGATTTCTGAAGTCTCCACACACATTATCAGCTCTCTCCATACATGCTGTAGTCAGGGTGCAGTTCCACATTTTGAGAAATGTTGGCCTTTGAGTAATATTCATGGTTTCCTCAGAAGTCAACAGTTCTTTTCAGTGGCTGAATTGGATTCAGGCAGTTTAGTTAATTGAAATTGGAAGGCAGACATTTGAGAGCTAATTCATGTTGCTCAATGCAATTCTTTCCCTCTTTTTTTTTTTTTCTAGATACAATGTGTTCTTAGATTAAAGTTGCGTTTATGGCCAAATGGTTTCATTTCAACTCCCTTTTGTAACTTACCTTTCAATTAATGTGTTTTGCCGTTGTTTTAATTTTAAAACTCTACCATTAAAAAGCTTTTAGCATGCTGAAAGGACCCTAAGTGGCATGAAGTACTGAAAGGGCCTCCCTGTGTTTGTTAGCCTGAAAGAGCTTAAAAATTACTACTGAATAATCTGAACCTCTTCCCTAGCACTTTCAGTAGCTTAAGTACACTTTAAAAAAAAATCTTTTCAAATGTAGTGCATAGAAATGCCTGGTGGGAACACTGGAACACCTTGGGAGATGAGTAAAAAAAATTTTAAACTTGTCAACACAGGCTCCTGGATCAAAGGATGATAGATCCACAGGATACGTGTTCTATGATATTTGATTATAGCTCCTTAGCCTTAGAAAGTGCAACTCCATATACAAATGAACAAGAATATTACCAATTACAAGTGGAGCCACTTTGCCAATATTGAAGTAATTTCATTGTAGTAAATCTTTAACTTTTAAGAATATTCCAGATGAAATTTCAGTGCTGATTTCAAAGTAATCAAGAAGCCAATGAGTTGCTTCCTTTTCAGCTTTGTAGCTATAAATGATTATTGGAAATATCTTTATATTTCCAAACGTTGTAGCATCAGAGACAGCAAATAAAATTGGCCTTCTCCAGGATGTCTTTATTTCCTGTACTGAAAAAGAACTACATATATTTTTGTCAATAAACAAAGATTTTGCCTTATGAAGATGCAGCATTTTAGCTACAGATTAATATTGTAGAAACAATGTTATTTAATTTGCAGCTTCATTCAAGAGATCTGTGCAAACAACTGAATAGTGTTTTTAGGTGCCTTTGTGGTTTCACAAAAGCTGCTTGGTTACTTTTTGGTTATGCAGCCAGTAACTCTTTTCAGAAATGTTGATGCTCAGAGCTGTCCTGTAGTGACCTGTGCAATGTTCTGTTTGCCTGCTGTCTGGCATCTGACAGTTCACCCTGAGCAACTGGGAAATGTCTTCTACAAAACCCATCATGAGTCCACTGACAATTACAGTTATCTTCAATGATTCATGCAAAATCATTTCCCCACTCATCTTGGAAAATACTAAATCTTCAGGAGAGGTGCCTTGAGTTATTGCTATAGTGCTGCCATTGCCATTGAGGTTGTCACCTGACCAAGAAAAAATAAGTTAATAACTCTTAGGCTCATTTCATTGTTTCTTGTTTTCTGGGTGGGTTTCTGTATCATTCTGGTCTGTGGGCCAGCAACCCTTCAGATACTGGGACTTAGGATTTAGGCCATGATAAGTACAGGGGGGGGGGTAAATTCTTTAGAGGTTAACAAACTCACCCAGGTGAGTTCAGTTCAGACAGTTCAGGTGAAATTCTCTTCTAAAAATAGCTGTTGTCTGCCCACATGCCTTTTGGATCCTAGTGACAGCTGAAACCATTTCTGTATCAAGTTTGTAAAGACATTTAGGGTCTTCAAGATGCTACACAAATACAAACCACTGCTGTTTGAGATCACTTACCCAGCACTCGATCTCAAATAACAAAATAGTCTGGGGAAATGAAGCAGCCTTTGCTTGATAGCCTGAGTCACTCCAGGCTGTCTCTGGGGCAGTGAGAATTTGAAGTACCTTTCTGAGTCAATTTTAGTCCTTCAACTCCTACTCCCTGTCGAGCTCCTGTTTTGCACATGGTAGCATTAAATCTTTGCAATAAAATGAAAATACTCACTGTGGCAGTTGTTTGCTTTTCATATTACCTTAGTAAACTCCTGCAGAATTGTTCTTCCTGGCCTTTCTTTCCCTTAACTGGATTATAAAGCCAAGAACAGAGCTCTGGGGTCATACCTGTCAAAGCCACCTTCGTGGTTTGCATTTCTGGTCTGCAGTCTGGAGCAGGCTTCGTACAACAATTGAAAACATTTTCCTTTTTCTCAGTGGAAATATATAGATAATTTTTGTCAGAAGTTTAGGTTTATTTAAATTGAACTCTCAATTGAAACAAGGTTTAATGCTGCTTAGTGACTCTTTTCGTCAGTATCTTCTTTGACTAGGTTTTCTCCTTTCTCTACTGATAAATGGGTGAAAAAAGGATGTTTCCTAGAAAAAGGGATGCTGGGCTGCTCTTTGTGTCGGAATTAGGTGGAAGCAGTGAAACTGTGCCCCATGGCATCTGTAAATTTCTATGGATCAAATGTGCACTGGATTTCAAAGTATTGTAATTCAGGCAAACATCCATATGTCCAAATGTGCTATTATTAAAAACAAAACAAAACAAAAAAACACAACAAAACAAACAACCCAATAAAGTAAATGGAAATGTAGACTGGGATCTTAGGCTTTGCAAATGTCCAAAGGGATCAGTTTAAAACCTGTTTTGGGAGGTCTGCAATGAACCAGGTAAAATTCAGAACTTTTTTATCATTCAGTCACTTACAGTTTAAACAATATTCTGAGGAAGAATCAGTCACTCAGACACATCTGTGTAAGAAATATTGTCCTGTTATACAGCTGTACTTCAGCCCACCAGAAGTTGGACTCCTGAGGGGCTTTGTTCGTTTATGTTGTGAAGATGCTGGAAATCTGCAGCTTCTGCTGAATTTGGTGGGTCTTGAATGAGGTCCCTGGCGGGCTGACAAAAGAGGACAAGGTTAGCTGAAATGTTTCCCATCTCAGCCTTGCCTGAGGCACTGGTTCTGGAGCGTGTAGGTGTTTGTCAGATTTCTGTCTTATTGGCAGCATTTAAAATGGACACCCAGACCTGGAGCAGCTGCTGCAAGTCAGAAGTCTGGAAGAGAGGGATTCGTCACCAAAGCTGCTTTTTGTCTGGCTCTGGTCCCTCACAAGTATTAAAAGTTAACCAAACTTACCTCCCAACAGAAAGATGATAAAGAGCCAAGATTTCCCCTGAATTATGGGCTGGATGCAATGGAAAGCAGATGTGCAAAGCCTTTCCAGAGAAAAGGGCTGCCAGTGGGCATCCACTGGAATACTAAGTGGGAAAGATAGGACAATTTTCTTGCTGATGAAATGCTGCTTTGCTCAAGGGACCATATTATTGCTGTTATTTATTATTTATGCACTGCCGAAGGTGTGCACCGTGCTTTATAGCTCATTAAAAAAAATGAGTGTCCAGTCCCTGGGGGTGAGGTGCTGCTGCCAGAGTCTGGCAAAGGGGCAGAATGGAGGGGATGATGCTTCCTCAGTGAGGGTGCAGAGGTTTGGTATTGTTACAGGGTGTCCTCTTCAGACCACTTGGCTGGGGATGTTGGAGGGGCAAAACTGCTTGGGATCCTTTTTGAAAGGGCACATAGCCTGTTTGATATGTGTTCAGAGTCTGGTGGCAGTGGGAATGAGTGAACAATAAAAGTGCTGCTGTCTCAGCCCCAGGTTTTTTTTTATTTTCACAGATTCCCAGCCATCTGCTGCCTTGCCAGCTGCTCACAGTGCAGCACACAACTTATCACCATTCAGGAGCTCAGACCCTCAAGGAGGGCAGGAGCAATGGGCTTGAAGGTGTGTTAACTGACCTCCTGTGCACTGTCTGCAGGGCACAGGCTCAGACCTGGTCCCAAACTCCAGAGAGACAGGGAGTAAATTCAGGGGAAGGGTAAAAGAAATTAACTTCAAACATGTGGTAGATTTCTTGTTCACCCCTTACAAAATATTGTCTGCAGAGATGTGCTGGCCTGGAAAGCCATGGAAGGGGGGTTGTGGCCCTGAGGAGACCACAGGAGATGGTCCAGCCCCAGGTTTGACACCTCCTTTAGCCATCAGTAGGTTGCCAGGAACAAGGAAAAGGCATTCTTCCAAGGGCATGGAGTTGTGTTGCTTCCAGCTCTTTGCCTTGAGGTCAGTTTTGCTGTGGAAAGGGAGCCAAACCCAGAGGTGAAGGTAACTGGAGGCAGTGGGGAGAAAGGAGCAGGATCTGCAGTAGGGCTGCTCAGCAGCTACCAGGATGTAGAAGGGAGAAGAGATAGAGAAACAGCTCTTGGAGATCTGAAGGGCCAGAGGGCCCACAAGCTCCCTCTGCCAAGGAAGTGGCATGTGTTGTCACTTGCTGCCTTTGAGGCATCTAGGTGGGAATTTCCCTATTTCATTTAGTCTTATTTTTGTAATCCCCTTGCCAGACAACTGACCCATCCCTCAATTCCTCCTGTGCCTGCTTCCCAGAAATTTAGGTGATGCTGGAGCAGGTGAGGGAAGAAAAGGCAGGCTGGCCACAGGAGTCAGGAAGGGGTGACCAGGTTCTCTCCACCATTCCCAGAGAAGCCCTCTGCTTTGTGCCTGCCACTTCAGACCACTCAGAGCACCCTCCTCCCTCCTCATGCTTTTATGCATTTTCCAATTAAATTTCCTCCACAAGAAGGAGAGAGGCACTCTGAATCCATTAGCATTAGTAATTATGCAAATGCTTCAGGGAGCTGACTGCCCATCATTACATATAATTAATGTTTCTGGTTATGAATGGAGGGTTTGTTCCTCTTTCCCCCCCCTTTTGTGCTGGAATGGAGCGGGGTAGAAGTGCAGAGAGGGTGATGTTGCTGTGTTTAATTTGCATAAGCAGGAGGCCCAATTGGGTATGCAGGAGGGTAGGGGTGGGGGGACCTTCTCCAGTGTGCACTCCATTAAGCTGGCAGCAAATCTCAGGAGTGAGATGCAGAATGTAAAGTGAGGGTGAGCGCAGCACTGTGACAGCAGACTCAGATTTCGGTAGCACCTCCGGCACAAAGCAGGAAAAGAGATGCCCTTGGACTGATATGGCTATGCCCAGGTGTCTTATACCTGCACGTGCTCATCCTCTCCTTTTCCTTGTCTTGCCTGCTGGAAATCATGTAGAGATTCTGCAGAGAGATCCTTTTCCTGTCTTTTCTCTTGGGCAGTGTGCTGAGTCCACAATTTGCAACCTCCGAGTTGTAGGTATTGCAGAGCTGGACCCCAGACCCCCTGGTGGGGGACCAGGTTTGGAACTGGCAGCAAGATTCAGCACAGCTTCCTCTTGTGCCCCGTTTCTCAAAGCTGTGCCCAGAGATGCGGATCCAAGTATCCCAGCAGGAATGCTGCCCTCCAGAGGGATTGTGCACTGCAGAAGCTGTGGATGCTCAGTACTTCTGGAAGGTGAGGGGCTGGGTGGGGAGGTGTAGCTGGATGGACTTGGCATGTCCAAAGCAGTTGGGGCACAGAGTGAAGCTGTAAAGCTTTAGCTCAGGGCTGTACCTCTGAGGAGGGAGAGTCAGACTTGACCTTCTGTTCCAAAAGTTACAAGATCTTGGGGGTGGAAAGTTTCCTCTCTATCTTGTAGCTATGATGAATGCCCTGGGAAATCTCCCTGGAGATCTCTCTGCTTCATGACACACATGGAAAAAATGCTTTCTATCCACTGTAAAACAAGTGTTTTCCCATTCCGTAGTCTTTTAACTTTGTGTCTCTTTGTTTCTCAGTTTCATTTTCCAAGAACTCCATTTTCCCTTGGTCTCCATCTCAAGGCTACTTTGTACATCCCTGGATATAGGGAGTCCATCACTGCCTCCAGGCTTCCTTGGTTCTTGAGTTACTACCATGATGTTTCCTGACACCCTCACATAAGGCTTATGACTCTTGGTTTTGGTTGACTGAGGACTTACAGAAGCAGATATCCAGGGAAGGGGATCTGGAGGAGGAGCAAAAGAAGCAATGTATGCTCAATGGGACAATGTCCCTGGGAGGGCACTGAAAGAACCCAAGCAAGGGAGAACACAGAGATTCTCAAAACTGGGAGAGATGAACCTAAAGGGTTCTGTGGAGATGAGTAAAGCTTCCATGCACCAGAGATCAGATTGACCATCTCAATCAAAAAAGAAAGAGGCCTAGGTGGAGTCTGGAGGTCCCATGCTGTCTGGAGTATTCCATCCTCCTACTCAGTGGCTATCACTATTTTCTCTCTTGACTAGAACCCATTGTTTGCAATACAGACACCGGAAACTGGAAGAAATTGTTCTGTTGGAATCTCCCTGTTTGGTCACCATGGGCAAAGTGTGACCTTTCCCCACTGGTGCAAGAATTTGCAGAAGCTCAGCAGAGGTTTCCAGAGTAGGCAGGGAGAAAATTGGCTTTGTTTCCCCCCCCTGTTACCTCCATAGCATGTAGAAATGTGAGACAGAATTCTAACCCAAATTCCAGTAAACATTAGAAGAGGTGAGGAGCAGGGCACATACAAAAGAAAGAAGCAAACCAGAAAAAATAATATTCTATGTGTCTTTACACATGTGTGTGTTTTTAGATTAGAAGAGTCAGTATGTGTGTTTGGTGATATGTTTTTTAAGAAATAAAAAGAAGTGGGGAAAACTTTCATGTTTAAATTTTTACCAAACCCCCCCTCAGAGTCTTGAGAGTGGGAATTTATGAAAGAATGCCAGTTTTGTTCTATAGATTGAAGCAGTACTGTATTCTGTTCTTGTCAAGGTTTTGTTTTCTCTGACTTGAAGCTGCTTTGGAGATTTGCAGTTCTGAGGTTCATGTTCAGTATTTTGTAAAGCATTTGTACATTTGGCCTGCTGCTGGGGAAAACCACTGGGGAAGACTTACACCATGTAGAAGCACCTGTAAAATCTCCAACGTACACAAAATAAAAATACCTGATTTGCTTAGATTGAGAACTAATCTTAGGGAAGAGAAAGGTCCTTGTGCTAATAGAACCATAGAAACATAGAACAGTTCAGGTTAGAAAAGAACTGTAAGATCATCCAGCCCAACCTTTAACATAACTCTGCTAACCCAGCTCTACCACCCTGCTGCTAAACCAGGTCCCTCAGCACCATATTGGTATGATTTTAAAACACATCCTTGGTCACTATGTTTCCTCCTGCATCCAAAAATGATGAAGATTGTCCCTGGTCCTCCTCTTGTTGTTAATATATTTATAGAAACGTTTTTTGTTACCTTTCACCACCGTGGTGAGGCTGTGTTCTAGTGGGGCTTTGGCGCTTGTAATTTTCCCCCTGCATAGCTTCAGTACCTCTCTGTCATCCTCAGAAGCTTCCTGCCCCCTTTTCCAAAGGCCATAAAGTTGCCTTTTGTTTCTGAGTTCCAGTCTGTCTTCAGCCGGGTTGGTTGTCTGCCCCGTTGGCTCATCTTTCAGCACATGGCTGAAGGTTCCTGTGCCTTTAATGTCCCACCTTGAAATATGAGCAGCCTTTCAGCCTTTCTGGGCTCCTTTTTCCTTCAGGACTTGCCCTTGATCAGAAGGTACCTGCTAGAAGTTGAGTGGAGGTCTTGGGGGAGTTATGTGACAAATAACTGCTGTAAGGTCACAGCAGTAAATGATGGTGCTTCTTTATGGGGTAGAGAGGAAGCTTTCTGGCATTCTGGGAAGATGTCAGTAGCTCTGCTCTGTTTTTCCTTTCCGTGACATTTATCTCAAAAGAAAATATGCCACTGAGCCACCAGGACAGCAATGAGAGGCAGCCCTACAGACAAGGGGAAGGAGGAGCTGTCTAGAAAGTAGTCATCCATGGGAAACATGGTGAGCCCAGCCTCTTGAATTGGTCACAAAACCACAGAATCACAGAATGTTTACATCGGATGAGACCTCCAAGATCATCCAGTCCAACCTTTGACCAACATCATAATCTAACTACTAAACCTTGTCCTTAAGGACCAGGTCTAAATGCCTGTTAAATGCTTCCAGGGATGGTGACTCCACCACTGTCCTGGGCCATTCCAGTGCCTGAGGCCCATTGATCCAAACCTACATTTATGTTCCCTAAAGTCAAATCTGCTAACTGTGCCATGCCAGACAAAACTGTACTCTGTCCTCAGAGGAGATGAGGTGAAGACCTTGCTGTCCCCCAGAGCCAGTACTGAGGTCAGGAGAACTAAAAGAGAGGAAGAGGAGAAGAATCATTAAAGCAGGAAAGAGTCTGTGATGAGAACCGGGTCAGCCTGGAGTCAAAATGAGGGAAGGAAGAGGAAGATGATGGCAAGTTGCATGGTAACACCACAGTTGCACACTGTGTCTCATCACCTGGAGGATGCTGGATGTGAACTTGCTGTAGCCCTGGTCCAGGGGCCACAAAGTGTGTGACCAGAGCTTCCAGTACACATCCTTCTGCAACAGACTGCTCAGTATTCACTGGATTTAACAGATGGTGGATCAATTGAAGATATCACTGTTGCAAAGGGCAAAGAACAAGGTCCCCTCTGAACTGTGCTCAGTAGCAGCTCCACCAGGTTCACATTGCTGCTTTCTGTGGTTGTGGCATTTTCTGTCTTTCCCTTTCCTTTTCTCTTTGGTTTTTAATGTGTGGATGGGTCAGGCTGTGTATGTGCAGCAAGGGCAAACACAGAAACACACGTGGATTCCTGCATGCATGCACAGACACTTGAGACTGCTAAAGGCATAAGTTAAATCCCACATCAAAGCAAGGAGCTATCGGAGCAGCGCTGTTCAAAGGCACCAGCTTCCTTCCTGAGAAAGACAGATTGTCACTTTGATTAAGAGATTTTTAACAAGAGAAGAAAAACAGAGGGAATGAAAGAATGGAGAAGAGAAAAGAGGTTTCATTTATACCTTTTTTCCCCCTTGGCTATCCAAATAAGGTTTTAGTTTGATGAAAAAAAAAAAAAGACCCCAATTTAAAATAAGTTTAATATAACAATGAATTATTTAAGGGAGAAGAAAATACAAGCTGCTGCTTAAAAAAAAATAGAAAAAGCTATTATTGAAATGTCAGAACAAATACCCAGCTTGATCTGCATTAATATGATAAATACTAATATATTCATTTCCCCTGGTGCTTCTGGGCTTGCAGAGGTACATCTGCAGTGTGTTGCTTATGGTAATCAGGTCACAGCTTCAAAGGGAGACATGCAAGGTAGTCTGGGTGATGTTGGCCAAGCTGCTGTTAGAAACCTTGTGGATCATCTTGTAGAGTTTAGAGCTGATCAAAGATCTCCTGGAAGATCTCAAATTGCTGAAGGAAACTGAAAATCTTGACATATTCTTTGGTGGACTTTGAGTTGTGGGACAACACTGGTGTATGGTTGTCAACTTCAATGTTGCTTTTTCTCTATAGACAACATAGGGAGAGGGAAAAAAAGACTGAGATGGAGAAAGCAAATGAGATTCCCATTTTCTCTCTCCACAGCCTAATTCCCAGTATATCTCTGGTTGGGAACAGATGCCATGGGCAAGCTGTAGAGTGCAGCTGTAAGTCAACCACCATTTCACCATTTTCACTTCCAAAGTCTCACAGTAAAGTTCCCAGGAACAATTTAGTGGAGCTGGTAGTTTGAACCTTCAAGAAGCTTCACACAAACATCTTGCAAACATCGTGCAAGCTTTTTTCGTTTTGGCAGGGACAAGTACCACCTTCTACAAGGTGTTGTCTCTGCTTACCCCATCCTGCTCATCTATTGGGCAGAAAGTTCTGTTGTAAGGTGTATCGGGTTTATGGGCAGCACCAGCTGTGGCCTTGAAAAACTAACCTGGAGATCAGACCTTTTATGGATCCTATTTCTTTCTTATAGCCAAGGACTGAATTTAGACAACTATGGTGCAACCAGGTCTCAACAGGCTCCAGTAGCTCAGAATTAAGAGAGCTTATTTGGGAGTGATGTGGTACAGAAGGTACCACAAAATTGTTGTTTCCTAACATTAGATCTGACAGCTGAATGACAGCTTGGGAACATGGTAAATTAGGATGCAAATGAATTGATCTGGTCTTCTAGTTGGTAGAATGAGGAGAAAATGTTGGAAAGAAGCAGGGGAGGGCTGATTTCAGCTTAGAAGACTGGAGCAGAGAGAAGCTTAAGGGCAGGGGGGAAAGAGGTGGGGAATGTGTTTGGATGGAGATGGAAGAATATAGCTACCTAATGTGCACCTATCAATGTGGCAAGGTATTTTGGGATAACACCAGAACACATTCAGTTAGCTTTTGACCTTCTTGGTCATGATTTCTTACTGAGCATCATTTCAACTGAGGTAGCTTGAACATACTTAATGAATGCCCTGAATTCCTTTCCTGGTAAAACTCCTATTGGGTTCCACAATTAAGCTGTTATCACATGAGACATTGAGCTCTTCCTAACAGTGGACATTTAGATCATAGGCTGATCTGGCTGTGAGCTGGACATGTGCCCACCCAAGGACGGAGGAATTTATGTGGTTATAGTGCCTGGAGTTCCCAGGTAGGTACAAGAAGTGTGCCTAATGCCTGATGAGGCTGTTAGAGACCTGCAGAAACTGCCTGGGAGGCTCCTGCTATAATCTGAACTCACTTCAGAAGCTCCTCTGCTGTGTGTGTGTTCCTCCATGAAATGCTCTGGTTTCCAAGAATCACTAATGTGCTTTTCTGGTAGATTTTACTCACAAATTCAGCAAGTCATAGTCCATCTGCTTCTGTCCCTCTTCCCTTGTCTAAATTTGAATGTATAATGTCTGCTTTTGGGCACAAGTGTGCTGTGGCCAAGCTACACACCAGTTTCTCAATTAAAAGAGGAACAAGCTTTATTATTTATACTATTATTTTGTATATTTTTCCTCTCCTGAGATGCTTCACAGGGTCTGTAGTTTGCTGGAAACCCCAAAAGTCTGTGGTTTGCTGCCTTTTGACCTCTGAAGGTGAACTCTCACAGAGACCATTTTCAGTCCACTCACTGGAAATATATGATCACTTCTTATTTATTGAAGTTAAGTATTCCTGCCTGTAGCCACTGTGCCATTAAAGTAAAATGTTCAGCATTTAACACAATGAAAGCAGAGACGTGAGGCTAAAAAATTCACTGCATAACATCTTTATGGGGTTGTAAACAGACACCCAGGACGTTTTCAGATGTTTTGCTGTCAGTCAGGCTGAGGTCCCCCCTCTGCCAGGCAGCCTGCCCCAGGTCTCCATGGGCATCAGCCAAGACCATGTCAACACCACCATGGCCTTCATAGCAGAAGGGGCCTGGGGAACAGAAAACAAACTTGGCTTGCTTGCCAAGACTGCCCTTAGCCATGCTTGGTGGTTGTTGTTGCATTGGTGCAGATCTGGAGGGTAAATACAGGCTGTGACTGCTTCAGAGCTGCTTTCTTCAATATTGGTCTCAGATAAACACAGCTTAAGAGAAAATCAGTTCAGAGTGTATTTTGTCAGCTTCAAAAAGAGATTCATCCCTGGTGCTGTCAGTCACAGGAGACTGATGGCTGAGATTACTGAGGAAAGCAAGGCCTGCAGGCATTAAAACAGATACTGTTTACTGGAACTCGGGGTTTAAATATGAGATTTAATCTGGAGTGTGGACTTGCACAAAATCCCTCCCCCTTCCAACTTTGCACTCTGAAGGCCTGGTTCCCATGGCCTCCGGCTCATCATTTGCATTTATTGCCTTTCTGATAAACATAAAAATCCCCTCCTTACCTCCTGTGTGTGCTGGACACCAAGTGCCTGTGGTGGTGTGACTGGGATGTGGCCTCAGGAAAATGCTCAACCAAATGAGTACCTCTTGTCCCTGAGGAGAGCAGCTGGGTACCATGGAACCTGTGCCACTGCTCAGCAGAAAATGGATCAATGCCTTGGGGCACTGTGGAATCATGAAAACCAGATGTGCCACCCAAAGTGACTTGTGGGGGTACTCCATGCCACTATTAGGCAGCTCTGTGAGGTCTATTATGGTTCATGGTAAATGTGGAGACAAAGCTGAGACCCAGGCTCTCGGTAACTTTATTGCTTTAATAAAAAGCTGTAGAAGGCATTTAAATAGCCTCCTGGGAAGCATTGAAAGAGCGTAATTCCCACAAAGTGAAGTCAAAGGCCACAATTCCATATTTTATGATACAGAATACAACTGGTCATGTTTGTGCTGCAGGGAGGTTAGCACAACACTGACTGACCTTGCCGAGTCCTTTTCTGCCAGGCGTAGAGGCTCAATGACAAACCAGGGAGAGTTTCTCCCAGGGGCTCATCTTATTTTTGATTGTTCCAAAACTGTGTCCTTAAATTGGGAGGGGTGTATTCCTGGGAACATTTGGCAAGCTTTGCTCTTGGTAGAAACCATAATGTGCCCGTTGGGATTGCCCCTGCCTATCTGCAGTAAAGAGATCAGGACAGCTTTATAACTTTGCCCTCCCCTTGATCGTTTTGGATGCTTTTCTGCTACAATTGTCCCTGTCCCACAGCCGTGCCTCCTCCCTCCTCCTCCTCCACCCCTTCCTCCATTCACGAAGTCTCTCTTGCCTCTACCATATGGTGGGAGCATATTCTCAGCAATGCTGACACTTCTGCTTCTTCACTTCAGCAGCCGCCTGAGCTGTTGAACGGGAAATCTGTCGTTTAACTCAGCCGTTTGCAGTCACCAAAGAGAAGTAATTACAGTGGCTTTAATTGGCTGACTGCAGAGCCACTGCCCAAGTAGTAATAAACAGTGGAAGCTTAGGAGCTGGATGAGGTGTAACCACCCAGGGTTTCTCCAACTCTTCTTACAGCAGGCCTGAATCCAGCTCTCTCTGGAGGCTAACAAGGATGTCAGGATGCTGCCTTGAGGTTCCAGCCCTCCTGCAAAAAAGATGTTGGTCAGCTGGAGTACCAAAGGTCTCTCCTGAAACTCTTCCAAAGGATCCTGGCAGGGCAGGCTCCTGGCAGCTTTGGTGCTGCCTGTGTCTGCCTGTGTTCCCTGCCTTCCCTTTCTCCCACTAGTGCCAGTATGGCTTTTTTTTTCATTAGCAGTGATGCAGCCAGAGCAGGGCCAATTACTCACTGCTTTATACTTGCTGGAAAACCCACCCAGGACTGGTAATAGCCATTAAGTGAGGGTGCAGCTTTAACTACGTGCCATTACATTAAGTTTCAAGTTGATATATGGCCAGAGCAAATTGAATTCCTGCTGCTATCCCGTCTGACATTTGTTACATTACAATGCCTGCTCTTTTGTTTTTGAGTCAATAGCTGCTGCTTTCGAGAAATATGGATTATTAGAATTTATAGCCCCTCCTACGTGTCTTTTCAAACACTCATATCCTTTTATCATTTCGTTTTGTTGTTATTCTGCCCAGCACAGTTTGTATTTCTTCAGGTTTTAGCACCTGTGACTCTTGATACTTGTGCTAAATCAATACTCTTTGTCCTCATTGCTTTAATATACACAACCATTTGTGTGATGCATGAATTGCAGTGGGTTTTCTGCCTGCAGTAGTCATTTACTCCTCCTGCTCAAGCATTCCTTCCACTGTCTTCCTGCGGGTCGTGCTTTTGCAGTAAATATCACACATCTACATTTAAATTCCTTTATTTGATGATTCCCAGGCACCTGGCTGCACAGAGGAAGGTGAATTTCCTGGCTCCTTAGCAGGAGGGTATCGCAGGTCTGACAGTGACTCCTGGGAAGTGCTGGTGTGCCAAGTTTAAAGAAAAAAATGGACCTTTTCTCTTATGTGGGGCTCACGTCTTCAAAATCTGTGCTTTAATGCAGCCACCCCTTTTCATAAAGCAGACGTGAAGAATCTCAAGATCTATGAGTGAGTGAAAAAAAGGCCTTTGAACTTTTGTTCAGATGTCTTCAGGTCAGTGGCAACTGAAGTTGTCACTCATCAGTTGGCAGTTCTGGAGACTTGTGGCAGAGGAATTGCTCTGATAACACTCCCACAGACCACTGTGTGTCACCAGAGTTGAGACACCCAAGCTGGTGACTTGGGTCCAACCCTCCGGCTCAGAGAGGTTTTACAGCAAGAGTAGAGCAGCACAGCCTGTGCTGTACCTGCCAGCTCCTCCCTGATCCTCACCATCTCCCTCACCATCCTGGGAATTCTTTCTCCTTCAAGTCCTTGACCTGAGCCTCTTGGCTTCACACCACCATGTTTCAAGCCCCTCTGCTGCTCCTTCACGCTGGTGCCAGGCTGCCCCAGCCCTGTGACCTCCCTGCCACCATCCCATGGTCCTGCAGTCCTCCTGCCACCCGGGCTGTCCAGCTCCTCTGCAGAGCACAGCCCTGTGTCTGCTTTCGTGCTTGAGAGGTGATGATTTAGCCAAGTGTGATTTCCCAGAATGATGAGTGTGATTTTGGAAGTCTCACTGGAACACAGGGCAAATCTTTCATCACCAAAGGGAAATGTGTTAAATGCTGCTTTGGAATGAATCTATGGAGCATGAATCACCCTCACCATGGTGGGGAGAGGCACCAGCATCCTTTTTTCTCTTTGTGTTCATGGCAGTCTCCTGGTTTATCTCTGCTATTGTCCTGCTTGTGAAAAATGAGATGCCAGCTTCCTTCAGGGCATGGGTATTCCTGGTATTTTCCATGTAAATATATGGAAGTGATTTACCTATTGGTTACGTAGAGACAGAGAGCAGCAGAAAAAGGGGGGACCAGGTCCTTTGCTAGACAGACACCCTGATGCTGCCCTCTGCTCCTGAGAGGCTGAGGTTTGGGCATAGCTGTGGTCATCTCCCTTGAGTGTCAGAGCTGCCTTCCTCCAGATCTCCAGCAACACCTCAAGGAGAAGAATCCAACCTCCTTCACTTCAGGGAGCAGATGAGCCAACCCAGCATCTGACCTTGACAGAAGGGTTTTCTGTGGGTTTCAAGTCCTCTCCTAAATCCCTTTACAATCCCAGTGCAGCCTCGTCCATCAAAGGTGGTTTTAGACCTTCAGGGGAAGCACTTGTGTCACAGACCCAGGAGGCAGAGCCCAGGAGGGATATCAGAAGGTCCTTCAAAAATCTGTTGGGGCAGGTGGCACATGCCTGTGTGTTCTTTAAAGCATAAATGCTCCCAAATATAAAGATTATTTACGTTCCCAAACAAAGCTGCCAAACACTTAAAATGCACTCATGGTGCCTCTCTCTTTCTGCTGCACTTGCTAATAAAGGGCTATAAACAAGTTTGACACATTTATAATAACCTTACTCCCCTCCCTCTACCCCGTTCTCTCTCCTCTTCCTCTCTTGCAGGCTGCATTGGGTACTTTTTTTTTTTATTCTACTGCCATTAGCTGGAATATATTGTTTGATAGGGGGAAATAAAATATCTAATTTCTTTTTCTTTTGCTTTTATTTTCTTGTTTTAGCAGCAGCTGCTTCAAATGCCAACAGTGGATGTTTGGTTTTAAAATTTTGTTTCCCCCATCTTTTTTTTTTTTTTTTTTGCCTCTTGATTTTCTTCCCTTTTCCTATGTCTCACTTCCAAAAGGTCATCTTAAGTGATGCAAAGGTACATGCTCTTGCAGGTTGTTTTTATCACTTATCAGCCTGTTCCAAAGGCCATTTAGTCTTCTAGGCAAAGGTTGTAGCTTTCAGCCTCCACTTCTCATTTACAAAGGAAGAATGGATGCTACATTTCTAGGTCTATAAATTAGGTATAGGTATAAACCAAAATGCTAACCCATCCCAAAAAAAGAGATCATTGTAATTTCTTTGTCTCCAGTCTGAAGAGGTCTCAGGTTCACCTTTTTTCACATCACCTGTTCCCTTCAGAGATATTGATGGAAGTGCCACATCTAACGATTCCTCCTCCATCCTGTATTGATGGTGCTGTAGAAAGGTCCGTTTGCTGGAGATGAAAGGCAGTGGTGAGCTGGCTGGGTACAAACAGTTCCATTGGGGCTGCTTTTAAGGTGGTTTTTTTTGTTTTTTGTTCATTAATTTGTGCAATGGCCATGGGGCCCACAGAGTTGGATATATGCATTGCTGAAGCCATCAGGCTGCCTTTCCAGTTTTGTACTGGAGACTTGTGGCAGAGGAATTGCTCTGATAACACTCCCACAGACCACTGTGTATGACCAGAGTGGAGAGCCCCAAGCCCTGATAAAGCACAGATTTGTTTCACCTTCCCTTGAAGTGCTTGCTGGAGGGAGAGGAAGGGATGTGGTAGACCTGGCCTGGGAGTGTTCATCCCTTGGAAGCAAATGAAGCCCCAGTGGGCTGAGCTCAGCCACTGACACTGGGTTAACCTTGCCCAGGGCACTGCAGCCCAGAAAATCTGGCAAAGGTGCAGCAGCCAAGCAGCTGTATGTGAAAACTGTACCTGAGATGTGATTAAGATGAGGTGAAAGTCTCTTTCACCTCTCCTCACTTTGTTTTACTTCTATAGTATGTATTTCAGGGCAAGGAGTGTCTATATGAGTATGTGTATAGCTCCTGGTACTGCCAGGGCAGTAATCATGGTGTACAGACCTTAGATGGAGTCACTTTCAGCTCTGGAACCTTTCAGATCAAAGTTAAGGAAAAGGAGGGTTTGTGATTATTACATTAGAATTGTTGCTTTTCCTTTTCACTTGGTACATTCTGTTGTATGTGCTCTATAAATCTGCAGAGACGTGGTTGTGGTTATGGAAATCACACAATGGAAAAATTAAATGGCCTAATTTTGAAGCATATTATCTTCACCACTGCACTCCTCAGCTATTCTACTGCACCTCATAGAGGACAGTAATTATTAAAAGATGGCACAAACTTATGCTCAGGAGGTGAATCCAGCCAAGCCCAAATTTGAGGAACTGAACAACCCATTAAGCCCTATGTCTTTGACATAGTCAGAGACTGAAAAAATTGGAGGAGGAGATGATGATATACGAAAGATGGATCATGAGGTGTTTGTGGAACAAAGAAAGTTGGGACCGTTTTAACTTTGGTACCACCCTGAACCTCTAAATCTGTTCTGTGGGCCTTAGCTCTGCATCATATTTGAGTGTTTCACCTCTGTGGTCCTGGCTGGAGTTCTGTCAAAATAAGCCTCTGCTCAATACCCTGGGGCTTGTGTCAGGACTGGGGGCTGATGCTGTCTAAAAAAATGAGGAAAGAATGAAGGGTCCTCTCTAATATGACACAAAACTCTCATCACCCGAGCCACTTTCCAGCATATTAATATTCATTTTGCACTAATGCAGGTTGAATACATTTCAGTGTTTGGCCAGAGCACATTCGTCATTTTTATGTCATACTCACAGAATGCATCAGTGTGATATATTGTGTATTTTACCATAATAGTAGACAATACAGCTCAGTATTTCATTTCGACAAGTAGCAAGTAAGAGACAAGGAGACAGCCACTGCTGGACAAGGGGTGAGCTCAGGAAAACAGAAATAAATTAAAACATATTAGTCTGGAGTGAAAAAGTCATTTCTCTAGTAAACTAAAAGCAGTAGCCTTCACCTCTCATTGAGTTACTCTGTTAGGATGCTTTAGAAAGGCTTGGCCAGGAGCTGCTTCTGGATGTGACTTCAAGTGTTGGGAATTCGGCCACCTCAGCCGTGCAGATAGCAGTGACCTTTGCAAAGGGCAGCACCCCAGAATGGCAGTGCCTGGGGGAGGCACGGGGCTGGAAGATCTGAGATGGTGCCAGATGGACTCAGTACCTACTGCCAGATATGAGCTGAGAGGTACCATCCTGGCTGTTTTCAGAGCACAGCTGGGGTAGGGTGAGGTGTCTCTGTGCTGGGAGGGCGGGGAGGAGGGGGACGGCTTCCAGGAGGATGCCCGCAGAGGGAAGGAGGGAGTAGGGACTCAAAAGTGGACAGTGAAGTCGTAGCTACTGAATGGGCTTTTTCCTGTTGCTTTATTTGTTGCCATGATTTGCCTTGGGCACAGATGTTCAGTAATTTAGACCAAAGGGATCTAAAGAGTTGCCGTAAAGGGGAGTTCAAAAATCAATGGGTGTTAGAAAGGGTCAAATGATGCCATAAAGAGATTAACAGCAGCATGGAGAGATAATATTCCCTTGACTGCAGAGCTGGCCCTGAGAGTTTTATGACAGGGAAAGAAAAGAGCAGAGGCAGCCTAGTACCTCTTTCCTTGCTTGACTACTCCCCCTCCTGAAAGCTCAGGACTGTTTGGGTAGAAGGAAGGCAGGACTGATGGGGGCAGCAAGCAGGGAATGGCAGTGGAGACAGGAATGAGAGGAGACAGGCAGGTGGGCTGATGAATTCTTCTTCTAATCCAGACAAACTGCAGCTCCACCAACAGTCCCTGCTAAATCACCCAGGAGGAAGTGGCTTACTCAGCAATCAGCCACAGGTTTATAGCACTAAGGTTGGATTTTTATGAGGGTCTCCTGGAAATGCACAGGGGAAAGGCAATAGGGCTGTGTGTCACTTTCCTGGCATTGGATGTACAGCCAGGGCAGGCAGAATGCTAGGCAAGGAACAGATCCAGCCAGAGAAGCCTTTCCCCAGCCACTTTCTCCCGAACTCATCTGTATGACCTCCTCACTGAGCTAGGGAATAACAGGAGGAGCACAACCCAAAGGATCAGAGAGCTGAGAAAGGGATGATGTTTGGTGATCGACTGAATGCCCTTGGCAGGAAAGCTTCTCTCTGGGGGTTTGCTTTTTGCATCTTTTCCAACCATTCTTTGGTTCCATGGCATGTTCTCAGCACTGACAATAGCCCCATGTAGGAAGACAATTAAATGGCTCTGTTTTCTCCTGCCTCTCTCCCAGGGCACTGCTCCCCTCTGTGGGGACAGCCAGGATGAGGGTTGGCAGTTTTAACACAGAAAGCACTCCCAATGCACATGGGTCTGCTCAAGGTGTATGGAAGGGCCACTCCAAGTTTGCAGTTGGCAAGATGAGACCTTGAGGAAGCAAAGACACAAAAATCCACCGTGTTCATCCTGGGAAATCTCAGCCTGACCATCCCAGGAAGATCTTCCCCTTGGAGAGAAGCCAGAAGCAGCTTCCCCATGGCCCAGGTGGTGCCTGGAGACCCTGGCAGGAGCCAGTGAGCTACATGCAGGGGTCTTTTTTCAAAGCATGCCCAGTCCTCCCAGGTACAGCAACCTGAGCCTGGAGGTGCTGACAGTTACAGCAGGGTAAAACAAGGTCAAGCAATTTAACAGTGTTTTTTTTCCTGGCATGGCACTGTAGATCTTAGTGTTGCAGGAAATTAAAAATCACACCCAGAGGTACTTGATGTTTCCTGGATGAAGGGTCCTTCCTCCTGGGTGCTGCAGATGGCAGGCCTGGCTAGAGCCCAAGGGGGTGGGGGCTCGAAGGCAGGTGCCTTTGGGGTCTGACAGGAGACTTTCCAGGGTGGGAAAAACACAGGAAAAATGGGGTTACATGTGGTGCTGCACTTAAGTGAATCAATATGTGAATCAGTGTGTCTGGAAGAGATGTGCTGAAGAGTCAGCAGACTGATACACCGTATTAGCAAGCCTGAAGGAGCAGAAAGAGATGGCTGACCCTTGGGAAAAGATGACCTTGATCCACTGCCCTTTAAAGCCATGAAGGCATCTGTTTGCTGGAAGGGACAGCTGCCATTTTATGTGGGAGCATTTGAGTCAACATGTGCTAAGAGGACTGCACATGCTGAGCTCTTTCTGCTGCAGCATTTGGGCAGCTTTCAGGCAGTGTCAGCTCAAAGCTCTGTCCTAGGAGGAACCTGCTGTGATTCTCTTGCCCTTGTTCAGAGGGGCATTCTTCCCTGCCACTTCCTTGCTGAATGTAGCAGAGAGACCATCAGGACCCCTTGTTCCTCCCAGAGGAGCTTTGTCCCTGCTGGGAGCATAGCAGAGAATCCAAATTGCTCCAACTGTTCCTGCACCCCAGGGCAGAGGAGAGGACAGCCCTGGGCAGGGCTTCCAGACCCTGGGGTTGACCAGCAGTTCAACCTTTGGTCAGTCTCCAAGGAAAGCAGTATTTAAACTTACCCATAGGCTTGCTTTGCTTTATGCCATGTTATGTCTTTCCTGTCTCACTCTGTTCCTTGTTACTACACTGCCATTTTATCTTGCTCTCTCTCTATGCATTTCTTCTTCTTCAGAAGCTTTCCTTCTGATTCTCTCCCCTTCCCAGTTTGTTCTTTTTTTTTCTCTGCCATGTCCTGCTGGCCCTGACCTTGCTCACCTCATAGCCAGCCAGCTCCCAGCCTGGCCCTCTTCAAGACTTTTGTTTTCTTGCCTCACACCCAAGTGACAGCAGAGGAGAGGGCAGGATGCTGCCATGAGATTTCTGTGCTGGCTTCCATCAGTGCTTCCTGCAGAGCCTGGGCGATGATTATCTCTGTAAACGACTGAAAGAAGTCTGGAGATAAAAGGATTAAGCCAGAGACATATTTTGTTTTATTTATTTATATCTTGCTGCTCATCCTCCCATTCCTCTCAACAAAGCTGTGGAGCCAGGGAAGAGCGGGGACATGGGGACAATGCAGAGAGGTCTGGGAGCAGGCAGAGGACACAGATGGATGCTTGGGGCTAAAGCACAGGAGTGAGGGACCCTTTGCAGAAGGGCTGGGGGTGCAGCCAGGCCAGCTTCATCTCTGTCCCTGCCAAGAGTCTCCAGTCAGACTTTGTTTCTGAGACAGGAGGAGAGAGCCCACAGAAATGGGGTCATGGAGCTGAACCCGGAGCTGCTCAGAGATGGTGTTGCCATGGGTCACAGGCCAGAAAGGCAGCCAGAGTGTCTCTGGGCAGGAATTGTTGTAAGGACACACTACAAATTGCTGCTTGCCTAGGGCTCCCCAGGCCACACCATGGTGGCACAGCACCCTGCCCATGAGCAGCTCTCACCACCCCATTCCTGCAGCAGATCCCTACAGATGCAGCTTCCAGAAGCAGCCTGTTCCCAGCTGAAGTTTCAGGTCTCTGTGTGTGTCTGCTAAATAGCCTGTAACCCTACAGACAAGGTAGCCATAGAATCATAGAATCAGACAGGGACTGGAAGGGACCTTGAAAGATCATTAGTTCAACCCCCCCCTGACAGAGCAGGGTCACCTCCAGCAAGTCATACAGGGACACATCCAGGTGGGCTTTGAATTTCTCCAGGGAAGGAGACTCCACAACCTTCCTGGGCAGCCTGGGCCAGTGCCCTGACACCCTCACAGTGAAAAATGCTTCCTTATATTTATTCAGAACCTCCTATGCTCCAGTTTTTAACCATTGCCCCTTGTCCTGTTGTTAGTCACCCCTGAGAAAAGGTTTACTCTATCCTCCTGGCACTCTCCCCTTACATGTCTATAAACATTGATGAGCTCACCCCTCATTCTCCTCTTCTCCAAGCTGCAGAGCCCCAGCTCCCTCAGCCTTTCCTTGTAAGTGGGATGTTCCACTCCCTTCATCATCTTGGTTGCTCTGTGCCGAACTCTTTCAAGCACTTCCTCGTCCTTCTGGAACTGAGGGGCCTAGAACTGGACACAATATTCCAGAAATATATTCCAGTAGTCCTTCCTGGGAAGTCCAGAGCCCTGCCTGCATCTGTGGCCTCCCTGATTTCCATTACAAGGGCTCCCTTGGCCAAGAGTCAGGGTGACTTCTAGCCCTGCTGGTGGCATCAGAGTCAGATGGGGCTTAAACCAAGACAGAGGTGCAAAGTTATACAAAGCAATTTACTCTGAATATTCAGGTTTTGATATTGCACTCCCTTCTCAGATCTTTGTCACTAAGGGAACAGTACACGATTGCAAACTCTTCCTGGATTGAGCCCTAGAGGAACACATCTAGAGATTATATTCCTGGTGAAGACTCCTCTCTAAAGCTCATTTGTACCAAGGCTGTATTTGTTCTAGTATATATAACCAGCCAGGATCCAGTCTCTGGTCCTGTGAGGGTGGGATGTGCCATGGTTTGTGCTGATACAACCAAACTTTGGCCTCTCCCATGCAGCTCACTGGTTACAATCCCTGGCTCATCCCATTCCCTAACTTGTTTCCAGGATGGGTTGGGAGGGTCCTGGCTACTGTGGGCCAGGGGAACATGTGAACCAGCTTGGATGACCATGAAGCTGTGTCTGAAGCTTTTACCTTGTCCCTGCTTTAGCTGACAGTATAAATGTCTCCTGAGAAGCTTTGGCAGGAGAGAAGTAGTTTCAGAGCTCCTCAGGTTGGTGCCAGGGCACCTGGGGCAGGGAGCAGGAGGAAGGCTGAGGCTGGAAGAGAGTGGGGGAATTGGGATGGAGAGGACAGAGTGCTTTGTGGCAGGCTGAGGAGCCTCAGCAAGCAGGAGAGGGGGCAGAAGGACACTCTCAGTCTTCTCCCTGTAGTCTCTGTGCTGGCATGACTGTACTGCCACTGCCTGTGTCAATGGCTGTGCTGCCACTGCCTGTGTCAACCGGAAGGACTTGGCACCCTCCAGCTCATTGAGTGCTGCATGGAGGCAAATCAGCTCTGCATTTGCATGACTAAAGAGACCCAGGAGCACAATCATTCAGAAAGTGAACCAAAATGCTGTGCCTGGGCCAACCAATACCTTCAACAGGCTTAGCGATATGGGAGCTCTTCAGGCAGGTGAAGGAGCAGCTAAAAGCATCCAAATTAATTGCATATTACTCATGACCCATGGGACTCTGAACCAGCCCTGAGAGGGCAACAGATGCTCTGTGGTATTCCCTTAGGAAGTCCCATCCCTGAGGTGGCTTTTGCCTGGCAGGTGTATGGTGGCAGCATCACCCCTAAAATCCTGCTCTTAGTTCTGCCTTGTGATGTGACTGGAAAGCAGCAGATGTTTGCTGGGGTGCCTGTGCTTCAGGACCTCCCTCAGCCTCCATCACTAAACCAAGAGTTAAAGGAGATCTCTTTGGGTTTATGGTCGGCAACAGAGGCTGTAGGTGTAACAGGACCCACAGTCTGTCACCTCTAAGAGGCAGCTCAGAGGCTGGAGAGCAGTTTGAGTGTGCTGCCTTCACAGCCCAAGGCCAGACCCATAGGTCTAAGCAGAAGCAACAAGTTTGTCCTCTCAAGCAAGGCATTTGGGAGATGAAGCTACATCAGAAAGGTCCTTAGTGCAGTCCTGTCCATCCCTAGAGAATATAATCCAGGTGAGCTGGGCAGCCACCACTGGAAGGTTACCTGATGGATAGACATCTCCTTAAAACCTGACACAACTCCACCTAAAGTCCGAGTGATTTCCCTGAGCTGGCTCTTGCCGTGGTGGCTTCTCCCCACAGGACCCTGCTGACATTTCCTTTTCCCTGCCTTTCTCTGCTCCACCATTTCTACTTTCGCTTCCACCAGTGCTCACAATGAGCAGAGCAATCCAGCATGGCCCACTTTAATATTCCACAGATCCTCCCAGGCTGATAAATGAGAACAAGAGAGGGAAGGAGGGGGTGGGAGCCTGGTGCATGGGGGGATATAAAGCCCTGAGCCTGTATTCAGAGCGGCAGAGATAACAATAAGCGAGAATAATAGTCTAACAAGTCGGAAATGTCACACACGATCTGGTGCCATTAACACAACATGGATCTGAAATATCACGTAATTAGTTTTGTGCCTGTTATTCTGATTTGGAGAGAAAAAAAAATATTAAAGGGAAGAGATTTGGGGGGGCAGAGAGGATAGTGCCAGCAAAGTGAACGCATAAAAGGGCGAAGCCTCCAGCGTCTAATGTTTTTGGAATGGTATAATAAAGCTCGATCTCCTTACCCATGTTTGAAGCAGAGATTTTTATCTGGCAGTATGGGATAAAAAGAAATGAGAACTTGAAAAGGGTAGATAAAATTGCGATTGATCTCTCTAGGACTGCCTTGCCTCCTTGCAGGGAACCCTGTGGGACTCATGAATTGCTCCACCAGTGAGATACATGATTCCCATCCCTTCCCATGCCACCTCGCTGAAAGATGAAAAAAATTCCTGATGTTTTCAAGGCTTTTTCGCCCATATGCTCTTTATAACTCAGCACAAAAACCCCATGTTTGAAGGCTGTGAAGTGACTCAGAAGCTGTTCCCTGAGAGCAAGCCTAATGCAAGGGTGGTTTGGGGGCCCCCATTGCATGTGAGTCCCTGTGCCTTCAACCAGGATGCTCTGAACATTTATTTGGCCCTGCAGGCTGGTGTGTGCTGCCAGCTGCTGAGGGTGAAGGTCCTTCCTCTGCCTGCAGAGCCCCCATCTCCCAGGGGGAATTCTGGGGGTCTCAGAGGGATCTTGATGGGATTGGCACTCTTTGGGGATTCATAGAATCACAGAATTTGAGGGGTTGGAAGGGACCTTAGGATATCATCCAGTCCAACCCCCTGCCACGGCAGGATTACACAGGACAGGCCACACAGGAACACATCCAGGGGGGTTTGGGAAATCTGCAGAGAAGTAGAATCCACAACCTCTCTGGGCAGCCTGGGCCAGGGCTCCCTCAGCCTCAGAGTAAAGGAGTTTCTCCTCATGTTGAGGTGGAGCTTCCTATGTTCTAGCTTCAAGCCATTATTCCTTGTCCTGTTACTGGGCACCACTGAAAAGAGATTGGTCTCTTCCTCTTGACACCCACCCCTCAGATATTGGTAGACATTCATAAGATCCTTTCTCAGCCTTCTCTTCTCATGGCTAAACATCCACAGTTCTCTCAGTCTTTCTTCACAGAAGAGATGCTCAACCCCCTTAACCTTCCTCTACCTTGGACTCTCTCTGGTAGGTCCCTTTCTCCCTTGAACTGGAGAGCCCAAAACTGGATCCAGTATTCCAGGTGTAGTCTCAGCAGGACAGAGTAGAGGGGGAGGAGAACCTCCCTTGATCTTTTGGACACACTTTACTTAATGCACCCCAGGATACCATTGGCCCTCTTGGCCACAAGGGCACATTGCTGACCCATGGAGATAATGTTCCATGGATTGAAAGAGGACTCTTCCTTTTGTCAAAGATGTTAGGGAACAAGAAAGTTGGAGATTTTAACTGGGACAAACACTGACAGCCCTTTTCTACCCCTCAGCCCTTTGGGTTGTGGGTAACCTGGTGTCCCTGCACAACCCGCATGACACTTTGTGGTTGTGTCACCTCTGCACCTGACTGTATCTGGGTGGGATTAAAAGCACAATTTTAAATTGTGAGCAAAACCCTGCAGGCTGGTTGGGAAAGCCTCACTGAAGTTGGGCACTCCTCAGTTTCTGGCTGGAGCTTCCCCTTTCTGCAAAGCCCACAGGTCCCTCTAAAACACAGGAGCTCTTGAAACAGAAGTATTGCACTCTTACCCATCCCTCTGTACTGGAGCAGCTTCCTATTTTCATGATCAATAAGGTCATGACAGGGATGGTGAGGGATTATTTATGCATGCTGCATGTTTAGAGTTGCTCTTTCCACCCGCTTTTTCCAAAAAAGCCCTTTAACCCTGGTGCTCACTGGGATGTGAATACTGAACCCTTTTCCTCTTCCTTCTGTGAGAAACCTGGAACTGCTTGTACTGACTCATGGATTTCATTACCTCCACTGGCAGAGAGCCCCCTTCTAATCCCCCCTGTCTCTTTGGTAGGCTGGGGCAGGTTGATGGGTGCCACAGTCCTGCTTATGTGCACAGGCACTAAGCACCCATCAGTGTAGTTCCAGGCAATGTTAGCAGGGAGACTGAAGGGCCACGTGGTGCACAGAAACCAGAGCTGCATTTGCCAGGTTGTTCCAGGGACTGTTTTTCAGGGGGAAGATGGGAAGGACATTTGCTGCTTGACAGGTCAGCACAGAGCAGCTTCTCAGCCATCCAGGCCCACGTTTCCCTTTTCCTTGATCTTTCCAAGTGTGGGTGAATGAAGAGTGAAGGAGATGTGCTAAGCACAGATTTGAATTTTAATGAAGCATTCTGTCATTTATTCTTTTTTTTTTTCGTGCCAATTACTAATTATTTTTTAACATATTCTGGGAAAGAGGTACTTTCAAATGAAAGTGGTACTCCTCTGCCACAGGCACGGATTGCTGTGTCCAGCTCCTGTCTCCATACAATGCCTGTACCTGTAGGATTGGGATTCAATTAATTCAGTCCCAGCGGAGTCATCACTTTGCCCGCTCATGGCCGGGTACTGACAGCATCTGTGACAGGAAGGTTGATCTATTGCTGCTGCTCTGGCCAGTCCTGACAGGAGGCTGCTGTCACTGTCAGGCTGTCACCTCCAGAGCCAAAGCATTTTGCACATGGGATGGGGGATTTGCAGGGAGTTGAGGTGCAGCTGCCTCCGGGGCGGAGGGCAGCAGCCATGGAACAGAAATCCGCTCTCTGCGTGTGCTTGGGGGGTGCAAAGCATTTCTGCATGTTATTAACACTGAACAGAAGTGTGAAATGTTAACACTGGTGAAGAAGTGAGTTTTGATTTTGACCAGAAAGTCTGTAGCATCAGTTTTTCCTTAGATTCTGAAATGAATATTAAAAATTCTGATGAAGCATATGTTCTTCCAAAATTAAACATTTCGTTTCTATTTCAGCCTTTACAGCTTGCCAGTATTTTTAAAATACAAACCCAATGATTTTGTTTGGAAAAGTCATTTTGAACAAGGCTTAGACTTATCAAAATGCTTTGTTTCATTTTTAAAGATTGAAAGGCCATTGAATAGCCTATGTGACACAAACCTTTTCTGAAATCTGTTGATTTAAATGAAAAATTGATGAATTTGTTGTTGTGTTTCTTTTTATGGTGGAAAAAGACCGTGAGTCTGAAAAAGCTCAGAGTCTGAAGGTGTGCTTTCCAGGATGTGTTTTGGTTGATGGCTGTGGCTGGAGAAGCAGCTTGCTCTTCCAGCCCTCATCCCTTCTCTGTCCCAAAGCTGTCACCTTGGCTTGTGGTAGAGGAGTGAGTTACCCCCACCCTGTGAGCAGGGGCAGGCTAGTGGGTGCCCTGGGGCAGGGTGCCCTGGCCTCAAGGAAGTCTCTGCCTGTACCTGGCTTGAGAGGACAGAGAAAACCAACCAAGTATTTCCTTAGAAATGGCCCCCAAATTGTGCAAGTCAAAGAATAAACAGAAGAAAAAAAAAATAAAAAAAAAAAAATAAAAAAAAAAGAGCTTGTTCCACAGGCAGCGCAAAGCAGAAGTCTCTACTAAAATGGTATTTTGGGAACTCATTTTTAAAAATATCAGAAGGGTGGGTGTCTAGAAGAAGGGAACAATCTCTTTTCAGTGCTGCCCTGTGATAGGACACAGGGGCAGTAAACACCAACTGGAACACAGGAAATTCCACCTCAACATGAGGAAGAACTGGAACAGACTGCTTGGAGAGGTAGAGGAGCCTCCTCTAGAGACTTTCAAGATCTGTCTGGATGTGTTCTTGTGTGACCTGCCCTAGGTGATCCTGCTTTGGCTGGGGGGTTGAAATTGGTCTTCTCCAGAGGTCCCTTTTAACCCCTAACATTCTATGATTCCATCTGGCTTGCAGCCCTTTGAGGACCTGGTCTTCCTCTCCTACAACCATGAGGATTAGAAGCATCCCATCTTCTTCAGTTGGTCCAGAAAGCAAAGTTAAGTGCAGTGCCTAAGAACCTGAGGCTGTGCAGTTCCCTGAACTTGTAAAATCATGACTTGGCAAAGCCTCATTAGCTGCAGAGCTGTTCGTGCTCTTGGCATGTGTTTCTCATAAGCCAATTAGGTGGTTTCCAGGGCAGGCAATAATGGCTGGGCATGCTCTTTTGAACCAATAATGTAGGTGGCTGGAGCAGACAAGTGGCCTGCTGATGAAGGAATGGCTGCCTGCTGGTGATGCAGAGTTAATGACCCCTCTCCCCAGCAGGACATGGCCAGGAGGAACAAAAAAATCCTAAGCAAGTGCTTCATTACCATCTACTTCCACTCAGATGAACAGCTCTCTTTGGTGGTGAGAGAGGTAAGGACAAGGTGCCTGGGATGTGGCTGTTTGGGGTAGTTTGGTTTCACTGGGGAAGCCTGTCACAAAATCACAGAATAAGCCAGGTTGGAAAGGACCTCTGAGATCAAGTCCAACCCTTGATCCACTACCACCGAGGTTACCAGACCATGGCATTGAGTGCCACATCAGTCCTCTTAAAAACCTCCAGGGACAGAGAATCCAGCTCTAGGCAGCCCATTCCAATGCCTCTCTGTAAACCTCTCTCATCCTCTCTGTAAAGAATTTTTTCCTAATATCCAACCTAAACCTCCCCTGGCAGAGCTTTAGCCCAGGCCCTCTTGTCTTACTGAGAGCTGCCTGGGAGAAGAGACCGACCCCCCCCGGCTCCAACCTCCTTTCAGGGAGTTGTAGAGAGTGAAGAGGTCTCCCCTGAATCTCCTCCAGCCTGAACACCCCCAGCTCCCTCAGCCCTTCCTCACAGGACTTGTGCTGGATCCCTTCACAGCCTCCTTGCTCTTCTCTGGACCTGCTCCAGCACCTCAATCTCCTTCCTGAACTGAGGGGCCCAGAACTGGACACAGGACTCAAGCTGTAGCCTCACCAGGGCTGAGCACAGGGGAAAAATCCCTTCCCTGGACCTGTTGGCCACACTGTTCCTGATCCAGGCCAGGATTTCATTGGCCTTCTTGGCCACCTGGGCACACTGCTGGCTCATGTTCAGCTTCCTGTCAATCCAGACTGCCAGGTCCCTTTCTGCCTGGCTGCTCTCAACCACTCTGTGCCCAGCCTGTGTTTGGGTGCTGCTGGTCTTTCCCCTGCCTGTCTTTGCAATAGTGCTGTTCCGAGGATATTGTTGGGTCTGAGAAGGGTGGTGACACATGCTGCAGGTTATGGTGGAGAAAAGGAGGGCCAAAATCAAGAGGTTTTAGTTTTTAGTGCCATGGTTTGTAGATATCTTCCTGGTCAGTGTCTTCAGCTGAAACCCCTTCTGAGTTTGATGAGGAGGCTCTGGGAAGCAGTTGAGTCCCAAGATGAAAGGTTTGTAGTCCCTGTGAGATACAGGTTTCTCCAGGGTTGGTCCTTGTCTGTTGAAACCAGCATCAAAGATGCAGGCAGTCTTGGGCTGGGCTTTGCTGCAGCTCTGCACTGGGGAAAGAGCAGCAGGGAGGAGAGTGCAGCTCTGGATGATCTGGTGCAGCACAAGGGGTGGTTCGTGGCACGGGTGTAGGCATCCAGGTTCCCAATCCCTGTATGCCAAAGCTCAGGTGTGTGAGAGGCTGTGCCACCTTCTGTGGAAGGGCTGAGGCTTGCTGGGTGCTCCTCAGTTTCCTGATGTGAGATAGCAGGGAAGGGGTTGAATAAAGTCTGCTGAAAGATTTTGTCCTTTCAACAGATAAAACTCTTCTTGCAGAGCCTCTGTGTACCTCCCCTCCCACTTGAAATTATAAATACATTTTTTCAGTGAGCTAGTGAAAAATTGAAGCTTTCTTCTGTAAAGACCCCATCTTCTAACCAGGCCCTGTGAGATTTATGTGCCCGTTGATTTAGCCTCATTGGATTGTTGTGGTTGGCAAAATGTATTGAGACGCCTCCAAGATGCTAGAGAAATATAAGTAATTGCTGTTAGGCTAATTTACTACTATTTAGCAGAGAACAAATACATTTTTAAGGGGGTAATGGCAAATTAAAAATCCTATTAAGCATATTTGCTTACTTAGTAACAACTTGGGCTTAGATCCCACAGTTGCTTAAATGCATGCGTGACCTTACTCAAGCATGCAGGCCCAAGAAATCTTAAATCTCTGTGGAATAAAGAACAAGGATATTAAATGTAAAATAGTTAAAAATATAAAATCCCCACCAACTTAGTTTTTTGCTGTTGGCACCAATCATCATCTCCTAATTCCCTCTCTGCCTTTGGAAAACAAAATTCACTGAGGTCTGTCTTACTGCTGTTCCTCATCAACTCTGGCCTCAACATGGAGATGGTTTTGCAGGAGCATTGATCCTGCCTCTGATCCACTGCCCTTGGCAGCTGTAGGCAGGGCCCTGGGCTGTCCCACCAGGCAGTGCCTGTGCTATGGGGCCAGGGGGATGCACTCCCTCTCCCATGGGACCTGCAGGATGCGGTGCTGTGCCCCCTGCTCCGGGAGGAGCCTGGGGGCTGGGTGGGTTTGGAGAGCTGGCTGCTGCTCTGCAGTGTTATTCTGGAAATTAATTTTCTTGGGCTGCTGGATGGGTGCAGTTGACCTTCTTCAGGTGTTTCTTAACTTCCTCTCATTACTTCTGCAGCAGCAACAGCTCATGGGCTGTTCTGCTCTGTGCAATTCCCACCCCACCTTTGAATGAAGTGCAGCCATCCAGTTAAGGTGGCTCCAGGGAGTAAAAATCAGTCTTGCTTTCCTTCAGCAGCTGGGTTGTATGGTTAATCCAAGCATTAATATTTCTGCACTTCTGGGTCAGAGACTGGCATTGGTTTATTTTGTCAGCTACAGGTTTTCATGCATCTGTTGCAAGACGAACCTCTTCTAGGGCACAGTGCTCCAGCTAACCTCTCTGCTGGCTTGCTCAGGTGTGAGCTGAGCTGGTGCTCCTAGCCTTACCTTTTAGTGGCCCCCTAATCCCGCTCATGCGCAGTAGGGGCCCTCCCTAATCAGGCACAGGTGGGCTTAACACAAGCTCATGCCCACTACCTGGCAATTAGTGGCACCTGGCTGCCTCATTTCACTACATGCATCCCTGGTGCAGATAGCAGGATGCTCTCTTACCATTCTGGCTTGCGAATTTAGTTGCATGCAGGCTGCTGCTTGGCACGGGGTAAAGGTCATGGAGGTGGTCCCGGTTGCAAAGGACCAGTGTGGGTGAGGTGCATTGTGGCAGGGAAAAGCACCAGAAGTCTGCCACGGTGCTTCCATGCAACTCTGTGCAGCACTGCAAAGCCAGAATGGAGCCTGAGTTCATCACCTGCAGTACTGCTGGAGCTGGTAACCCTGCAGGAGAGAGCCCACGCTGAAGTGTTCTGAGCAGGATGTATGCCTGTAGTGGTTTGTTGTGAAGATGGCTTTGAGAAAGTCCTCTGTGGCTCCCTTGGTTACACCAGTAGAGCTGTTTATGAGTCTTTGCATTTCATCACTGAGACAGTCAGATTGTATGGCACAGCTCCCAGTGCTGTACCAGCAGGTCATGAGCCATGGGGTGAGAGCAGGAGTGAGCTGCTGGAGGGGCTGGGGTTAAAAACATTGGTTGTGGGGAAAAGCTCAGCAGTCTTTGCATGGCCCAAAGTGGTGTGCTATGGACCTGTGCCCTGGGATTTCTACTCCGTGGTTGGCAAGAGCTGACATCTGCTGAGACCCAGCTTTCAGGTGAGCCCTACCCTGAAAATAAAAGGTGCAGAGCCATCCTGATTTCCTTTACTCAGAAAATGGAATCGTGCCAGCAGTGCAAATAAACTCCCACCCAAACCAGTCATTTAGCACAGGCTGGGCTCTTGTTGTGGTGGCCAGCACTTTGCTTTTCCTTGCACAAGCTTCATCCCTAGCAGATCTCAGCACCTGTGAAGCCTTCCCTCTCCTGGTCTCACCACATCCACCAAGCTAGGTGATGGCAGTCAGCAGCAAGGCCTTCCCTGCCCATCCAGCCACTGGGATCTGGTCCCCTCAGACCAGTCCTTACCAGCTCATCATTAGCAGCTGACTTGTTCTGGAAGGCTCATGGGGAGGCCAGAGGCAATTTTTGCTCCAGTCATCCACTGGTTTGTGCCTGCTTTGTCCATATTTCAGATCTGAGATGTTAGTGAGTCCTCTGCGTGGTCTTGTTGGAAATGACATGTGCTATAATTCCTGGAGCAAAAATATACTTGTGAATGTGTTCCTACAGAAAAGTGGTGAGTTCAAATGATGGCTTTTAGAAATCCTTCCTCTCTATTTGCACAATGACTTCTATGTATGTGGAAGTACAGCTTCTGTGAGTACCTGAAATTTGAACTGAGTTTGGTAAAGAGGTTTGGGTTTTTTTCAGCTGAAAAATGAAATTTTGATAGTCAAAACACTGTTTTGGATGGACAAAGCAGTTTTAAGTTACTTCTTTAACCAGATCTCCCTGGAACTAATTCTTTCTCTTGCATATGACATACTTTAGACCAACACTTGTATCCTTTGATACAAAACCAATCTTTATCTGTCAGAGGGAGCTTAAAGCAGTTTTGGGAAGGGAACTGGATTTGTTCAACAGTCAAAGACTCAGACAGCTGTGCCTGCACCTCTCCTCGATGCCATCTGGCCACAGTCTTCCAATTCTATAGCAATGGTCATCAGGCAGGGAAAAGAAACCACATGAAGTGACCCACTGCAGAGTGTGAGTAACTACTGAAAAACAAGGGTATTGGCCCCAGTTTCCACAATGTGGTTCTTACCTAACTGCAAGGATGCTGGGTGGTAGCTCATGGCCATGGTCTGACTGTACCCTAAGTTGCGAGGCACTGTGATTGAATTCTATAAAAATCAAACCAGAAGATATTTTGATATGAAAGTAACACCTTCCAATGAAAAGGGACCTCTCTTTCTATTTTCAGTCTGCAGCAGTGCTACTGCAAGCTTCTTGGTGGCTTGTGGAACTCCTTTATAATGGTAGATCCACTGGGCAGATAGTCTTCAAAACAGGCTTTTTATCTTCTCTGCCAGAGGCAGGTGTTAGCCTCAGTTTTCAGGAGAGCAGAGAGAACTCTAGTGGGGAAGGTGGGAGTCTGCTGGTGTCTTGGTGTCCTTGCAGAACATGGAGTGGGTTGTTCCGCAGGATGCAGGAGCAGACTGGGTGTGAACCATGCCTTGCCCCTGTCATTCCCTGGTTTCCTGAGCTGCACTTGCTCCTTCTCTCTGAGCACAGTATGTGGCTGGCTTTATTTGGAATGTTACAAGCATCCCTGTCTGAGTTAATTGACCAAGACAAATTTTGTTTAAAAACCTTGACATTAATAACGAGAAAGAAGAGCTGGGAGGTAAAACACATGCTCTCTAGACATGAATTAGCAGTACCCCCACCCTTCCAGGCTCCTCCTGAGGTAGTATGGCAGAGAGCTTAGATCAGTTAGTTTTAAAATTAACTTCTAGTCCTCAAGGCAACCTTTAAATAGAGTATTTGAGCTGTGACAATCGCTGGCCTTTTTTCTACTGTGTAAGGATGTGAGTCAAGGAGAGATGGAAGAGCACAGACCCAGAGAAATCCATAACTGCTGGTGACTAGTGTCATAGAATCATAGAATCATAGAATTGGCTGGGTTGGAAGGGACCTCAGAGATCATCAAGTCCAACCCTTGACCCACCGCTGCGGTTGCTAGACTATGGCACTAAGTGCCACATCCAGTCTCTTTTTAAATATCTCCAGGGACGGAGAGTCCGCTACTTCACTGGGCACCCCATTCCAATGTCTGATCACCCTCTCTGTAATGAAATTCTTTCTAATATCTAACCTAAACGTCCCCTGGCACAACTTAAGACCATGCCCTCTTGTCTTGTTGAAAGTTGTCTGGGAAAAGAGACCAACCCCCACTTGGCTCCAACCTCCTTTCAGGTAGTTGTAGAGAGTGATGAGGTTTCCCCTGAGCTGCCTCTTCTTCAGGCTGAACAGCCCCAGCTCCCTCAGCCTCTCCTCATAGGATCTGTGCTCGAGTCCTTTCACCAGCCTAGTTGCCCTCCTTTGGACCTGCTCTAGGACCTCGATATCCTTTCTGAACTGAGGGGCCCAGAACTGGACACAGGACTCAAGCTGTGGCCTCACCAGCGCTGAGTACAGGGGCAGAATCACTTCCCTGGACCTGCTGGCCACGCTGTTCCTGATCCAGGCCAGGATGCCATTGGCCTTCTTGGCCACCTGGGCACACTGCTGGCTCATGTTCAGCTTCCTGTCAATCCAGACTCCCAGGTCCCTTTCTGCCTGGCTGTTCTCCAACCACTCTGTCCCCAGCCTGGAACTCCCCATGGGGTTGTTGTGGCCAAAGTGCAGGACCCGGCACTTGGCCGTGTTGAACCTCATCCCATTGGAATCAGCCCAACTCTCCAGTCTGTCCAGGTCCCTCTGCAGAGCCCTCCTGCCTTCCAGCTGATCCACACTCCCCCCCAGCTTAGTGTTGTCTGCGAATTTGCTGATGATGGACTCAATCCCCTCATCTAAATCATCAATGAAGATATTAAACAGAACCGGGTCCAACACCGATCCCTGGGGGACACCACTAGTGACCAGCCGCCAACTGGATCAGCACCATTCAGCACCACTCTCTGGGCCCGGCCCTCCAGCCAGTTCTTAACCCAGCACAGGGTGCTCCTGTCCAAGCTGTGGGCTGACAGCTTTTTCAGGAGAATGCTGTGGGAGATGGTGTCAAAGGCTTTGCTGAAGTCCAGGTAGACCACATCCACAGCCCTCCCCTCATCCACCAGGCGGGTCACCCGATCATAAAAGGAGATCAGGTTGGTCAGGCAGGACCTGCCCTTTCTAAACCCATGCTGGCTGGGTCTGATCCCTTGCCCATCCTGCAGGTGCTGTGTGATTGCACTGAGGATGATTTGTTCCATAACCCTGCCAGGCACTGAGGTCAGGCTGACAGGCCTGTAGTTTCCTGGGTCCTCCTTCCGGCCCTTTTTGTGGATTGGCGTGACATTCGCCAACTTCCAGTCATCTGGGATGTCCCCAGTGAGCCAGGACTGTTGGTAGATGATAGAGAGAGGCTTGGCAAGCTCTTCTGCCAGCTCTCTCATCACCCTTGGGTGGATCCCATCCAGTCCCATAGACTTGTGGGGATCCAAGCAGCTCAGTAGGTCACTGACTGTCCTTCAGGATTATAGGGGGGCTGTTTAGATTCTTGTCACCTTCTGTAAGCTCCAGAAGCCATCTCTCCTCAGGATAACATGTCTTTCTGTTGAAAACTGAGGTAAAGAAGGTGTTAAATACCTCAGCCTTTTCTTCATCTTTGACAACTATATTCCCACCTGTGTCCTGATCCTGGGCAGAACCTTCACCTGAAACCCCCCAGGCCCTGCAAACTGGGCAGGGATATGGTGCAGTAGTTAGCACCAGGAGTGGGGATACTCCTGTCCTCCAGCACACAGTTTTCATGTGCTGCTAGGCTGCCCTTGGCAGCCCTAGTCTTTCAAGGTCTTGCTGTGATAATGCAACCCAAGTGGACACAGTGCCTACCTCTCTCACACCAGCGTGCTGATATAGCTGTGCACAAAACTTGGCCTTGTGTGTGTGGGGAGGGATCGGCTGATGTTGCTTTGGGCACCAAACATGCACTGAGAAACCACATTTGTCCATCTGTGAGGGACAGAGCTGTTCCCTTCTCTTGAACAGTGGCTTGAGCCCAGGAGATACACAGGTTCCTTGCATAAAGGCAAGAGATAATTTTAAGGGAGTGAAGTTCCTCAGATTAAAAAATAAAAAGCCCCAGACACCCTCCAAGCCTGGTAGGAAAGGTGAGGCTGTTGGAGAAACACCTTCTTGGCTGGTGTGGTGATGTGACAGTCTGAGCTGCAGGGACTCTGCGTTGCCCATGTCAAAGCATGGCAATGTTAATGTGCTTCTTCACCTTCCCTTCAGTGTCAGTGGGGAGGAGTCTCCACCAGGGCTATGACTTGTGCTGTGAATCACGTAATATATTTCTCCAAAGCAGTGACATTATCCTTCCAGAACCAGCTAGAAGTTATCGATGAAAAGATGCTCCTGAGGGCATCAGGAGAGAAGCAAAAAGAAATATCTTCATTTGCTCCTGGAAACAAAGGCAGAAGCTCAGCTCTGGGGATGACTCCTGTCCAAAGTCCCATCCTGGTTTCTCTTGGGATGCTGTGCTCCCTTCCCCACTCTGACGTGGGTTTTGCAGGCCATCCATCAGCCCTCTTCTTTTCTGAGGTGGCAGGACTGCAGCTGTACATGTCTGATCGATACCACCCAACCTTGACATGGAATCAGTCACTCATAGCCAGCTCATTACTGCTGGCTAACCCGTTGCCTGCAGCAGCCCAGTCACAACAGCAGTGTTTAGCAGTCTTATTTCCATGCAGTGTTTCACCAGAGCCTCCCTCCCCTTGCTCACAGCTTGCCATCTGCTCCAGAGCCTGGGAGGAGAGGGAGGTTGTGAAGCAGGGACAGGAGCATCATGCCTGCGAGTTGTCTCTATGGTGACTGAGTGCCCTTCATCCTGGTGGCTGGAGGGGGGAGGCTAGTCCTAGGTCTGCCCATTTGAGGCCTTCTCTGCTAAAATCTTTTTTTTTTTTTTTTTTCCCAAAGATTTTGCCATTGTGCTTTGCTGTTATTTAGGCTTTGAAGCTAATTTTAGTTACAGCAATTTTAATCCACTGTGAGTTTCAGTCATCTCATCTTGGTGTTTGCATTCTCCAAGGGGTGGGGAAGGTTCAGGATATTATTCCTGGAGAGCAGCTTTAAAATGGCTATTTATAATTTATAAATTGAGGGATGGATGAGGTCTGGGAATGGAGTTCCTACGAGTCTATTAGCTGGGCAGGTTGTACCCTGTGCCACTGAAAAGATGCTTTTATTTATATCAGCAACAAAATCTTAGACTTGACTCCTGACCTTGGTCATGAGCCATTAATTGTCTCTAAAGAAAGCAATACACTGACATATGCACATTGGGGGATATTTGGTACATCTGCTGGTATTCCATTGATTTACATGAGCAAATTCAGAGTACAGTTGGTTTTTTTAATGGCTTTTACTTAAACTGAAGTCCAAGTTTCAGCCTTGGCCTCTGATTTTCATGAGAAGTATGAGAATTTTCACCCTTGGAAGCAAGGCCGCTTATGATGGCAAGGGGTGATGTGTGTGTGTGCAGGCAGCAGGGCTGGAAGAGCATATCACCTGGGTGGGCAGGACAGCCAGATCTGAAGGATGGAGGATGGGAAAAGGTAGAGACACTAGAAATGAGAAGAGGTGGCATTTGAGACAAGTGTTGGTTATGTGGCACTACCAGGCACCTCTCCTCAGACAGTGTCACAGGCATAGACAGCACAGTGTTGTGGCAGAAGACCCAGGCAGAGCAGCATCTGAGTGTTTGTTGCTTTCCTGACTTCTGAGATATTTCTGGTGCTCGTTTGGGTATAGAAACCCCATGCTCAGGCACTGCAGTTGCCCAAAAACCAAGATGCAGCCCTGCCCTCAAACTCCCAGCATGAGTGCTTAGAGTCAAACTGATGTAAATGCCATCCCTGCTGAATCGAAGTAATGTTTTGTGGATCCTAACTAGTTCACTAAATTACTTCAAGTGATTATTAGGGAAAATTTTGTTTAAATACATAGAAGGTGAGACTTTATTCTTAGATATCAGGGGGAGGAACCAGCTGTGCTGTATAAGGAATTGTGTTACAGGTATCTTTGCTGTGAAAGGTGATGAAGCTTGCTCCAGGATGCCTATGGCAAGGAATGTTTACCAACCTTGTGTCTATAATCACTGTTTTAGGGCCTCAATTTTCAGTGGTGAGAAAGAAATGGGTGCTTTGGAATAAGGAAATCAGTGCAGTGTTTTGAGGTGCATTGGCCATTGCATTTAATGCCAGCGAGGGAAAGGCTCTTGGCCAACAGCTTGAGCTTGGTGGAGATTTGAAATGGGAGGAAGCTACATGGTTTTCTTGTTAGCAGGGTCTGTGATCAAGCAGCTGGCAAACTCTGGGAGCTTGACCTTCATAAAGGATCAGGAGCAGACATCCAAAGACTTCTTGCCCCTTGTAGTGTGAGACAGTCCTTGCTATCAGGAGATCTGCACTGTGCTCTGTGTCAACACCATGGGCAAGAGGTACCTGCATCAATGAATGGAGGTTTTCATGCCCAGGCCTTTCCACACAGAGGTTCCTGGGAAAAGTGGGTCTCCTGGCATGCTTGACAGAATGCTGCCATGCTCCTGGGACAGGGATGAACCTTCCTTCTTGTCTCAGTCCTGAGACGAAGCTTGCAGAGGTGCAGTGAAGTTATTAATGCTCCCACCATGGGAGAGGCTGCAGAGTGGAGCTGCACTGTGTTAGCTGACAGGATTGCACAGGAAGGTTATGGAAGAGAGACTGAATGCTGAAGTCCTGGGAGCAATTTAGGAGTCAACATTTGTGCCATGGTGGTCGTTGAAGGATGAGGCACAGTAGAGATGAGGCTCAGCACAGTGCTGTGCACATGCCTTGGTCCTCTTCTGAAGGTTGTCTTCCATGGCTCTTCCAGTTCATTTGGGACTGTCTTCACACCAGTTGCTAACAAAGGAGGTGTTTGTCTGCCAGGGTCAAGTTTGTGGGCCTCTGCTTCTCCTCTGGATTTCAAGAGCTGAAGAGGTGGTTTCGCAGCAGAGGACATTGTGCTAGGTTCTCTTGAGTACAATAGTAGCTCCAGAGATTTAGGAGGACAAAGACAGCCTGAAATGGCTTTGCAAGCCAACTATGATGCAGCAGACTGTCTGCAATGCAACCAGAGTTCCTTACTGTCTTTCTTTCCAGATAGTTTCCCCCCTTCTCCTCTAAGTTGGAATTAAACAGCAGATTAGGTCCTTTATGAGGGAAGAGTTGGAGCGTCTCTGTGGGGTGAAGTACAAATAGATCTTCTTGTTGCATAATTTCCTGGATTTTGTTTCCCTTGGAAAAGCTGTTAGGAAAATAAAACACTCCTTGGATGGATGGCTGGCATGAAGATGAGGGAACTGGGATGGGTGGAAAGCAAGCCAGGATAACAAATTGTCTCTCTGCCTAGGAGGACAGCTGAATGTTGTTGTTTTCTGGGAATACCAATCCTGGTCAGTGGGAGTGCACTGGGTGAAGGGGGTAGGAGTGTATATTTTTTATTCCAGAGTCAGAAAACTGAGCTGTCAGGTTTCTTATCTTTGTGGTCCAGAAGCTGGGATGGTACATATTACCTGCAGTCTGGGTGCTCTGGAGTGAGTAGGGCTACACCACCAGAGATAACATAGCACTGGTGTATAGTGTCCATCCTCTGTGTGGGGCTGGGAAGAGCTGTGCAGTCCTGGTAGTGACTGCAGGGTGATACATGACAGCAAGGTCTGGTCCATCTCCTCCTCAGCCAGCCCCCTCCGCTGCAGTAATCCAGATGCAATCAATCTGACACTTTCAAATATTTATGAATCATTGATGGATTTTTTTTTTTTTTTTTTTTTTTTTTTTAAATTTGAAGTTGTAGCTTTCATGGAAATTTGGCTTGATTATCTGGAAAGTCAATATTTTCACTGTGCTGTGTCCTAGCTGCATTAATTTCAGCTCAGGCAGCAGCAATAACAGCACTGCAGTGCTGATGGCTCTCTGGAATGGCTGACATTTAGGTGGTCTGGGATGAGCTTGGAGCATGCATATCCTCCTTAGAAAGAGGATAATAAAGCAGCACAGCTCATGGTGAAAATTGGCAGAGTCAGGTAAAGGAAAGGCCTATAGCAGGGTTTGGAAATCTGCAAGGTGAAGCATTGAGGCTGCCTTTCTTGACAAGTCATCTCTTCCAGAATATCCAGACAGGGTGGATTGCTTTTAACCACAACTCCCATCAACTTAAAAGAATAAGGCACCTTCAGCAGAATGAATCAGAACCTCATGGGACCAGACCTTTATTCTTTTTAGCTGATGCAAATGGAAATTGATAGGTGAGCAAAGTTACCCTTGCCTCTACAGGTGAGGGAGCTAAACCACAGGGGAATTGTATGAGCTCAGCAGAGGCACAAATACCATCTCTTTCTGTCACTTCATGCCATGATAGTCATTGCTTGCACTGGAGAGCCCACTTCTCCTGTTCATGCCTGTAATATCTGCCCTGTTCCAAAGAAACTGTTCCTTTCCTGTTCCCAAGGAACCAAACAACTTCTGTGCTGATTTGATGTGGCTGGACAGGCTGAGTGATAGCTCAGAAGCTCTCTACCAGGAGTGTAGGCTGTAGACAGAGTTTCCTGTGCTCTGAGAGTATGTATCAGCATCTTGGAGTTGTGCCTTATGGTGAATGTCCTCGCATCTGGCAGGGTCTTGTTCTTTCAGTGTCATCCCAGTGTTTAAGTGCCTGCAGTGGGAAGTCATATTATAGGGTATTTCCTTTAAATCCACACATCAGGGAGTATTTCTGTCAGACCAGATAGCCCAGAGAAACCCAGTTGTTTGCAGCAGGAAATGTTTATGATTACCTGTGCTCCCTGGGCAGAGGCAGCTCAGCAGGAGCTGAGGAGGTTGTCTGCTGTGGATGGATGAGCTCGGGCCTTGTGAGGCTCAGTGGAGCTCTGTGATGATCAAATGTACAGTGCCCAGGGCTCCATCCTGAGAGGCAGCATTAGTGCTGCTTCTGGGACCACAGGGATAGACATTTCTCCTGGATCTGTGCATCAGGAACTGGGGGGCAGGGGACCAGCCTGGTGTGGCTGTAGCAATGGGATTACAGAGCACTCAGGAATGCAGAGTAGATTTCAGCTCAAGCTTCTTGCATGCTGCAGGGCTCTTGTCTTGCTGTGATCTAGTTGAGAGGTGATGAAAGGCATGAAGAATTGTGGCTGTGGCTCTATTCTCAGGCTGGGATGGGCTGAGGTCCTGGCATTAATAGTGTGGATCACGGATGCCCTGACGTGGTAGCTTAAAGACAGCATAGGATGTAAGGAAATACCAGCTAAAAACTGCCCTGGCTGTGCCAGCAGCAGCACCCACCCTGGCTTCCAGTACCCAAGGTGCAAATTTTGTGGTGTAACTTCCATTCAGCTCCCAGTGTGGTCCCTTTGTCGTGAGCTGAATGTGTCTAAGTTCTCTCTGGTGGCACTGGTGTCCGGGTGAACAACAGAAGAGGTGACAACCCTGCTTTAGATGAGCTTTTCATCAGGGTTAGGTGTGTAGTAATGATGCCCAAGCTCTCCTGAAGGAGGAAACACAATGTCAGGCTGCAGAGCCTTGCCCAGCTGCTCCAACGTTCTCAGATGCTGTGAGGCTCCTAATGTGAGGGTAACACACCTAGCCCATCCTTCAGAGGAGAACCTGCAATAAGTCCTGGTGAGAGAGACAGCAGATCCTCATGGATTTATGCTGATCACAGAGGTGCTAATGTCTTGCTTTTATGGCTTGATCTTACTGGTGTCTTTTGTGGTGGCTAATAAATACAAACCAGTTCATCTGCTTCTCCTCTTCCTATGACCTTTCTTTAAATTTGGTCAAGTTCTTGATGCACGAATCATCTTGCCCCATACCATGAAGAGTCCTGCCCTAGGATGACCCTGAGTCTCCTTATAATTTCTTCTGCAACACTTTATTTCAGACTTTATTCTGGAGGGATAAGACTGCATTCAATCACGCTCCACAGGGTGCTAAAAGCCCGTGGTCTGGGTGATGCTCTGTGTAATCTGCCTTGTCAGTACCCATCACTCACATCCACAGTGTTGAAGAGGGCTTTGCCAGCTGACTGGGTGCTTCTGAATGTGGAGGGTGATGCTGACTTTGTTTCCCTGGCCTGGCTCACCTGCTTTCATTTCAAGCCTTTGCTTCCCATTCTAGGTTCCTGGAGCATTTGGCAAGAGTGTACTTTATTCACCCCAGGAGATGCACACATGGGGAGTGTGGTACAAGGATTCCTCTGTTACAGGCAAGGGAAGTCTCTCTCTACAAAGGCAGCTGTGGGGGGCACTGCCATCTAGCCTTCTGCCTTAGCTGTTGGATCATGTTCCCATTAGTCACCTCCATAGGAGCCAAATCAGTCCATTGCCACTTCATAATCTTCCCTGCAATTGGCTGCCAAAAGCAACACTTTTAAGGAAATGTCACTTATTTGGAAACTCTGCTTTCTTATTCTGGCAGTGAATGAACTCACCTGGAACATCAGAGTTCCCAGGGGTGCAAGGTACAGTTCCCTACCAGCTCACACAGAAATAAACCAAATGCAAGGTCAGAGCAGAAAGCCCAAGGATGGGGAGAGTAGCTGCAAGTGACTCTTCCCTGCAGGCTAGAAATGGAGCTTATTGCAGGGGCTTGGCCATTACCTTCCATAAAAAGTGCCAGATTTGGGTGTGCTGGCTTATTATTTTTGCAGGGCGTTTGTGTTTTCTTTGCTTCCAGTGGCAAGCTCCACCAGAGATGGAAAGTCCTTGTCTTGCAGAGTCTAGAGGTTAAAATTGTTTGGGATGTAGCAGGGAAAGAAAAAGATCACTTGACAGCAGAATCAGATGCAGCTGGTTATGGGGAGGGCTTCAGAAGGCAGTTGGGACAACTCAATGAAACATGTATGGGGAGCACAGCAAGCAGGTCTGGTGTGCACTTGGCTGTCATCATCAGCATGATGTGCTGCTGGCACGGGAAGCCCTTCCCTGCTGAAAGCAGTTCCTGGAAGAGACAGGGAATGTGCCAGTTGAAACGAGATGACAGTGATGCAGTAGATAAAGAGCAGCCTAGGAGTGGGAATTCATGGGGTTTGATCCTGTGCAGGGCGCTTTGAGCTTGATATTGATTCTGTTTGCAAGCTGCTTGGGAAGAGATGCCATGGGTACAAGCCAGCCTAAAATAACATGCTGCTAGTCTGCCTGGCACCTGAGACACTATGGTCACAGGGTCAAGAATAAGAGGCCCCATATTCTGCAGTATCTGTAGCCCTTGATATGGAAGAGTAGTGAAGAAATAGTCCTTGAAAAATTTTTCTTTGTATTTGGACACTGGTTCTTGGATGGCTGATTATTCCTGCTTGACAGAAAAACCAGGCACTTGTATGTGCCTGAGGAAAAAAGCAAAAAAGGATGTTTTCTTGAGATACCAAGATCTTCTAATCCTGTCTTCTAAAAGTACTTGCAATTCTTCCCACCTTCATGCTACTTCTAAGTAGTTTCCTTTTTGCTCTATCATCCAGGTCAGTAGAAAAAACCCTGAAGAGCACCAGTCCATGAGAGGCTCCTACAAAAAATCCTCTTTGCCAACGTGTTCTTCCTTTGTAGCAGAGGACACCACTGGCATCTGCCTTCTGCCCTCCCCATATGGCAGTTTTAGACCTGCCCTGTCATAATTTCTCTTAAGACCATTCTGCCCTTGTTGGTGGGAGTGGCAGGCAAGACAATGTCAAAAGCCTGACTAGAGCTGAGATGTCTGATGGGTAGGGAGAGCTGCTGGGAGCCTGGGAGGCTGTTACAGGAGGGAGATAGAGTGGCTTGCTGTGATTTGCTCTTGACAAAATCCATATTGGCTGCAACTCATCTCCTTGTTATCACATTGATTTTTGGAGAGCTTGGAATTGTGTCCGTGGGGAGCAGGGCATCTGGAGTGAGGTACAGGAGCTCCCTATCTGCAGTGCATGCACTGTTATGGAAGTGCCTCTCTCCTGGACCCCAAATTCCTTGTTGTTCCTTAGCCATGACGTGGCCATTCTGGTGCTGTGTGTGCCCTGGTGGTTTGTCACGTCCTAGTGGGTAGATGGCCCAGTGGCCATGGATGTGCTGCTGTTGTGGGCTCCAGGGGACTGACTTTTCACCCCTCCTTTGGAAGCTTTTGTCCTGTGATCAGGCAGCCTGGCATTTGGGCCCCCCTTGCAGGCCCTAACAGCATTCAACCCCACATCTTCACACTGCTCAGCAGCCCTTAGGGTACTGCACTGGGTAGGGGGTGACTTTGTGCTTCTGTAGCACTTTTTCTTTTCTCCCACATGGAAAATGATGATGTCTTTTTTTCCCTTCCCTCATTAAGAGGCTTGGCTATGGAAAGGCAGAATGAGATGTGGTTTCTCCTGTCAAAGAGACGAGTCACATTCTGGCACTGCAATGTCAATGCCAGCAAAAAATGGCTTGGTGGAGCCAGCACCCATTCCTACCACCTTGGCAGAAGGTTTGACTAAGATAGGTTATGTGCTTACTCTTCTGTGGCCACTATGGGATCATTGGTGTTCAGCATCTTCACTGTTGGGTCTTGTGGTCAGCAGGTGTCAGCAGGTCAGCCAGCTCCTTGCTGGCTGTTTATTTTCTGGAGCTCCCTGAGCTGTGGGGGGTGAGGACAGATTGTTCTTTGTGGTGTTAGGGTTCTGGTGAGCACTGGTGGATGAGCCGTGAGTCATCAGGTCTGAAATCCTAGGGCTGCTGAGGCATCAGTGCTGGCCTTGAGCTGCCTCTGTGGGAATGCTGAGCTGGTGGAAACCTTTGTCCTTCTTGTGAGGCAAAATGAAAGTTTGTACAGCCAACCACACTTGGGTCTCCTGGCTACTAGTCCCATCCCTATCCTGTGAGGATTTTCTGCTGCACTGAGAGCAGGTGTCTGGCTGCCTGTAGTCAGGCTTGCAAGAGTCAGGAGCTATTCTTGGGCCTTTAAACTCCAGAAATAACTGGTGCTGTGAAAAGTCTGCTTCAAATTCCCATCAACCTACCGGAGGAAAACTGCTGAGTTTGTGCCCTTCCCTGTATGGAAGCAGTGAGCCTGTTGCCTGCTTACAGATGTTAAGGAAGTTGATGCTGCTGCCATCCCATGTTGTCTTCTTTGCAGAGCTTTTTTCTTACCTTTGTCTTGTGTAAGGGATGCAGTTGAATTCTGATTTCCTGCTAATGGGACTCCTGTGCCCTTGCCTTTCTCCTCCTGCTGCTCTTGCTTTGATCCAGATAACTTTAAATATCTATTTCCAAAGTGTCTGAGTAGCCTCTGGAGTGGATGGAGGAGAATATATTTGAACGCAAAAGTTAAAGACAGGTTTTTCTCAGCAGTCTCTTTGCTTGTTCACAAGGCATGCTTGGCAAAATTCTTGTGTGGTCCTGGGTGAGGTTCCCATGGAAAGGGTCTGCTGAAGGCTTGAGAGTCTGAGCATGACACCTGGAAATGGCTTAGGAGTGTTGTAGGGAGAGGTTGGAGGCCTGGGGACACTTGCAAGTGACACTGATGACAGCTACTGAGTGGTACCTCATGGTGTCTGTGCTATACTCATCATCTGGCTGTGTTCTACCCAGATGGCCTCTCCAGGTCCCTGAGCATCATAGGGATGGACAGTCAGCTTCCTCATAAGGGTGTTGATAGCAGGAGGTGCTGGGGAGCAGCAGGGCCCTTCTCTGAGAGCTGGAAGTGACTGTATCCAGGGTGATGGGGGCAGCAGGAGGAGAAGGTCATTCCCTCTGTTCTTTAGAGCCTCAGAAATGCAGCTGAATCAGATGCAAAACATCTGGGCTGTCCTTACATTGTCCTTATGAAATAAATCATGCTCCTGAGTCAGGGGGAAACTCAAGGTCCTGGCCTTTCCATAGTCTCCAGGCTCTGGCAGTTCAGGTTCCCCAGGAGATGGCCGAGGTGGCCCAGTGAACTTGCTCTGCAATGGTGCAGAAAAGAAATGCCAGCAGCTGCAGGGTCACTGAAGCTTCCTGCTGCCCACTGTGGGGTACAAGAGGCCTTGGTGGATGCTCAGCTGCTGGGCCTGCTCTGCTGGCACACTCCAGGTTTTCCTCTCCTCCTCACCCCCTGGAGGGCAGGCAGGGATCCCACAATTATCAGCCACCAGGGAAGGAAAGCAATGGAATAATTAAAAAGCAATTAATGTTTGCAGTGCTGGATCTGCATTGCTCTTTCCAGTCACATCCTTTGCCTCTGGCCCCCTCTCCTCCTGCTTTGCTTTGTGGGTTTCCTTTTATCAGCTGCTTTTCATTTTCATTCGAGCTGCCTGGGAGAGCTGAAGTAGAAGTTCAGATTAAGTTGCAGCCAAGATCTGCTTTGCTGGGGGGATTATGAAGTTGGCTGTGATGGGTTAGCTGCCCAGGTTTGCTGGAGCAAAACCTTTTAGCAGGCTGTGAGCAGACAGAAGCCTCTGGTTTCCAGGGCTGAAAATGCTGTTAGGCTGCAGTCTGCACTGGTGTAACCAATACCACTTCCTGCATGGAACTGGTTGATCCAACCTAAACAGGACAGCTCCTGGGGGAACTGGAGCTTCTAGAATAACCCTGTGGAGCTTCATCATCGGTGGGGGTTCAGGCAGCACCTGGAGAAAAGTCTGCTCCTGCTGATGCATTTTAGGCTGATATGGGTCCTCGGTGTAGTAGAGAGACAAACAGGAGCTTTGAGACGCATCTCAGCATTTTTAATTGTTTGAGTGAGCTTCATTTCTGTAATTGCTTCCTCCAGGAAGCTTCCTGGCTGTGTCTGTTGTGCATGGTGGGGAGGGAGATGCATCACCTGAGGATTAAAATGCAACTGCTGTAAGGTAGGAGGCAGAACAGGCCAGGGCCAGCAGCTGCTGTGGAGGCAGGGGTAGGGGACCAACAAATGTACATGAACAGACTCTCTACTGAGTTAAAATAACCAACACTGAGTGGATGTTTCTTTCAAAATGTTAAAAATATCCCAGATTCTCCATGGATCCAAGAGATGCAGCTGCAGTTGCCTAGCACAAGTGTGGATGACTGTGGTGCCTCAGAGCCCTGGTGGGAGCTGTAATGCTCGCACTGAGTTGATATTTCAAGGACCATTGCAGAGTAAATTGCCTCACTCTTTAGTCTGGCAGCTGGGATGTAAATCAGTGGTTCAGGGTCATCTGCTCCTTCCAGTGACTGAGCATGAACTGACCTCCCATTCACTGCTTTCACAGGGGGCAGAAGTTCTGGATGGCTTGACTTATGTCTGTGTATGACTGAGAGTAAAGATTTGGAGCAGACTGCCAGGTTTCCCAAAGAGTCCTCCTGAACTGTGAGCCTCCCCCATCCCAGAGTGGCAGGACCCTGCTCTCAGGTTGAAGGACATTTCCTTCCCCTCTCTGGAATTTGCCAGCCTGCAGTGTTGCCCTGTTTCAGGCTGTAGCACTGGGGTCGTGGTGCTGTATAACAAAAGAACATGGACAGCACATCAATGCTGGACCCTCACTCTGTCCTTAGTGGACATCTTTTCATTGCAGGCTGCTGCCAGGGGTTGCTGGCATCCTCTCCCTCCATGGATGGAAGACAGATTTCCACCCTGCCACCTCCAAGCCTGCCTTTCCTCCCTGCTCTCCCTTCCCTGAGTTACTCCAGGGAGGGAAGGCTGCTGTTGCTGGATGGGATGCCATCTCCAGAGCTATCATCTCCCCACCCCACCTGTTCCAAGCTCCCAGGGTCGCAGGCTCAGCCTTGCTCACCGTACACTCCAGGACAATCACAGCAGAAAGGCTGCACAGCTTAGCAAGGACCAAGATCTCTAAAAACATCTCTGTGCTGTAGAGATAGCACTTATCTGTTGTGAGGGAGCAAAGGGGAGAGCAGCCCTGACCTCCAGAGCACAAATGAGACTAAAACCTCCTGCCTGAATCTCTCAGCTGATCTATCAGATCTCCCTCCGCCCACAAAAACACAACCACCCCCCAAAAAAAAAACAATCTGTAAATACCTTCTAGCAAGGTGCTAAAAGACTCTTGGTGAAATTGTCCTAATGGAGAGCAGTAAGGGGTGGTGGGGTGGTACTTGCAGCCATGAAGTATGCTAGAAATTGGGTCTTGCATGATGCTGAGCCACTGTGGCGTGTGGGTTGTAAAGTCTGAGCCCCTCACAGATGCCTGCTGCCACCCAAAATGGCTCAAAGCCATCTGCTGTGACTACCCCTCTCCCACCTCCTCCTGTAGTCATGGCCTGAGCATGTATTTCCTGCTCTGTAGCCTTTGTAAATTTTCTCCCAGAAGACTTTGGAAAGCTACAAACCCAAACGTTTCAAGTAAACCTTAATGTCAACAGCATATTAATGTGTTGGAGGTGTTGCAGATGCTTCTTGCCCTCCTGTTTGTTCCCTACTGAAAGGGGTCAGGGGTGCTGCAAAAGCAGCAGTCTCAAGAGTTCAGGTCCAGGCTGAAATTCCTAAGACAAGGGACAATGAATGCTTGTTTAAAATTCTCTTCCATCTAATCTCCACAGATGCAAGTGAGATAACAACATTTTTTTGCAGGGTTACTCAGCAACAAAAAAAAATATTTGGGTCAAGTTGAGCTGTGTACATTCATCTAGGCTTATCCATCTTGTGGGGAATGAAACAAGTTTCTTGTTAAGCTTTTTCCCCCTCATTTTATTTTTATCTCAGTGCTTTATATAAAAGTCTTCCATGTGAATCATGGATATTATGATTCCAGTCATGATGAAGACCTTGTGACATCCCTCTGCTGTGGTGGTACATGAGGAATGAACAAACCGGATTCAGTGCAGTTAGATCCAGCTTGCAGCTTTCTCCTGCACTGCCTTGGCCTTCTGTATTTGAATGGAGCAGCCCCAGTTTGTGAACTGGTGATGGTAATAGGACTAAATTTATACTCTTGTCTTTCATACACTTTTCACTTCCTGATTCTAAGTGAAGGTGCAAACAACAATGTCTTTTAAAAGTCAGTTTCTGCTTTTTCTGTGATGGCAAAGTCCCGATAAAGAAACTGAACAATTGGTTTTACTGGCCTAGGTCTTGTGGAAAGGTGAGTGTTGTCTGTGAGGATTCATCTGTCTTGATTGAAGATTGTCCTGTAGCTTTAGAGAAATGCCCCACACCTATGCCAATATATTTGCCTCTTTGATTTGTGATTTGTGTCCTCGGGTTTGTTGGTCTTGTTGAATTAAAATAGTGGAGGCTGGAAAGCTGGAACTTACCAGCCATGACTAAAGGAGGGCATCTTGGTTTTAGCCCCCCCGTGCTCACCAGCCAAGGAAAGCTGCTCCCTTTGGAGCACCTCCTCCTTGGAAGTGCTACCACTTGAAAAGGATGGAGAAAAAGCCCTGAAGGAACAGGCTGGAGACAGATGAAGCTGCACCTGATCCAAAAAAATGCCAGGCTTGGCTGAATAATCCAAAAGCCTTCTCAGTCAGTAAAGTCTAGGATGTTATCCTAGTACCCAGGGGTCTGTCCCCTGCACGGAGCTCCTGGTGTTGCCACAGGGCTCTGTGCAAGGTGTGGATGGCTGCTTCCAGGAATACCTGGGGCTGCTGTGGCAGACAAATGTGTTGCAGGCACATGAATAAAAAGTAGGTCAGCACTGGGGAGCAGGTCTCTGTGGGCATCAGCATGCCTGCATTGTCTGGCAAACTCAGGGAATAAAAACAAAACCAAAGCCTGTTTTTTTTTTTTAATCCTCTCCTTCCCAATGTGTGCTGTGGAGGGAGGAAGGAGTCTTCAGGGACAGCAGGACAGACCCCTCTCCAGAGCACATCTTTGTAGCTCTGCTGATTTAGTTGGCAGTTCACTGATTAATACCAGTTGAGAATCCAGGCTGGAGTGTTTTGTGTGCTTGTAAATAATTGAACACCATGTGAATACAATGATGTAAAGGAGGATGGGAATAAAGCAGGGACTCTGAAAAAAAATTAAGGTTTTTGCAATGAGGCTTTTATGTGGAAACACATTGGCATCTTGGCTGAGAGGCACTATGGTTGAGTGTGAGGTTTTTTCATCATAATTATAAGGGCTAGAGCTGGAGAGCTGATGAAACTGCAGAAAATGGCAAGTACATGTCAGATGGGGAGAGGGAGACTGCTGCCAGCCATCTCCCCCTCCCCACTGCCTGACTAGGTTTGATAAATACGCATTATTTTTTAAACACACAAAAAAAGAGTCCTAGTTCTGGCAAGGTGCTAAATTGACAAACCTGGAGATTAAAAACCTGGAGATTAAAGCTCTCATCATCCAGGGCGAAGCAGCGACAGCACAAGTGCCGAGGGACCCAGCTAATGCTCCCCTGCTTTAGTGAAGGCCAAGAGATGTGACTTCTGGAGATGGCTTTTTGTGGTGTGGATTACGGACTTCTTTCACACTCTGGCTGTCAAATCCCTGCTTGTAAAAGATGGCTTTTGGGAGTAGGGGTTGGTGGGAGCTGTAGTTGACTTGTCCCTTCCCACTGGGCTGGGAGCAGATCGAGGGGTCTCCAGTGCCCACCTCTGCCATCCATCCCTGTGTGACAGGTCTGTGACTGCTCCAGCCCCTGCTTACAGGCAGATGTGAGGTTAGGAAACAATTTGTTGTGTTTAAACCAATCTGTGTGTGATTTAGGGATGAGGATTTAGGAGGCAAGGCAGTGCTCTGGAGCTGGTGGCTGCCCTCAGCTGGATGGTAGGAGCTCCAGGGAGCGTGGGTTGATGGAGGGTACTGGAATGTGGGCACACACTTCAAAGACTGGAGGATTCCCAGGAGCAGCTCCTATGGGGGGTGATGAAGTTGTGGGTTCTGGAAATGGGCCTGCAGGTCATGGATGAGGGTCCTAGAGCTCTAAGTTATGTGTGAGCTGGTGGCCCAGCAAAGAGGAGTGGTGCCTGGGTTGTGTCTCCTCCCAAACCAGGAAGAGAAAAACTGAGAATACTTGGAGGGAGTTATTGTTCTTTTGCCCAGGTTCCAGAAAGATTCAGGTTTGGTTAGAGCCTGTGAGTTGTTTGTTTTGCCCATCACAGAGAATAAATGTAATAAAGGCTTAAGGAGCTTACTTTGCCTGCTTGCAGGAGCAGCTGCTATTTTGTGTCTGGCTCTGGTTAGGCTCTGCAGGAATTGCTGTGCTGAGCCTCTTCCCAAGACTTCAGATTCTTCTGCTCTTGACTGCTGCCTTTAACCTGAAAGGGAAGTCAGTCAGAAACAACTCTCAGTCTGAACAGCTTTCTGCTGAGTGTGGGGCAAGGTGAGAGCAGCTGCAGGTGCCCTCCATTTCTTGAACCATGGGCACAGCTTTACACCACAAGCCATTTTTATCCAGGGCTTGGACTTTACTCCCTGTGGGATTTATCAGTCGGCTGTTTACGACATTGCAAATCCCTTTCTGCTGTGAGGCACTTTGTGTGCTGCCAGATCTCTGCTCTGCTGGCCCCCAGGTCAGGCTCCAGCGTTCTGCATGGACCAGGGTTGGTCCCACTCGTGGCCCTCAGCCCTTGCACAGGTGGGAATGGAATAGGAGGGAGTGCTGAAAGTCAAGATTAAGATGTCTTGAGTGACAGATACAGCCAGAGATCACATGGATGGATGCCTTTAGGACAGTGCCATGGCAGATGACAGGAGGGATGGTGCTCCTGCTCCAAAGCCCCTGGCATGGTATGCAGTGCTGCTGGAGGTGAGGTGCTCTGCCTGTGTTTTGAGGTGAGATGACAATCACAGAATCTGCCAGGTTGGAAAGCACCTCTGAGATCACCAAGTCCAACCCTTGATCCACTACCACTGTGGTTCCCAGACCATGGCACTGAGTGCCACATTCAGTCTCTTCTTAAAAACCTCAGGGTTTTTAAGGACGAAGAATCCACCCCCTCCCTGGGCAGCCCATTCCAATGCCTGATCACCCTCTCTGTAAAGATGGTGACACATGACATAAACATGATGACACTTTGCCACTGCTCCCTGTGACAACAGAGCAGGTGTGGGACAGGAGGGTGTAAAGCAGCCCTGCTGTCCCACCCAGGCAGGTGGCAGGAAGGATTTAGGAGGCTGCAATCTGCTCCCAGCTCAGCAGAGGTGGTCTGACCTGGAGCTTGTCTGAACACTGCCAGCAAGAAGCAAACCTGTGGGGAAATGTCAAACAGCAATTGTTACAGAACATGGTGCTGGAAAAAATTCCAACCCCCACCCCACGAAGTCATTCCAAAACATATATTAAAGGCTACCCAGACAACCTTAATACTTCCAGCAATGTGACCTTGAGAACTACCTAGAGAGCAAAAAACTTGCAGGCAATCTCAGCTGCTGGCCACCAACAGTGCCCACAGAGCAGTGTGCTCCGTTCCTCACCTTGATTGCACTCAACTGTGGTTGCTGTCACCTGGGGCTCCACTGGCATCAGGTGTGGCTCAGAGACTTCATTGCCTTTAGAGGGGCTGTGAGAGGGGATCTGCTGAGGTATCTGGGCAGCACTGTAATATTTATTTCATAATCATCCACCAGGGAATCTGAATTTCAAAACAAGCCTGGGGAGGTGTGCTCCTGAAAGGACATCTGATGCAGATGTTGAGCTCCCTGAAAAGCTTTTTATTTATATCTGTTTTATTTCACTGAGGCCCAGGGTGCAAAGCTGTTCATTGCAGGAGTGGCCTTTTTCTTGTGGAGGGCAACAGCTAGTCCCTGGGCCAGAGGGTTGCAATCTAATTTAAATATATGCAAATGGTTGGGTAACTAAGTCATCCCCATGATATTCCTCAAACTACCAGACCTGACTTTTTTTTTCCTAGGGACCAGAGCAAAACAGCAGTGTGATTTCTCTGCCTGAAATGTTAGTGTTAGAACATTTGCAGGAAAGGAAAACAGTAAAAACCCCACTAATATACCAAGAAAATCCCAGCTTTCAAACCCTTTTCAAACCCTTTTGTTTCATTTGCCTCAAGCTTCCCAGGGATCTGCCCTGCTCCATGTTCTCCCCTGAGGCACATCAGCTGTCACTGACCAAGGCTGGGGACAGGGGGACAGAAGCCAAGAGCCTGATGTGTGACCCACACAACCTGCTGCTCGTGGCCTCTCTTAGGGGCTTGATTAAGAAACTCATTCTGAGTCCCTGGGACCAGTCCCAGGTTGATGGAAGTGCAGTGGATGGCCTGGGGTCTGTCTCCTCCAGCTCTGCCCATCTCTGAGGCTGCAGTAATCCATTCAGAAGGGTTTGCTTAGTGCTGAGAAGTGGTGAATAGAGCTGGGAAGCAAAACAGGCCCAAAATATTTAAGTGGGGACTTTTTCATACCTTTGTGTGGAAGAGGCACTTGTAAGAGCACTATTTAAAAAAAAAAAAATCAAGTGAGATTTCTAATCTATTATTTATTCAGGAAAAATAATTTCAGAGTAAAATAAAATATTTTCCTTCTCTACCTCATTCTCATATACTGTCTTCTCTCCTTCACCCTCCTTCTACCCTGCAGGGCTCCAGGGAACAGTATGTATGAAATTATTTTGTAAAATCCAATAAAAATTTTAATCAGGTCAACGTCATTACAGGAGAGAAAAGTGATGGAGCCTTCCTGATGCATTAAAAAAGGTAAAAAAAAAATGTAAAGAGAAAAAGCAGTGTAAAGATTGAGTTGTAGAAAGAGGGGCTGCATGCCTGGCCACCATGAAGTGCCTCCTCCTCCTGTCTCCATGGAACAGTCTCACAGCCATCCACATGCCAAATCCAGGGTTGTTTTCTTTGCTGACCCAGCCAGGAGCCTGCACATACACCAGACAGACTCCAAAGTAGGGAGATGCAGGCAGAAGTCTTTGGCTAGCACCTTTTAGGAGAGCACCTACTTCTGCCTGGAGACCTTTACAGGGCCTTGGGGCAGTTATTTTGTAGAATCATAGAATGACAGAATGTCAGATTGGAAGGGACCTCAAGGATCACCTGGTCCTGCCCTTCTTCTATTATTGTTTGTATGAGATGCCTCAGCACCCCATCGAGCTGAGACTTAAAACTTTCCAAAGTTCCACCACTTCCCCTGGGAGACCATTCCAGTGTCTCACTGACCTCATGGGGAAAAATTTTCTTCATGTTCAATTGGAATCTCTCCAATTTGTGCCCATGGCCCCTCCTCTTTTCCATGGGACTTCTTGTAAACAGGGAGTCTCCATCTTCTTTGTAGCTGCCCTTTAAGTGCTGGAACACCATAATAAGGTCTCCCCTAAGCCTTCTCTTATCAATGATGAACAAACCAAGTTTTCTCAGCCTCCTCTCATATGGCAGGCAGGTGCTTCAGTCCTCTGATCATCCCTGTGGCTCTTCTCTGGACTGTCTCCACCCTGTCCACATCCTTTTTGGACAGCAGGGACCAAAACTGGATGCAATACTCCAGGTGTGGTCTGACAAGCACCAAGTAGAGCGGGATGGTGACTTCTTTGTATCTGCTGGTGATGCCCTTGGTGATGCAGCCCAGCATCCTGTTGGCTTTCTTTGCTGATGCAGCTCTCTGTTGGCTCACGTTGAGCCTGATGTTCACCAGGACCCCCTTTCTCTAGCCAAGTGTATCCCAGCCTGAACTGCACTCCTGGGTTATGTCTTCCCAGGTACAAGACCTTGCACTTCTCTACATTGAACTTCATAAAGTTCCTTCTAGCCCACTTCTCCTGTCTGGTTAAGTCATCCTTAGAGAGGCTCTCCCTTCTGGGGTGTCAACATCTCCACTCGTTGTGGTGTCATCCGCAAACTTCATCAGTGCGTTCTTGATCTAAACATCCAGGTCACTTATGAAGGTGTTAAACAGCATTGTATTTAAACAGTGGTTAGTAGAGAAGAGGGACTACCTAGCTCTGTGGCAGCTCCCTTTTTTTTTTTTTTTTTTTTTTAATCCTTGTCTCTCCAATTACCATGGAGGGGAATAAAAAGCCCTGGCAACACACGGTCATGCTCTGAGGATTTGCATAGTGTATTAAAGCTTGCTCAGATCTCATTCCTGTCCTGACATTTACAGAAACTGCAGCTGTTGAGGCCCCTCTCCATCTTCCCTCTTTCAGATTAAATGTGAACTTCTAAAATCTGCCAGGAGGAGCAGAGAGAGGGCTGAGGAATGCAGATGTCTCAGGCTCACCTCAGTTCATTGCCACCCTTCAGAAACATGGAGCCAGGCCAAACTATAGGAGAGTGATGGATGTCCATGCAGGTCCTAACCCCTATGGGAGAGGAGCAGTCATACCAACCCCTAGAAGTAATATACTGTTGACTTCAAGGGATTTGCAAAAGCCTCTAGGAATGAGGCAGTTGGTGCTTGAAATGGTGTACTGTTGCTGTTGGGTTCCTTGTGAGAGTGCTGGAGGGGCTGGTTACCTATCACACCCTTCCCCATCAAGGTCAAGGTAGTGATTGTGGCTGACAATGTCAGCTCTGGAGATGAGCACCCTACTCTGAGAACCCCACCCATGTACTGGGAAATGTAACTCCTCAGAGCAACACAATCTACTGGTTGAGATGCCCATCTCTGCTCTGTTAGGAATTCTCCCTTGAGGAAGCAGGGACCAATGGAGCAACCACAGGTCCTTGTGCTTTTCTGACTCTGGTGGGACACAAAATTGTCCTGATGGACTGGGGAAGTTTTTTTTGTTGCAGTTCAAAAAACTGATATGGGGACTTTATCTCTAGGGGATGGGGATACCTTGTGTGTTTTCAAGCTGGAGACAACTGAGGTTGGGTGGTGTTAGAGCTTACTGAGATGGTGGCACTGGTAGGAGTAGAGAATGGCCAAGAACTGTCCTACCCGTGGCCAAATCCTACCCTAGGGCAGGACATGTGTGCCCATCCAGGGTCCATCACTGTTTTTTTTTTCTAGGGACAGCAATGACTTAGACCAGGGTCAGAGTGTTTTGCAGTTTGTCACCTCAGCTGTCCCCTTGGTGGTGGTGCCTCTATGCACAGAGGTGTCCCACGCTGTGAGAACGTGTGGCTGAGCCTAAGAGCTTGGACCTCCTCTCTCTGCTGGCAGATGTTGCAAATAAGAGTTGAAAAAATCAGATCTTCTGGAAAGAAAAATAAACTCCCAGTCAAGTGCCAATTGCAGCAACCATTTTGGCAAAGTACTGTTGTGCCAGGGGGTGGGAGTCACAGCCTCATGGTCAGCGGGGACATCCCTAACTGGGAACAGCCCCAGCCTGAGCTGCCTGCCCTGACATCCCCTTGCAGCCCACTCAGCAGCGTCCAGGCTGGAGCCTTTGCCTTCCCCACCTGCAGGCAGGGGTGGGCTGAGCTCAGGGGCAGGTAGAGGGCACCCTGCCCACAGGACATGGGCTGACATCTCTCCTCCTCCCCGGGGATATTTCCTTGCACACACACATCCTACAGCTCTGACGTTATTCTCCTTGGGTTGATATGAAGGATTCAAAAATGTCCATTTTAGGTTTTTCATATTTTGGGAGCCAGACTGAAAAATCTTTTCATGGTCAGTGACAAGCCACTTATGGGAAACAGATGAACAGTACTCCCAGGAATTCCTCTTATTGCTGCCTGTGTTTAAAATCTAAAGTTAGAAAGGGAAGGGGGGAAAGAAAAATAAAGTTTTGCAGGCTGAATTCCAGTTGAGTGCTCTGAGACAGTCTCTGCAGCTCTCCCTTTATGGGTACAGAGCTCAGATGGTAAGGTAGGCATGGAAAGCTTTGGTACAGATCTGATTTGGACAGAGGCCCTACTTTCCTGATGTGAAACTGCTGATCCTCTCCAAGGGTTTGGTCTTTCCTGGAGTCCGGAAAGAAATGGCAAGTGCTTCCAGAGGCCAGCCTGGAGTTGGTGGCTCTTTGCAGAGGACACAATGCTCCTCTGGTCCTTCCCACCACAGAGAAGAGATCTGCTTCCAGGCAGCACAACTTGGGGACCTCCCTGAGCCCCCACTGGTGTCTGCAGCAGGGTTGGTCTGCCTGGCTGTCACCTTTCCTCGTGTCACAGATGTGGCTATGTAGGTCCTGGGGGATGAGTGCCTGGACCTGCCTGGTCCTGGCTACTGGATCTCTTGTCTGAGGCTCATGTTGCTGCCTGTAGGGCTGTGTCTGTAGGCAGAAGCCATGCCTGAAGGTGGGAAGGGAGAGCTGCACCTCCCTGTAATAGATGGCAAGAGGGACTGATGGCCCAAATGGTAAATAAATCTAGTGGGCTGAGTGATATAATAAAGCACTTGACCTTTGCTCTGGTGGTTTATTTTGTAATCAGTGCCCAGCAATTGATTTACAGGATAATCAATCTCTCCCTCTCTCCCTTCCTCTGGCCTTGGTGTTGCCTGCACCCTGGTCCTTGCCTCTGAGTGATGACTCCAGGTTACAAACAGTGCCCAGGGATCAGGCTGCCTACCCTGGCCCCCTTCTCTCCCTTATTCGCAGCTCAGGACTGGACATGCTATTTACAGCCTCATCTGCCCAATAAATGTTTGTTAGGTAGCTCCCATCCCTCTTGCAGGGACATCCCTCTCCACCTTGCCAACCCGCAGTGCTTCTGGCCTGGCTGTTGGCTTCCCAGCACTTTGGTTTATAACTCCTACAACAAATTGCCCTGAATGAAAGGCTTTCATGCCTTGTGATGGATTCCCCTCACATAAATTGAGGCTGTGAGCACCCTTGCTCTTCCCAGGGATGCTCTACAGCTGGAGCAGAATTCGTGCCCAGGAGAGGCACAGCTCTGCTGTGTGTTCATAGTGTGGCTGCCAGTCCCCAGGGCTTCAGGCAAAGGGCAAAGCAAAGAGCTGCTCAGTAATGTGTGAGTAACTTCCTCCCTGGCTATAATGCACCATTTTTCATCTTTGTAGCTGTTATTCTCTTTGGTCTTGCACTGCCTTGTGTCTTCTCTGCTTAGCTCTCTGCTGCCTGACAGCTGGATGCAGCTGCCATGGGGATGGGGGTCAGGGCACAGCAAGGGCTGCCTGGTAAATCTGCTCTTCTGGGTCCTGGTTTGCTTTTCCCCCCTGCCCAAGAGCCTGGTGGAATCCTTGCTGCTCTGATAGTTGCTGTGTGGCCAAAGCTGCCCAGCAATCGATAGAGACCTTGGAGGGATCTCATAAATGTGGTACCATTAGGAAATGAAAAAAGAACAAGCAAAGGAGCTCAGTGTGTAGCAGCTCCCTGCTGGGGAGAGGGTTCACTCACTCAGAGATAGCTTGAGGAAGGTGTTTAAGTGCCAGTTCCAACCAGGTGGCATTTGTGATGAGCCAGTAAGACAGAAGCAAAGGGGGAAAGGCCTGAATCTCACTAAGCTGGGGGAGAGGCATCAGGTCTGATGTCCTGAGTCACTGAAAGGCTCCAGAAAATACTTCCCTGCTTAAATAGCATTAAATTCAGGCCTGGTCTTCTATCACAGACCCATCCTACCCATGCAAGCATAGCAAAACCTCTGTGATTTCTACCCATCCCAAGGATATGATGTCATGTATCCTGCTATGAGCAGCTGTCGTGAAATGGTGGCACCAGGAGAGCCTCCTGCATTGATGGAGACCCATGGAATGGGCTGAGGGGTATAAAGCATTCTGAGCAGGAGCCTGCTCGGGAGAGCCCCAACCCCATGGCATGTAGGGCACAGCTCCACGTGTGAGGGACACCATAATCCTGAGGTGTGATGGTGTGTGGGATGTGGGGCTGGGCTGACTGTGATCCTTCCTAGTGGTGGCACCTTTTCATAACCTATGGGAAGTCATCCCTGACATCTAGTCTGATCTTGCCCTTCTCTTATTTAAGGCTATTCCTTCTTGTAATGCATCATCCTTGGTCAGCCTTAAAGGTTGGCAAAGCCTGAGGGAAGAATGGAAAGAGTTATAATGTCTGAGAGACTAACGGTTTGATTTGGATGCAACCACATTTATTCAGCAGCAAATTACATCTTCAATCAAACCAATGCAAATCAGGCTCCCACTTCAGTCTGTTTGGACTTAGTGAGTGTGTGGGGATTCATTATTTCTTGTTCTTCCTTCCATCTTGCTGAGTTTATGTGCGCATGTACGGGCCCTTGTGCACTTGTCTGTAAAACCCTCCTCCCCCCAAGGTGTCGTCCTGTTGGGAATAGGTACATGATGATCTCTGGGTGTGAGTAGAGCCTGTGTCCCTTGGGAAAGCAGCAAGAAAACAGCAGTTTCTTCCCAGGATGGTACCGTGCAAAGGAAGGAAAGGGTACCTCAGAGCTGCAATTAGAGCTCTCTTGAATAATTCAGTTTTTCAGTGTAGTGTCTGAAGTAGAATAGTTTAAAAACGTCTCTGGGAGACTGACAGTGATCCCTTTCCACTCACACACGTCCCGAGGAAGAAACAAACCATGAAAATCCATTTCATTTGTTTGGGGTCAATTCATTTTGCTTCTTGTTTGCGCTTGCTGCCTTGCTTCTTAGGTAAAAAGTGCTCTGTTTCAGAAATGTCCAGGAAAAAAAAAAAATCAGGTCTGAAATTTTCATTTTCACTTCTTTTTCTGAAGTTCATCTCCAAATTTGACCTATATGTCTCTGGGCTGATACAAAGCCTGCGTTTTATGAGGGACAAGGGAAAGGTAAATCCATTGTTTTTATGAACAATTTCCCTTGCCTTACTCCCAGACTGCCCTGGGAGGCTACGTGTCTGTCCTTGCCTGACACCCCTGTAAATCTTTCTCCTGCACTTAGTGCCCTTACAAGAGGATCAGGGATTTGTCCAAGCCTTGTGTCATGCCATGGGCAGAGCCACCCAACCCACCACCTACCCCATGCTGCAGCCACGCCGGCTTGGAGCGTGCTGGCTCCCAGCAGGTGGGGAGGGACACAGCCTAAAAACAACAGCAGAACTCTGATTTCCCCCAGGCAGAGGGAGGGGTCTTCCCTTGTAACCATCCTTTGTTTCTAGAATAGCCACGAGAAGAACCTGCTTGTGTGTTCTTGTCTTCCACCTGTGGCACGCCGAGGCAGGGATGGTGAGTGGGTGCACATCTTGTCCTGCAGAGCTGCCTGCCTGCTTGTGCCCCTTGCACACCAGGGTCCTGGTCCTGCACAGCTTCACATGTGGGTTTAGTTCTTTGAGATGTCAAATTCAATAGAACCTGACCAATAAAGCTCTGGAGATGTTTGCAAGGTCTGGATTTACGGTCATAAGGCCTTGGAGGCTGGAAGTGTCTTTATGTGTTGCGTGGGGTTTTTGCTCCTGTTTGCAGACTCTTGTTACCTCTGCATACCAAGTCCAACCTGGATTCCCCCCACAGAACATTATCAGATGAAAACAGCTCAAAGCACCTCCTGAAAGTGGTAGGAAAAAGTTGCATGCTGAGGCTAATGAGTGGTCAGTGCAGAGGAGGGACACAGTGGGAACTCCTCTCTCCTAGAAAGTTGCCCTGAGCCTGAATTTCAGTGCCACAAAAACCTTGGAGGATTTAATACATGATTCCAGTTGTGTTGGTTGTTTCAGTTCTTAATCAGGTAAAAAAAATTTGCCTTTTTTTCATCGATCCAAAATTGTGCATGATTTTCTTTCAGAAACAGAGCAGCTGCCCTGCACCCAGTGCTTCCCCAGCTGCCAGGGGGTGGCTGGGAAGGGGACCAACAGCCTTCCCCTGGGAGATGCTCACATTTTTGGGAGCAGTTCCTTGGAACTGGTGTTATCTGGTAGCACTTCATCTCTTGGTCTCTATGCCAAGCAGCCAAGAAGTTGTTTCATTTATCTTTTATAGATTCTCTGCCCTGTAAATATTTCCTTGTAAAGCCAAAGTTATAGACAGCGTTGTTTGCATGGAGGAAACGGATATTTGGCTGTTCCACTTTATTATTGCCCATGGTATTTTCTGAAGGCTGGACCCCTTTTTATAGGGCAGCTACTGCTGGTACCAGGATTGCTGAGCTGGCAGCTTTAGGGCTTTGCTTCCTGATGCCTCTCACCTTTCCTCGAGGGAGGCCTGGCTGAGCTTGCAGTGACATTTTCCTTGCACTGTCATTCCTCGCCTCTTTCCCCTTTGATCATCCCTTCCCAGACAGGTCTGCTTTTCTCCCCTTCTACCTTACACCCCATTAACTCTCCCTCACCCCTTTTTCCTCCCCAGCTCCCATAGCTTTTTGAACGTGCTGTCACTGACTGCTGGCTGGTTCTGCTCCTGTGGTTCCAGCACAGGGCTGGCTCCATGCCCTGCTTTCCCCAGTGCTGATAAGCTCTCCCTGGCAACAGCTCCACACTGGCAGAACGATTCCCCCTTCCTGATCCTGCATCCCGCAGACCTCTCAAAGACCTCTCCTCCCTTTGCAACCCAATGTGTCCTCCCTGGTTTGCTGTTTGTTTCTCTCATCTGTCTGAAGATCTTCATCATGTCACAGCAGACTGCTTCGTTCAGAATCAGCTCCCCAGTGCCCATCCTGGGTTGTGATCACCTCCTGCACTGCGTGGACCAAATCTCAGCATCTGTGTGCAAACCATGTGTGTGTAACTGAGGGTTACCCTGACCCGAGGGCCAGCTCTGTGCTGCCTGGGGGTGAGGTGGCTGTGCTCACCCTGCCTTGTTCCTTCGTGTCAGGTTGCTAAGGTACAGCTAAAACTCTCATCTGGAGTGTCATCATCTCACAGCTCAGTTCCTGCAACATCCTTTTCTCTGGCCTTGACAAATGCAGTCTTCTCCTGCTCCTGCCTGTTCTGACCCCTGCTGCAAGGATCATTTTCCTCACCTGTCATTTTGCTCATGTCACCCATACTTTCCTTACTTTTGCTGGTTCCTGCTGGCACACAGCAGTTACCTGTCTCTGCTCTCCCAGTCTTCACAGCTTTTTTTCTTGTTAACCTCGTAGTTCCTCTCCACACAGGGTTTCTCACTGTCATCCAGCATCTGGTGGCAGTCACTGCCAGCCCCAGCTGTGCCTCCCAGCACAGCTCTCTGCTTTCCACCCCAGTACCTCTTGCCTGAAGAGGAGCTCCTGGATCCACCCTGCAAGAAGGTTCTCCGTGCCCTTCACCCCTCCTTCACCAGCTTCTGTCCCAAACTGGTGACAGTCTCGGGTGCAAGGGTGGGAACCACCTTTCTGTCAGGCAGTGGCCCTGTTTTCTCCTTCTGGTTCTTCTCATCTTCTGCTTAGGATGAAGACCTTTGAGGCAGAGCCTTTTCTTGCAGTGGTTGCCTAAAGAAAGCATCCTTCTGCCTCTGTGCACATGTGGTGTGTCTGTCCTACTGCCATGCTTTACAGAAGCAGTGGTGGAAGCTCCATCCTGCCAGGCAGCTGGCCCAGGGGAAAATTCCCCAGCCCTGAACCTCACTGATGGCTGAGGCACACCCGAGGGCAGCATTTGCTGCTGAAGACAGAGTTTGGCCCCAGTCACCACCTGCCTGGGCTAATCTGGAGCACAGGTAGGGTCACCAATGATCCTGAGCAGCACGTGGAGCCCCTCTCTGTACCACAAGTGCAGGAGGGAGATAAAAACGCATCAGTGCCTTCATCTGCCCTTATGGATTTTTCCACCGTATTTTATAAGCATTCATTTTTATTTATGTGAGGTTAAAGTCAGTCCAATTTGGAAATCAACTTGTCTAAGGAGCTCCCCTCAGATCTTATTAGCTTCATGCAGTATTTCTATTCTTTTTTTTTTTCTTTTTTTGCTAATGCCATCATCGGGCTGGATAGGGTGAGGGCTGCAGGAGGTGGTAACCCTCTCCTTGCCAGGCTGCTGGGACTAGGATCCCAGTAGCTGTGGGGATGGCTGTGGGAGAAGCAAGATGCATCCAGTCAGTGAGGAGCTGGGGTTCCCACCTTTCCAGTGGCGGGGGGGGGAAGGGCAGTACCTGATGTCTGCTCCTGCAGCCTCCTCCCTTTGCTGCAACCACTGCCACCTGCAGCCCACCTATGGCTGCAGACACTGAGGGCAACACAGCTGCCAGGGCTGGAAACACTGGGGACTGGTTTGGACAGAGAACAGTTAAAAAGTGCTCTGGTTATCCTTGTAATTAGAGAAATTCCTGGAAGAAAAAAATAAATAAATAATTAAATAATAGAAAAATCCATTGAGGGCTTTTAAAGGAGAGAGAGAGAGAGAGAGGGAGGATGCCTGACTCAGGAAATCCTTCAGCCTCAGATTGCCGGTGGCTGGAGGAGTGTCCTGGGGAAGTATCAGCGCACGCTTGGCCGGTTTTTACACCTATTCCCTGGTGTTTCCTGATGGCCTCGGCCGGAGAGGATTCCGGCAGGCTGGACCTTTGTACTGGAGCTGGCACACACGGCAGCATCCCTTCCCAAGGAGCTGCTTTGGTGGGGGTCAGGTGGCAGCCCCAAGCACGGGGGGAACATGCTGGATGCCAGAAAGGGATCTGTGCTCTCGCTCTGTACCCCCCTCTTGCTGTGTGTCCCCACTATGTTCTCCCTCCATACCGCCTTGAGCCAGTAGCACCCATCTCCTGAAGCATCACGGCTGCCCTGTCTCTCCCCTGCCTTTGATTATTTATTGAAGTGGTTTGATACAGGGTGACTGTAATTAAAAGAAGAAAAATACACACAATAAAATGATTTCTAAAATGGCAACATGCTGGATGCAGTGAAGCGGGGAATGTATTAAATATTTATTGCCACCGGTCTGCTGGGGGGAAAAAATTAAAATTTTTTAGCCTAAGAAAAACATGTTAATTATTTAATTTAAGGGGAAACCTCCCCCACAGCCCTCCTTAGTACTAAGCCCCAGACAAATGGCAGCATTATTGAAGGTTTGATTAAAAACTGAACGGAACAAAGGCCTGGAGATTGGAACACGGGATGGGGAACCACGTGGCCATCATCCAAGCCTGAGGTACCCCTGCTCTGCCACAGCAACTCTGGGCATGTGATCTTCCACTTTCCAGGGGTAATTCTGTCTCTCCAGGGGTGGTTCCTACTTGGCAGCAGTTATCCAGGGATTTGCTCAGCATGAGGGCTCAGGACAGGTGTTGCTGGGTGTAGGAAATTGGAGGAAATTAGTGACCCATCATTGGCAGCATCAACTCTCTGGACCTGTGGGTTGTTCTGAAGAGTTCCAAGGGGGCAGGTGTTTTGGTGCCTCTGCCCCAGCAGCTCAGCTCCACCAGGCAGGCTCTGGGAGGCTCACCAGGCATTGATCTCATGTGTGGGGTGGGGTCCAGGCTGTGCAAAGGTGCCAGGAGGCTGTTGGAACCCCCCCTGTCTCGGGGTGTCCTGTCCTGAACGCTTCTGCAGGAGTGGGGATGGGGCTGGCACATCCTTGGTGCCTCCACTTGAGGCTGGAGCTGAGGATCTTCCAGCCATGTATCTGAGATTAAGCAATACAAAGCGTGGGGTCTGGCAGCAGCTGATTGTCTTCTGTGAGAGCAGGGGCTGTGATTTTTTTTCCCCCTTGTGTCTCCAGATTGACAGTCTCTCATTATTAGCCCCCTGGAAACAGGCACTTTGACTGAAAGAGCCATCCCAGCCTTCACTGTAACAATCAAAGCGGCTCAAGAATAAACATGGCTTGGCAAGAATAAACACAAATTGCACTGCTTGCTGTGAACAGTGATATCCAAGGGAGCAAACATCAAATGAAGGATTATCTCTGTTTGCAAGGAAGCTCTTCTAGCAAGAGATTGAATAAGGACCATCTGCAGCCCAGAGCAAAGGGGCTACCAGGAGAACCTCCTTGTGCCATCAGGAGCTCACCTGTTTGAAGCTCACATGGTCTCCTTTAGGTACTGTCTGGTTTTCCTTCTTATGCTCTGTTGGCTTCTGGAGCCCAGAGCTCTTTGCAGCAGCCCAGAAAGCCCCTGGGAAGGAGTTGTCAGGGAGGAAGGTTCAAGAAGACGAAGAGAGCTTCCCTGGTCTGGACAAGTATTGGACCTGGCTGGGGCAGCTGCTAGTGAAAACACTGGGCTCCTGCAGGCTCTGGAGGAAGATCACATCAAACAACTCATGTGGGAAGCTCTGCTCTCTGCTCCTGACACTAATGCTGCCACTCTTAGGGCAGGAGCCCTAAAGGCAGCCGTACCCATGGACAGGGAGCATGAGCAAGCCCTCCTCCCCAAACCCTCACCGAGAGATAGCCCGCATGACATAAATCAGATTTGGAGGCACAGGGGTTCCATAAACAAGCTGATTTTTTGAAGCCAGGTCCCATTATGCTATCTGTCACTTTATTGGGGTTTCTGAACCATTTATTTTTATGTATATGCATCGGAGCTGGTGAGGCAGTGTTGGCTCGAGAGCATAAAGCTGACAAGACACGGTGGCAGCGTGTGAAACCTGTCAGCAGAGCAGTCGCCTGTGAAATGAACACCAGAGCTGATGCTGATGATTTTATTTATGGGGACTCTCGGGTAGCGCGCACCAGAGCGCCCGGAGCCGCTGGGCAGGTCCTGGCTGTGCACCCCCCAGCCCTCCAAGAGGGATTGGTACCAGACCCATCATGGGCAGGGGCAAGGTCTCGAGGCAGCTGGAAATGAGGTTTTTTTCTTTAAGTGCATCTTCAGCTGCTGAAATGCTTTTGGTCACACAAAATCTGTATAAATGGACAAATTTGGGGGGGCAGGGGGGTGGAAGGTTATTTATATAGTTCTGGAACAATTTGGCTTTCTGGTCGTGAACTTTCTGGTAATTGTTCTCTTCACATTTTGTTTGTTTGTATTTAAGAGAAACTCAGATTTCTTCTAAAATGGGAAAACTGGAGTTTCCTTACCTAAAAAAAAAGTGGGGCTTATAAATGTTCTGGAAACTTTTTTCCAGTTATTTTATTCCTCGAGCAACATTTTGTCAAACTCAATAGTCTTTACAAAAGCCTAAATGAATAATTGTTTCTGTCATGTTCTAGGAGAAAAGTATGTAGATCAGCATTTTTTCCTCTCAGTTGGAGCAAACATTTCAGATGTGAGGTAGTTTTATGGGTCACTGAAACCCCTAGAGAATCATGGAGATTGTTATCGGGGCGATGGTACAAAACACAGACCCTACTCTTCCCCTCTAGTGACCTTGCTGGAAGTCCTCTGGTTTCCCACAGAGTGGATGTTGCCATCGTGGTCCTTCAGCAGCTGAAAAGATCTCGGGTGCACCCACCTTGCTTTGGAGAGGCAGTGGGAGGTTCAGGTGTCACCCTGGCTGAAGCTGGCAAGGGGATGTCCTAGCTTGTGCTGGGCAGGGGAAGGGCTCAGCAGGAGGGGATGATGTCTCCGATGCACAAAACCTGGTCAGGTTCTGTCCAGCAGGAATAACACTTAACATTTTAATCTTTTCTCTTGTCTTCCTGGTTCACAAGCAGTAGTGATATGTCATCTTCCCAGAGCTATTCAGGAAAAGGTGCATGTTTCATGGGTGCTCCTCAGAGAGGTGAAGGCCATGGCTTAGATGGTGGAATTTTTCCTCCTCAAAGCAGCAAGCCTTGACCTGTTGGTTGGAAGTTTCCTGGTACTGCTCTGCTGCCTGCTTAAAAGTGAGTGGTGTCATTTTAATGTTCAGATTTCTCTCTGGTTTGTGTGAGGAGCAGGTTTCCTCTCCTGGTTTGCCTTGCAGGCTCACCCCCCCCAGCACATTGCACACACTGACAGAGGGGCCTCTTCTCCCTTCTTCTCCATGAGCAAGAGCTGCTCCTGATGGATCTGCTACCTTCCAACCTGGATCATTCCTCTGCAGGTCTGTCTCTCACCTGCCCTGGCATAGCTGAATCTTCCCTGGAAGGAACAGCAGTTTGTCAAGTGAAATTGGAAGGTCTGAGTCTCGTGTTCCCCAAGGTCACTTAGCAGGGTTCTGGCTACTCTCTGGACACTTGCTTTTCTGTGCCCATGTGGCATGAGTGAGAATGAAGGCAATGAAGCTTTTCCTTCTTCATGTCAGTGCTGGTGTTCAAGCCCTCATGCAGTTTGTCTGTCCCTGTCACCTACCCCCCAGCCTCAGAAAGTCTCACGGGTTTACTCTCTATGGAGCAATGTCTGTGGTCCCTGTGTCATCCCCTCGTTCTGTCATGCTTCTCTGCACCAAGCCACTCACTGACTGGGAACGTAATTGTGCTGCATCATGTCTAATTGGTTTCCTCTGTCGCTCTCCATTTGCTTTCTCTGCCTGCACGCTCCCTGCTCTCCTCTGGAAACGTGCCGAGCTGTGAGCCTGAGCAGGGCACAAGGCCACAGTCCTGATTGCTGCAGGAAAAAAAAAAAAAAAAAAGGCACCCCACTTCTTCCTTTCTTCTCCTAAATTCAAATGACAAGAAGCAGAGGAAAACAATTTTGCGAACCTTTGGCGGAGGGCCAGCTCTGATAAAGAGCCGTAATTAATCTCCCCAGCTTTATTAGAATATCATTACAATTAACTCAGCAATCTTCTGTTGATCAAAGCCATTGTTCCCTGCAGAGCAGAGGAAGCCAGCGTGAGCCTGGATGGTGTGGTGCTCAGAAGCCCCTGGTGCTGGATGCCTCCTGCCAGCCCAACAGCGGCCGCTCCCTCCGTGGGGCTGCCAGCACCAGGACCTGCAGAGGGGTGGGCAGGAGGCTGCTGCTGGCACAGACCCCTGTCCTCACCTTAAGCCATTGCAGCTTTCAGTTTCTTGGTTGATCAGCTATAGCCCAGCTCCCTGGTGGGCGCCGAGGTGTCTCTCATTCCTGAAGCAGATGCTTTTAGGTTTGGCTTTTGAAGCCCCACGGAGGTTCCTTTGTGTGTGTTCATGCAGCTCTTTCCATGCCTGCTTCCCAGTGTCTGCTGCAGGAACAGAGCAAACGGCAGCAGAGAGGGCAGAGGAAGCCAGGCAAACATGTGGACACCACGTTTGCAAGACAGGAGAGTTGTCAGAATGAAGCTTCATAAGCCTCACTAATCTAGCCCAAGATGCATGCTAGAGGAAAGCAGAGAAAATGAGCACCGTTAAACTACCCCCTTCCTCCTTTTCAATCTGTTCTTTTCATATCGGGTATTTATCTGTAATTTAAGCCTGTTATTAGTTTTATCAAAGAGATAGTTCTGAGGCAGAGATCTATACAATGATTAGGTGTGTGCTTGAAAGGCAAGAGCAGCTCCACTGGTGCTGCAGCATCAAGATGGATCTGTCTGCTGCCTTCAGCATCCACCTGGGAGGGCCTTGTGCCTGAAGGAACCTCCTGGTTCCACAGATCCTGACCCACCCCATGCTTTTGGGGCACTGCACATTGCCCTTTGAAGGTGCCAGCCCCAGATCCTCTTGTAACTGGCTCAGGGAGTTTGTCTGAGGTGATTCTGTGTCTCTTCTTTCTCATTCACACTTACTCTTTGGAGAATACTCTCAAATACAGTCTTTGCCACTAGGATTCTGACAAGGACCCAGCCTGACCAATAGCTCAGGAGACACCTGGGCTGTGGAGACATTTGGCTTCAAGAGCATCCCATCAGAGAGGCTGGCTGGGGAGGGGGCTGGAGAACCTACAGCCCCTTTCCTCTCTGTTTCTGCATGGTGGCAGCCTCTGCTGGGCTGGAGCAGTGCCCAGGGGCTCTTCTGCTCTCTGGTTTCTGGTGCAAAACCAAGGAGCTTTGCTCTGGGGCCCTGCCTCTGCTTTCAGTGTGCTGTGAGATGGTGCAGGTGAAGATTTTCTCCCTAAAATGGCTCTGCCACAAAGGTTTTCTTATGTTGCAAGCAGACACGGTGAGTGTGGAACTGTGCTACCTGGTTACACAAACAAAGAGAGGCAGGGGAAGTGAAAAAGCTCTGGGTGTCTTCTCCAGTGGTTTCTGGAGCAGGTAACAATGGGCAGGTGAGTGGTGGTGGAAAAGGTGATGCTAAGGTGCCTCGCCAGGGAAGGTTTGCTTGAGCAAGGTGTTTGAACCCCTCACTCCTTCTTTTTTGTCCTGAATTCTTATGTTGAAATTGCCAGCACTTGTGAGCCACGGGAAATAGAAAAGAGAAAGAAAAGGTAGGTCCAGGGCTGGGTCTAATCGACCTTGGTATTGTCCCTTTAAGCAGCCACTGAGAAGAAGGGAGCAGCTGCTCCAGCCCATTTGCTGGTGCAGATACAGCCATAGCAGGCAGCTCTGCTTAGCTTCACCTGCAAGTCCTTAACCCTTCAGAGGTGGGGAAAAAAAAGGAGCAGGTGTTTGCAGCATTGATTTCATATGCACAATGCAGGGTGTACTGAGTGGATACACCTTGCTTGTGGCACTAAGCACCCAGGAGGATCTGGGGATGACACCCACTGTACAGCTACTGCATTGAAAAATGCAGTCAGATGATTTCAAGAAAGAAAGGTTTGTTAAGGAGAATGAAGAAAATGGTGCAGAGTGGTGGCTCAGAAGCTTTTAACCTTGGGTTGCCTGAGACTGAGAGGAGTTGGACAGGAAGAGGGTTACTGGGGTTAATCTGCACCCCCTGGCTCTCCCTTCTGCCTGTGGCCCTCAGGGGATGCACTCCTGAGGGAGACAGCCCTGGTGCTGGTTCAGCGTGGTCTTTGCAGTGTGCAGACCTTCCCTCCTCCTTGAACACTTGTACAAGCTCAGCTTGTTTGGAGGTTCTAGCAGGGGAGCATGGCTACTGGGTACCCTTGAGCCATGAACAGTCAGTACATCTCTATTGAGGAAGTCATCCTCTGTGTCCCAGCGTGCAGCTTCAGGAGGGAAGGAGGGGACACCTGCCTAGCTGGAGAGATCAGCAAAATGAACCCTGGCCATCAGTGAGGTGACAGATCTCAAAGCTAGATCACCCTCATGTGACAGGGCAAGAGGTAACAGGCATAAACCTGAACATAAGAAGTTCCCTCTAAACACGAGGAAGAAATTCTTTGAGGGTAGCAGAGCCCTGGAATAAGCTGCCCAGAGAGATGGTGAGATCTTCCTTGGAGCTCCGGGGAAGAGCTGGTTTTAGGGCCAGGGAGACCATCTGAAAAGCCAGAAGACACCTGTCTGAGGGGTGAGATGGAGGCAGAGGCATCTCTGGTGACAGTGCCTGGAGCGGGAGCCAAGGGATGCTGAGTCCTTGTAATCATCTGCTTGAAGCAATCCCAGGCTGCTGGTGGAGTGGAGAGGCACTTGCTCGCGTTTATTTAAGGCGAGATGCCCTAGTTTTTGCTTTTAGTGGAGTCCCTAATTATTCCTCAGTCTTTGTAGTGAGCTAATTAGTTTTGCAGCACTCAAGGCTCTCAAGGCTGGGGAACACTGACAGGCTTGGTAGGCACAAGCTGGAGGGATGAGGAGGAGGAGGGGGAGGAGACGGGGAGAGCTGGTGGGAGATGGCTGCCTGCAAGTTGGGAATGCCTGGGAGAGGGGCAGAGTATGGTGAGCTGATGGATGATGGTTGGAGGAGAGAGGAGCCATAACTTCATATCAGGCAAGGTGCTGGAGAGGCACAGTACGGGGAACAGTGATGAAGTGGCATGGGATAACTGAGGAGGATGGTGAGGTGGGGAGGGAGTGGGAGGTCCACCAGCTGTCCATGGGACAGCAGCCACAGAGCCCAGTGCAGGGCTCAGGGGTGGGATCCTGCATGGAGGGGCACCCAGCAGCACCCAGGACCAGGCAGCACCAGGGTGCTTCCTTGGACTTGCAAGAATGACAGCATTTCCCAACTGTCCCATCTCTTTTCTAGCTTAGTGGTGACACTGAGAAGCTTTGTTGGGAAATGCCAGCCCACACCACATGGAGCTGGATTCTCATCTTCCCACCCAATCAGAACCAGTTCTTTCGGAGAAAGCCACCACAGATAAGGTAACCCACATTGGTAACTGGGTCCACAATGTTCATCCCTGTCTGGTCTGTGTGTGTGGATGTCTCACTGCTCTGATATGGGGTTGTACTCCTTAAATCTACACCACAAGCCTGAGGAGCACAAAGGTCTCATTTGCCTGGTCTTGCTGTCATTGGGAAGCTCCCAGGGGCCACCAAGTGCAGCATGTGAAAACTCTGAAGTGCCCAGGTGGCCATGGATTTATTGGAGTATTATCCCACTACTGTGGCAAATGGTGTCATCTGTCTTCTAAACTTTGCACTTTATTTCAGGGACAGAATTTAGTATATCCAGGCAATATCCTGTAGTTTCAGCATATGATAAAGCTGTGCTTGGAAGTGTAGTTTTATTGATTTTGTTATTAAAGTGCCACTGGAATAAATTTGCTCATTTGAATGAAATGTCTTATTACCTGGGTCATAACAGGCACATGATGAAATCTCCGGAGGGGCTGGAGCTACCTGCTGTCTGGTGATGGGGAGCTGAGATGGAGCAGCTGATAAGGACCCATTACTGCCACCCTGCTCATCCCAGACTGAGTCCCCCTGAGACCCTGAGCACCCACCTGAGCCCGCTGGAAAACTCTGCTTGGAAATCTCAGGAGGGAACAAACAGCAGTGGTGGGAGCACTGTGTTTTAAGTGTGGTTCGTGCTGTTCCTCTGGTCCTTTGCTCAGGTAAGTACATTGTTTTAAAGGGAATTGAGAAAAAATTTGTCTCAGGGCAATATTTTTTAGTACCACCAGTAATGGGGATAGATCAGGAAATTCACTGTTTCCTATTACACCAGGACCTGACTGCACAGTCCGTGTTTTCCAGTTAAAATTTGATTGCCTTGAATCCTGCAGATTATGGAAAATAAGAAAAAAGGCCTAGTAAAATTTATGTGTTTTAATCATAAACTGATAGAATCCCAGTAAATCTATCATGTGCAGACCCAGAAAAAAAGAGGAAAGCAGTAGGCTTGTTTTTTCCTGGAGGAACTGCATGAACCCATGGCAGGGCCAAGGAGATGGGGAGCAGGGCTGCTTGCCAAACCATCTCCTTTGGGGTGTTGAGCCACCTCAAAGCCTTCCTCCTCTGCTGTGTCCTGCAAAACCATGGTGGTAGGGACAGCACTGCAACACAGAATTACAGAATGTCTTTGGTTGGAAGAGAGCTTCAAGATCATCCAGTCCAACCTTTGACCAACCCTGTAAGCTCATCACTAAACCATGTCCCTAAGGACAAGGTCCACATGCCATTTAAATCCAGGGATGCTGACTCCATCACTGGGCAGACAATGTTTGACAATCCTTTCAGGGAAAAAATGTTTCCTAACACCCATGCCCTGTCTCATGGCAAAGCAGCCAGCAGGGCTGGAGAGCAGGAGGAGTGAGGAGGTGGGAAAAGGGAAATGAGTCAAAGATGTGGAGGAGAAATGTGTGTGCAGAGAGGGGACGCAGGGAAGCAGGGATGTGGCAGGGAGAGCAGAGTGCCTGATGGAGAGAAATGGCAGGAATGAGAATGAGAGAAATGCACAGAAGGCAGAAAGTACTTTAAAAAAAAAAAAAAAAAAAGCACAAGCGATAAAGATGAGAAAGGGAATAGTGAAAAATTGACTCTGAAGCAGAGATAAGAGAGGAGAGGGCAGTTAGTGAGAGAAGGAGTAAAATTAAATGTGATAAGGTCTGGCAGAATCGAGGGAAGGCAGCAATCCCAGGAAGCACAGCCAGGGGCTGTGGGGCACCAGGGGGCAAGGGAAGGGCCACCCTCACCTCTATATAAGGGCTCCTCACCTCTATATAAGCACAGGTACAACCTCCAACATGGCTTTTTGTGCTGCCTAACATGCCTCTGAGCTCCAGGAGAGGAGCTGAGGGGGACTGATGGGGAAGGGCGGAGAGGTGTAGGGTATAAATGCCTCTCCTGCAGGATGCTCATAACTCTGCTCTTGGCCCCTGCAAGCCCCCAGCCTGGTGAGGGTGAGGGACATGCCTGGGGAGGGTGATGTGCCCAGGCTGGAAGTGCTGAATAGCACAGAAGGCCATTGTCCTTCTCCCTGCCATATCCCAACCCAGGGTGCCTACTGTGGAGATCCTCCCATCAGCCTTGGGAGTAGGGGAGGGAAGGCATGTTTCACAGGAAGCCCCCCTCCTTGCACATCTCTTCCTTGGGGTTTTTGCTGCCTCTCTTAAGCTGTTTTATTAAGTGCTTTTTATTTATTCTGATTAAAAAGAAAACAAGCAAGAAGATCTGTGTGGCTCTGACACACAACCTGAAGAGCAGTGCTGGAACTCAGGAGCTGCTCTCTCATCCCTGATTAAACTGCAGAAGAAACACACCATACATTTCACCAAAGGAGAGAAAAAAGAGTTTATTCTTCGTGTTGTTTTGTTTTTTTTTTCCTTTTTTTTTTTTCCTCCCCATCTTTGTCAACCATGAAAATTGCTGAGCTGAGATGCTGACCACTCTAAGATGCTTTTCTTCTGCGCCATCCATCTGCTTTAATCACACAGTGACTGGAAAAAAAAAATTATCCAGTTCACAAAGCACTGAAGTTTAAAAAAAACCAGTGTGGATAATAAATTGTGTGGCAGGCAGCAGTACCACAGAGCATTGAGCAAACTTGCTAATGGGGGACTTGATGCAGAGCACACTTTACTCCCCCTGGAGGGTTTTGAGCAGCAGAAGTGGTGGTTCTGGGGGCACAAGTGGATCTGGGGGCAAGTCCCTGTCTGGGAAATAGCCTGCACTTGCACAGCCTGACACATTACACAGAAAAGAAATAATTCCCCCTTTTCTTTCTATAAAGCTCCTTTTTAACAGTGAAAGACTTGATCCCTCCACTTACTTGCTGGGACACTGTGGTGTATTTCAAGTACCCTGTTCAACTTGGTTATTACTGTCGTTTGTTTTTTTTTTTTAATCTAGGTGTGTTATTAGCTCTATTGTTTAGCTATGTTATTTATTATTTAGGTGTGAATTATTTCTTTTAATTACATTGGTGCACCTGCCTTCAGCTTCAGGCCTCTCTGTGCATGTTTCTGTTTTCTGGTTTTGTATTTAATTCACTGGAAATTTTGGTTAAACACTGGTAGAAGGGAAAGCTGCAAAGAAGCATTTTGCTTTGGCTCTTTGAAAAAGAAAAACAGAAGCAAAAGGCTTTAAAAAATGTTTTGGTTTCAAAGTTACAAAAGGAAGATGGGTTAGAGATGAGAAACTAACAAATCAAAGCTTTGGAAACCTGCTGTGGAGAAAGAATCACAAAATGTTTTGTTTGAAGATGAATAGAAAGCTGAAACCAGCAAAAACTCCCCCCTTCCTACAAGCACAGATGTTTCAGGTTGGTTCTTCTGGACTGGCACATTGCTGGAAGAAATGCAAATCCATCATTTCCCCGTTGCTCCAGGCTCCTATTGCAATTTTTTTTTTTTTTTTAATAAATCCTCCTGATGTGACTTTGATCCTTGAGGATTCCATAAATGCTTTACAAATCAAGCATGCAAATCTCAGCTCATCCGCTTTGGAGATGCCACCGAGGCTGGGTGGGCCAGGAAACTGCTTGCTGGTCCTGGTGGCAGCCAGGAAGCACCTGCTACTTCAGTAGCACTTCTAAAAACCTTGAGTACCCCAATTACCACAGTTTGCAGGGATGTTTTGTGCTTCCAGCACAGCCAAAGGCTGTCAAGCTGTGCTGGGGACCCCAGCCCATGGTACCAGCCCTGTTTCTATGGGAAGGCTGGCTCTTCCCTCACCCCACTCTGTGCCTTCTGGGGGTTGGGAAGTTGCCACAGACCACCCGGGGAGGGGGTGAGCTGGCCTGATGATGCTTCTTATGTTTTCAAAGCTTGACTTGAGACATCTCTTTGCTCATCTGTCTATTCCCTCTGTGGTTGCTTTCCTGACTTGCTCCTTTCCTTTCACTTGCTTTACTGCACTGGAATGCTGATGCTGTCTGCAGCCTGTGCCATGGGTGGCACTGTCTCACCTCTCCCAAAAGGGACACAAAGCACGGGGACCAGTTTAACTCCATTCCTCCCCTTTACCTCCTTGAGGCAACACAAGCCTCCCTGATCCCAAGTCCCAGGGTTCAGCAAAGGGAGGGAGCTGCCCTGGTGACCAGACACCACCATGATGGGCACACTGGAGCTAGCACCAGGGCAGCCAGTGGGTTACAGCTGGCTCAGACTCTGTGTGTTTATAAATGTATGGAGCAGGGAACAACTCAAAAGCCACAGCCAGTCCTTGGGAAAAATCATCAAACTCCTGTGGACACAGTGAGGAGTGCAGGACACAGCGGGAAGCACCTTCTGGGGGAATGTGAAGCTTTGGCATCAGCAGGACACTGGCCCTGGCCTGGGCTGTTCTTAGTGAGGCTCCTGGAAAATGCCTCTGAGGTAAGAAAGTGAGTGAGGGCTGGCCAGAGATACAGAACTGGACAGATCAAGAAGTCAAGATTTTGCATTCCAGCTAGCTATAGGAAATAGGGTTTTTTTTATTATTTCAAGTTTTCATAAAAATCCATAATTACTGAAATCAAAGTTACAGAAGAAAGTTCGTAACTTTTTATTGGTTTTATTTCTTTTTTTCTTTCTTTCCCCCTCCCCCCCCGTTGTTTTTCCCTCTCAGAGTAATATCTGACACCAGAGTCCATCAGACAAAGTTCTTACAAACACAGAAGTCCTGAAGACATCGGCTGAATGTTTTCCTGGTATAAAGAAGAAGAGGAGGAGAAAGAGGTGGTGACAGTGCGGGTGCAGTGGGTTTGGACAGGGGCCGAGGGCATGGTGGAAGGAGAGAGAGGTCGGTATGTTTGTAGCAATGTTTGTTTTTTAATTATTTTTTATTTGTTAATTTGTTCTCTTTTAATTTTTTTTTTTTTAAAAAACAAAAAACCCAAAAACACCATTATTATTTGCAAATTGTTGCCTGGCTAAATCATTTTCATGTTGAACTTGCGCGGCGCATCGGCAGAGCTGATGCCTGCGTCGGATTTGCGTGGCACGTACTCGATTTCAATGTTGTGCTTGGTGTTGCCTTTCCCCCGGCTCCACAGGAAGAGGAGCACCAGACAGAAGAGCACAACGCCCAGGAAGGAAATGAAGCCCATGGTGGTGGCGATGATGAGAGTCTTGATGTCAAAGGGGAAAGGCACGGTGGCGCGCGTGCTGTTGGCATCGCTCTCGTTGGGCTGGTTGGAGATGAAGGCGAAGGTCTTGTTGGGCTGGTGGGGCCAGTCTGGGGAGTAGCTGCGCACGTGCAGGTGGGCCAGCATGGTGTCGTTGCCACCCGCGTTGCTGGCGATGCATAGGTAGGTGCCATTATCCTGGATCTGGGCGTAGCGCACCTCCAGCGTGCCGTCAGGGAAGACAGTGAGCCGCCCGTTGGTTTTGGTAGAGATGAGGTGCTTCCGGGGAGAGAGCCACATGATGGTGGGGGGCGGGTCCCCATCCGCCCGGCAGACAAAATGGACCGTGTGGCCTTCATCCACAAAGATTTGCTGAGGTTTGCGGTCTCGTATCCGTGCTCGGCGGCAGGTGAAGTAGTTGGGCAGGAGGATGTCAGGGAAGTCTTTGAACTCCTTGCCCTGGACAAACTCTGGGGTGGAGCAGGTAGGCTGCTGCTTGTTGAAGTTCAACCTCCAACGCCTCCGGAAAACCCAGAGCAGCCGACAGTCGCAGGCTAAGGGGTTGTTGTCAAGGATGAGCGTCTCCAGGTTGCCCACGGAGTGGAAGGCTGACTCCTCCAGGGTGGTCAGCAGATTCCCTGACACGTTCAGGATGCGCAGGTAATTGAGGCCGCGGAAGGCGAAGGGCTCGACCGTGGTGAGCTGCCCTCCCACCAGCTGGATCTCCTGCAGCCTGAGCAGGTCATGGAGCATGGAGCCCTCGATGGTGACAATGGGGTTGTAGGAGAGGTTCAGGAACCGGAGGTAAACCAAGTGCCTCACTGACACATACGGGATGGACGTCAGGTTGCAGTGGGTGATGGACAAGGAGGTCAGGTTCAACCCGTAGAGGCAATTGGACGTCATGGTATCCAGGTAGGGCCAGTGTGAGATCTCAAGGACCTTGAGTCGGTAGAGCCTCTTGAATGAGTAATCCCGGATGGTGTTGATGTTCAGGTGGCGCAGCCGCAGCACGATCAAGCCGTGGAGGTGAGACAGGGCCTCTGTGGGGATGGAGGTCAGGTTACATTTCTCCAGGGTCAGCTGCTCCAGACTGTTGAGACCGCTGAAGGCCCGGTGGGAGATGTAGACAAGGTCGTTGTCCCCCACCTCCAAAGACTTCAGGTTGTACAAGTCCTGGAACATATAGTCTAGGAGGATCACAATTTTGTTCTCACTAATGTCTAGCTTGGTAAGGTTGCTGAGTCCAGTAAACACCCCCAAGGGGATCAGCTTGAGTCTGTTACTCCTGAGCCCCAGCGTCCTGAGGTTGAAGAGGTTGTTGAAAGCCCCAGGTTCAATGGCACTGATAATGTTCTCATTTAGTTCCAGCTCCTCCAGGTGAGGGTAGTTGGCAAATTCATCCTGGTTGAGCGTCTTGATACGGTTCTTGCCCAAGTCCAGCAGCTTGGTCTCAGTCGGGACCCCCTCCGGCACGACCATGAATCGCTTGCGGTGGCAGAGGACGGCCCGCTCCTGGGCAGAGCACTCGCAGCGCGGTGGGCAGCCCGTGGCGGAGCCGGAGAGGATGGATCCCAGCATCAGGAGGAGGATCGGCTGCCAGCAGGCCAGGATTGGGCTGCGCATACTCGCCTCCCCAGCTACCATCCTATCTCTCACCTGCAGATAAGAGAGGCGGAGAGAAAGAGCAAGGTGGGCATGAGCAAACAACAGGCATGACCGCAGCAAAAGGTTTACTATCTTGGTAGAGCTGAGGTTATGGCAAAAGGCAGAGGCAGAGCAGAGATTCTCATTTTCCAGCTGAAATCCAGCCCTTTGGCTACAAGACCAGCTCTCCTCCCCACCCCCCCAACTTTTCTCTTGATGGTGGAACGTGCACAGACTTTGAGTGGAAAGCCTTGAGGAATCTGTGTCAGACAGACCTCGCTTCCTCGCCTTCTCAAAAAAAAAAAAAAAAAAAAAAAAAAAAAAAAAAATTAATACTAAACACATCTATCTACATCCTATTTTAAGCTCTTGAAATTATTCAGTTCCCTGTAGATGGAGCCTGAATGTAAAGGCTGCTTTGCAAATGCAGAGGAGCTGAGCGCGGGATTGAGCATCTGGGGGAACGCTGCTTGGAGTGGGCTGGCAGCGGGGTGTCCGGCTGGGGAGCACGGCAGCAGCTCCCTGGGCTCCCTCGTCTCTGTTCCCTCAGGCTCCAGAGCAGCCCAGTCTCACTGTGTCCCCAGAGTTAGTCCTTTGCCTCCCCCCATGCCTGCCCACCAGCTGCAGACCCACTGAGAAACAGCAATGGGTCAGTGTATCCACAGAGCAAGCTATAGCCCAACATGAAGTCTGGGGATCTGCAGCTCAGAGGGTGCACGGGGTAAGGAGGTCTGCCTGACCTCAGCTGGGAAAGGCCCAGCCTCCTGCTGCCTTCCCTGGAGAGGGCTGGGAAACCCACTTAGGGTTATGGCCTGGCTTGCATCCTGGCCCAGAACCACCCCAGCCCATTGGCAAGCAGAAGCTCCCTGTCATGTTGCCTCCGTTGCATTTATTTCCTTGTTGTTCAGGCAGTTATGAGGAATCAAATCATATTAATATTGCATATTAGATGTACAGCTACTCCTGACCATGTTTATATCTATTGTTATGTGTACATTCTGCATTGCTTCCACTAATGCTATTTATGACTATCACTGAATATACTCAATACATTACTTCCATTGGCTCTGTTTGTATCCATCATTATATATCCTGTGCATTACATTCCCTGCTCCAGCACTATTTATGGGTCTGGTACACAATCTGTGCATTACTCCATTGCATCTGTTTACATTCATCATTTTGTGCAGATACATGACATTTGTTCCCCCCAAATTATTCAAAATTTCTTTGCAAGATGTGAAGATGAAAGTTGATGGACTGGCCATTAAGATGCCCACCAGCACCATCTCGGAAACCACCAGACCTTGGCACACCAGGCGTGCTGTCTCTGAGGTCCTAGAGTCCCCACAGAAATCCTCCTGTGGTTTCCTCCCAGCTCACTCTCCTTCTCCATCCGCTTTCCCTGCTACCTTTGCCCTGGGGCTGGTTGCTGGGGGCCACCCAAAGCACATCACCCCCCAAAATGAAGGGGTGCAGTGCTGGGAGCTGATCCCACACTGCTCCCCTGGCCACAGTGCCGAGCTCCCTCCCACCAGCCCCAGGCCAGCGCAGCCCAGTCTGGTGGAAATGTTTCCAGTGGGTTCACTTGAGCCTGGGCTGGGCTTCGAAGATCCATTTGCCAGGTATTTGCAATTCATCATCCCCCGTGTCATCACCTCACAAGTGCTGAGGGTGCTGGGCAGCCTCACAAATATGAGCGAGGATGGTGCTGGGGTGGGGCTGGGACCTTCCAGAGGGATGTGACGGTGCCCTGGGGCTGGTGGCACCACCGTTGGGCAGCTCTTGGGCAAAGTGGGGCATTTGGATGTGCTCCCCATGCAGGGGCTGGGCTGCCCAGAGACTCGCCAGACCCCCCTTGCCACCCTCCTCCTGCCCGCGAGGTGCCGACGCCAGCGCGCTCGCAGCCGCCCTCGGATGGCGTTTGTGAGAAGCCAATTCCCACTCCTCACAGACGTGCTGAGAAAGCCATCAGAGAAAGCAAAACACTGCATGCAAAACAAAATACAGTCTAAGGGGCTTAATTATACCAGGGCTGAAAAGACTTCTGCTCATTAGCGTGCCAGGCAGCGGCCTTATTTGGCTGTGTTCTGAGCTGAAATCTCAGCTCTGCCCGCGCACGCAGCCGCGCACTCTCGGTCCCCGGTGGGCAATGGGCGGGGGTGAGAGCTGAATCCCACCACAGCACCCCACCCGTGGCTCCTGCATCAACCCTGACCCCTCATGGGGCCGAATTCTGCCCCTCCACTGCCGGGAAGGGGATTGCATCTGTGACACTTTGAGCTCTGAGCTGTTTTTCCTGCACTGGAGGGGCAGCGGGCAGAGCTGCCGGGAGGGATGTGGCACTGCTGGCGAAAATATAAGCAAAGAAATGACAGATGAATGAAGCAAAATCCACGTGGCATTAAAGATGAGACAAGCTCACTTGCATAGGATTAAAGTCTAGACATACCTCACATGTTATTAGTTCCCAGCTAAATTTAAATCTGTGATAAATAGAATCCCTGACAAAAAAACATCCGTAATCTTAATAGCCAGAGTCACAGAAGAGCTTTGGGAGAAAAACAATGAATAAGCTGAAAAATTCTGGGCTAAGATGAGCTTTAAATCACTTCTGGGTCCCATTTACCTCTAGGTTTCAGAGATGAACAGTTGTGCCTCAAGGTGAGTCTGATATTGAGAGGTGCCCTTCTGAAAAAAAGGCTCAAATTGAGATTTTTCACATGAGCTGAGGTCAATAACCTGCACATGGCTGTACAGGCACTGCCACACAGCCCCTCTGCAGCCACTGGGCTCGCATCCCATTAGTGACCCTCAGCCCAAAGGCAGGGCTGTCCTTTTGGATCCCTCGCATCAGCCACCCCGTAGTGCCCTGGTGGCCATGCTGGGGCTGTGGGTGCTGACCAGGCGAGGGGCTGTGGCACCTCAGGAGAGACTTGGGTGACTCTGTGAAGGGGACCTGGTGTCACAGGGGGAGAAATGGCAGTGGCTTCTCTCAGCAGCTGCTGCCTGCAGGAGACTGGAAGTGACTGAGCCAAAGTGCCATCAAGGGTTTTCCAAAAAACTAAAGTCCTCCCACCCTCCTGAGGATGGTGAAATGTGCCTGGCCATGGCCTCAGCAGGAGCTGCCAGGCAGGATCAGGACACACGGCTGTGACAGGCAGACCAGGTTGGCCCAGGGAGAGCTGCAGCCCTCTGGTGAGAACACGGTGCTCTCTTCTCACATTAAAAAAAAAAAAAAATTTATAAGAAAGGAGCAGCTGCTGGACTTGCTGACTTCAGGCACGAGCAAGCCAGTGCAAACCAACGCAAAGAGCTACCCCCAGAGCTATGATATCCACTGACTCCTGTCCCTGCCACCCTGCTGCCTGGGGATGAGGGCTCCAAAGTGCAACTGCTGCCCTGGGGAAGATGCCAGACCCGTCCAGAGGTGCAGATGGAACCACCCTGCCCTGGTGCTAAATGCAGCAGGACCCACTGTGCGTCTCTGGTTGGCACCAGTGAGGGGTGGAAAGATGCAGTTCTGGACCTGAGCCTGAAAAGGCAGCTCAGGGATGGGCTGGAACCCTGAACCCCTCTCTGTGGGGTTTGTTCCCTGGTGAGGGCTCTGGGCACGGGGGAATCAAGCCCAGGTGGTGATCCAGGAGGTTGGGTTTGCTCCTGAGGCTTCTGCTGCCCTCCTGCCCTGGCTGTGCCCTCCACTGTCACCACTGTCCCTGGGCTGTCCCCTGCTCACCCAGTCAGGACTGGGCTGGTGCTCCTCAGCACCAAGTGACCTGCCATGCTGACAGTGAGCAAGCAGCAAAAATCTCCAAGTCAGCTAAAACCCCCACCTGGCAGCCATAAATTACAGTGTGGGAGATGTTCACCCTTGAACCAGATGCTTTTGAAAGCATCAAACAGCACCAGGAAATTTAGGACCAAACAAGCCCTGTCCTCAGGGGGTGGTCCTGGGGCTCAGCAGGGCTGGGGAGCATGTCGCGACCCCATGAGCACACCTTGCTGCAGTGCTGTGTTTGCAAGGTGGTCCCAGCTCCACACAGGAGCCCAACTCCAGCAGCACAAGGCACCCACACAGGCTGTGGTGTGGGTGAAGGTTTGGGTGTGGGTCAGTGAGGGGCTCAGCCCTGTCTCTGGCCTGATGGCTGCATACAAAGCTCAGAGTCAGTGCTCTGGTCTTCTCTAAACTGCTCCAGCCAAATCAAATTTTATTGAACTTGACTGCATTTTAGAGATAAAGACTCCAGGTTTACAAATAAATATTTAACAACCTTTCCTGCTGCTAAAAGAGTTGCTTATCCAGACCCCGGGCTCTGCACTGTCATGTAGCTACCTGGCTGCAAAGCAGCAAAACAAAGGGAGAAGCTTTAATTTGCCAAACACATTTATGCCCATTTCCACCTCTCACCATCATTCCCCATGTCCAGTGCCCACTGATGGGCCCTTTTGCTTTGTCTCTCCTTCCTCCCCAACCCACCTGTTCTCTCCTCCACTTTCCCCACCCAGTGCCAGGGCTGGCTGGTGGGCAGTGGGTGGGTGGTCTAGTGGGAGGTGTCCCTGCCCATGGCACAAGGGTTGGATCTATATGATCTTCAAGGTCTCTTCCAACCCAAACCATTCTATGATTCTGTCCTGGCAGCAAGGCCTCCAGAAGGGTATGAGACAACACAGGAGGGTATGAGAAGCTGGGGAAGCTGAGAAGGACCCCTCCAGTGTGGCAGGGACAGACATGCAAAGGGTTCCTCTGTGAGGAGGCAGTGAGGAGCACAGCCCCACACTGGTCACCGTCTCCCACTCTCCCACGTGCAGTCACAACTCTCCAGCCAGGAGCTTCTGCTCAGCCTTCTGCAGTATCTGCTTTCAGTTGCTGTGAGGCAGGAGCCTGGAATAGGTGTGCTGCAACCTGATCTGCTCTGGCAGTTGCTCTGAGGTTGTAAAAGAGCATGAAGAAGTATTTAAGAGGCAATTCACCTTCCGGCACTGACACCACCTGGCTGGCACCAGATACCTGCAGCAGCTGGCCTGGGGAGGGTCCTGCAAAGGACCCTTTCCTTGTGGCAATGGGCTATTCCACCCAAAACGTGGTGTCCTGCACAGAGGTGTCACAGGGGATTAAGCCAGGGAAGCCAAAGGGCAAGAAGAGAGGAAGAGATTGAGGTGCTGGAGCAGATCCAGAGAAGAGCAAGGAAGCTGTGAAGGGATCCAGCACAAGTCCTGTGAGGAAGGGCTGAGGGAGCTGGGGGTGTTCAGTCTGAAGAGGAGGAGGCTCAGGGGAGACCTCATCACTCTCTACAACTCCCTGAAAGGAGGGTGGAGCCAAGGGGGGGGTCGGTCTCTTCTCCCAAGGAGCTACCAGTAAGACAAGAGGGCCTGGCTTAAGCTCTGAGAGGGGAGGTTCAGGTTGGATATTAGGAAGAAATTCTTTACAGAGAGGATGATCAGGCATTGGAATGGGCTGCCCAGGGAGGTGGTGGATTCCTGGAGGAATTAAGAGACCTGGAGGTTTTTAAGAAGAGACTGATGTGGCACCCAGTGCCATGGTCTGGGAACCACGGGTAAAGTGGATCAAGGGTTGGACTTGATGATCTCAGAGGTGGTGTCCAACCTGGATGATTCTGTGATTCTGTGAGAGCAAAAAGGGAAGGGGATATACTGGAGAGAACAGCTTTAAAGTGGGCTGAGGGGCTGAGATGCTGGAAGGGGGAGTCTTTGGCCCATCTGTCCCCTGGTTTAGCTCCGGGCTGAGGATCTGCTTGACTTCATGCAGAGACAGATAGGAACAGTGGAGGGAAAATCAGCAATGGCCCAGAGCCAACCTGGAGAGTGGTTTGCAGGCTTGGCAGGCAGGTTATCAGAGTAGGCCAATGGGAAGGAGGTCCTGGTTGTCCCTGCAGGATGCTGAAGCTCAGAGCAATTTTAGCTGAGGCTGTTTCTTGCAATCACATCTGTGCAAGACCTTCCTCACACCTTTGTTCCTTCATTTGTAATGTCTTTTCTCTCCCTGTGCCTGCACATACTTCAGTGCCCTATCAGCAAAGAAAACATCCTGCCAAGTGATCAATAAGTAGTTGCAAAGGCAGCTGTGGATGCTGGGGGTGAAAAGCTCTGAGCTAGCAAGAGATAAATGAGGAGTGTAAGGGTGTAGCATACCGTGAAGCTCAGGGACTGGCCATGCTCCTCTACTCATCACCATGGGCTGGCCCACCACCATTGGTGGTTCAATGCTTCCCATGACAGGCAAGCTGGGAGGAGGGGATGTTTTCTGTTTGTGAGACAAAGAGCAGGAGAGCTGTGTTTGCTGGGGTAATATCTCCCAAAGGTTCACCTTGGGACTCCAGCACCAGGAATGTTACAGGCTGGGTCAGCAGGAGGCTGGTGTGCACTGTGCTGCTGGGATGTATGTGCACCAGCTAGTTGAATGGGGCTTCTCCTTTTTATTTTGGCAAATCTCCTGTGGATTCCCTGTAGACATGGGCTGGATCACCAGGATGCTTTAGGTGCTCGCTGGAAGGTACCCAGCTCAGCAGGCACTCAAGGGATGAGTGAGTACTGAGTAGAGGAGCATTCAGTATAGCACGAGGGTCTTTGTAGATCCCTTTTCTTCCCTTTCTGTAAATGAGAAAGGAGAATGGAAAAAACCTAAGAGTCTTCTTAGGACTATGGAAGCATTTGCACTGACGAGGTAAAAAAAAAAAAGTTCTGCCCAAAGAGCGACTTCTGGGACAGCTGCCAGGGTCACAGTGACACTGTGAAGGCATCCCCTGCACTCTGTCTCCCTGTGTCCATGGCCAGCAAGGCGCTGTGGGACATGGCAGTCCCTAGGACAGTGCCTTCAAAGGCCCTTTGGGGAAAGCTGCCAGAGCCTGGGCCACCATCCTGCTCCTGCTCATGGAGGGAGAAAACTGCCTGCTCCTCCTCCAGGGCTGGCAGCCACCCTTTCTTGTTGCATTGGAGGGGAGATAGTGGGTTTTTTTCTTGGGGATGGGATTTGATGCTATCCAGACACCTTCTGCCCTCCCCTGAACTCCCCAGGAGTGCTCTGAGAAGACCCAGCCCTTAGCAGGGTCTTACCCCAGGTAGCAGCAGTTGGTTTAGGGATGGATGGATGGATGGATGGATGGATGGATGGATGGATGGATGGATGCTGGGGGACAGCCCAGGTGGCTCAGCAGTCCTGCCCATCTGCTCTGGGCAGCTCAGAAGGCTGCTGCAGCACTGCAGACTCAGCCAGAATGCAGCTGCATGGTGCCTGGGCTGAACCCCGTGTTTGTCAGGGGCAGGACACCACCTGATCTAGCATAAAAGCGGCTGGTGCAAAGTCACCCTGCTGCCAGAGCATGTTTCCATCAGATCAGGAGCAGATGGCATTTCTGTAGGGGCTCGCCTTGATGCTTGGACCAGTGACTGGGGGGCTTCCCGCTCCCCCAGACCCAGGGAGCAGCCCCTGAAGATGGTCCTTGTGCCCTGGACAGTCCCAGCAGCAAGATGGGCAGCCCTGCCAGGCTGAGCCACTGCTCCTGGCAATCCCAAAAGCCCAAATCATACGTGGGACACCCACTAAAGGCCTGGCAGGGGCAACTGGTTGGCACCAAGACAAGTTGCTCCCTCCCCAGGGCTTCCTGCCTGGGGACATCCCATCCCCTCCAGCCATAAGCCTCTGCTGAAGGTGACCGACGGCTTTGCAGTGCTCTGGGGCACCCGGCAGCTCCAGCAGCAGAGCCATGGTCAGGAGCACAGATGGGGAGTGCCCTGGTGCCTTTCTGCCTTCCGTTGCCCAGGGCTGGTTCAGTAGGAGAGCAAACACCAAACCAGCCCAACATCCTGGCCTTACAGACATCAGCAAATCCTTAGGACATGACCCACTCCAATAGCCATGAGTCCGAGCTGCTGTCCCCACTGTGTCCTTGCCACAGCTTGAAGGCAGAAACCGCAGAGCAAAGTCCCAAGTGCTGCCTAAGTGGGGACCAGTGAGCAAGTCCCAAGCCTGTGGTGCTACAGCAACCCTGCTGCCAGGGACTGCTCGTGTTCCTTAGGTTTAATTTAAGCTTAAACCATACTTACAGCACCACTTCTGTTCCCACACCACATCCCTTAAATGCCCCTACAGCCTGTGCAGGATACCTAGAAAAGCACAAGGACTTCTCTGGAGTGCTGTGTCTTCCCCTGGAAACAGAGAGAAAACTTCAGAGGACATAAACCTGACAGCTTCTCTGCCTCCAGGAAAACCTGCTGGTTTACCTCCCTTTAGGACTGGACCTGGTATTTTTATATTGCTGCCTAAAATAAACGCCCTCAGAAGCCTTTTGGGAGAAGCCAACTGCAGCCCAGCACTGATGGCTCTGGGATAACCCATCAGCTGGACAAGCTGATGGGCACACGTCTGCCCTGCTGCCAGGACCAGCACTGGCAGAGTGGCAATGGCAGAGCTGTCCCTGCCCCTGGGGACACAGGGCCAGAGCGGGGTGGTGGGCTCAGGCAGGGGCTCTGTTTGAAGGCGCTGCAAGAGACAAAAGCCTCAGTCCTCTCCATTTCCCTCCCTTCCTGACTCCTTCCTACAAGCCAGATCTCTCTTTTTCTACCCCTCTCTGTCATTATTAAGTTTTGTTCACATAATAACAAATTGAGTGCCATGGGAATTTCCAGAAAGAATGGAGTAGAGCGAAAAAGGAGCCAAAAAAAAAAAAAAAAGCATAAGCGATGGCAAAGGAGGAGAGAAGATTCCTCTTCAGCCAGGCTTTCTCTTCACTGGTTTTAGACATACAGTCCTTTTTTTTCTTTCCCTCCTTCTTGCTTGTTTGATTTTTGCATTATTTATGGCTTATCTTCAGGGCCTGTATTTGCTGTTATTGTTTCATTCAACAATAAAATACATGAGATAAAAACAAACTGTGCTGAGCCACGGCTGTGCCCACCTGCCCTGCACTCAGGCATACCCATATGCAAAGGTGGCACAGCCAGCCAGCTGGGGACAAGGGGTCAGCCCTTTGCCAGCCCTTCCCACCCCAAATCCCCACGGTTGGGGAGATGCTGTGGGATGTGGCCTGGCCAGGATTTGGCTCCATGTGCTGCCAGCCCTATGGATATGTGTCGTTTGTAGGGATGAAGGCTGCATACAGAGCTCTGGGGGCCCTGGCACTACACCCAAACCGTGGATCCTCACCCCCCGAGCAAGAAGAAAAAAGTGGGAAACACTGAGGGAGAGGAGAAAACCAGACAGTGGAAACTCTGAGGGTTTTAAGGGCAATTTCATGAAATCCAACACACTGATTTCATGGGGTGCCCCATGCTGAGCTGGTGCTGGCTGTGGGTGCTGTCCTCCAGCATATCTCAGCTCCAGGTGCTTTGGGAACACATCCCGGGAGGTGCAGCAATCCTGCAGTGCTGTGAGCAGGGCAGGCAGTGCTGCCAAGCAGCTGGAGCAGGGGTGAAAAGCACAATGGGTTTAATGGCTGCCAGAAGGGCTGTCAGCATGCAGGCAGCCTCAGCTGCGCCCTGGGGAGCCGTGCCGTCCCCCAACCTTTTCTGTCTTCCAGCGGGTGAGCAGTGGGCATGGAGAAAAAGGAGGGACCCACTGTGGGGATGGAGCGGGCTCCCTGCTGCCCTCGACAAGAGAGCTGCTTTGAGGTGGTTTTGTTGTGTTTTGCTTGAGCCGAAAGAGATGCTTTCCACCCCTTCCTCCTTCTCCCCAGTGATGCTGATAATAATACAGAGCCTGCACTCTGGGCTGTGTGAGAGAACAAAACTAATCACGGGGAAATACAGTGCATAGAAATTAAATCGGAAATGCAAGGCCAGGGTTTCCATTTCGGTTCAGCTTCTGTATCGTTTCCCATTGAAAAGGATAAACAGGCTGAGCACAAATCAGTTTAATGGCAGCACCTAATGGCAGTGCAATTCCATGTTTCCCAGAGCAAATCGTAGCTCAAGCCCAAAGCGGCAGCAGGATCGGCTCCCTGGGACAGCCACAGCTGAGCACTGGGGACACCAGCACCCCCTCAGGACTGGCTCCCCTCAGCAGCAGTGCCAAAATAACTTAGGTCACCAAGATGCAGGAGGGGCTGGTGTCCTTCTCTGGGTTTGGGGACACTGGTGGGCCCTTGCCTGCCCGATTTAGCTTGCCGAGCTGTGCCAGGCTGCTCCTCCAGCATGGGGAAGGAGGTTTTTATGCTGCTCACCACTGTGGCCCTAATTTCGTTCCTTCGTCTGCATCATCATTTAAAGCACGGCTACAGCTGCCATTATTTTTTCTGCCTAATCCTTGTTGCTGTGCCTCGTTCCCTGGCACAATGCACAAGCCCGCTTGCCAGCACAGAAGCAAGCCACCAGGCCAATGCTTGCCTGTAATTCCCTCTCTGATCCCCCCACCTCACATTTTGGGTTATACCATGTCAGTTTTGCTCTCTGTGACTGCCCTCAGTCCAAAGAGGTGGTGGGGAAGGGCCGGGTTCAGGCAAGGGAGGGAGTGGTTTGCCCATGTGCCTGCGCAGAGGGAAGAGCCTCCAAGAGTGCTCAGACTTTACTCGCCACCCCCAGGTTGCCTCCAAGGTCTAAATGAGTTGTTTCCCATTTCACACTCGACATCTCAAATCCAAACAAAGAGCTGAAAGAATAGATCACGTCAAAATATTTCTGCTTCTCCCTCCTACGAGAATTCCCCATCAGAGACCAATCCAATTAAGGTGCTGGTTATGAAATTAACCATAATTACAAGAGCAATATTTAATGTATCACATTCTGATGAAGAAACAGAATAGAAAAGACAAAAAAAAAAAAAAAAAAGATTGTGGGTCCTACTGAGATTATCAAGAGCTATGTGGGGGTGAGAGGGGGAAAGGGCTGCAGGGGAGTGAGGGCTGTGCAGGGTGGCAGGGGCTGGGCTGCACCATGGTCGCCTGGCCCAAGGACTCACAGCAGCAAGGGCGGGGCCTGGGTGCTTATGGGCACATCCCTCAGGGAGCAGTGGTCAGCCTGGCCCCCAGAGCAGGGGATCAGCCCAGCCTGAGGGCTTCTGGCTTTGCCATTTGAGTGTGACTTGGCCGTTGTAGGACCACAGAGCTATGTCCCAGGAGGAACAGGACAGCTCTGCACATCCTCACCCTATCCCAGTTCCTTGGGGGACCCTCTGGCTTACCCATCAGACTATCCCCACCTGAGGACACTGACCCTAGCCCTGAGACAAGGGGTGTGAGAACTTGAGTTGATAAAGCCTTTGGCTTCAGACCAGGATATCTGGGTCCTCCTCTGCAGCCCAGAAGAGTCATGTCCATGTGTGGACACATGTCCACTGCAGGATGCTATGGGCACCAAAAAAAGCTTGATGGCTTGTAGAGACACAGGGAAAGAAAGAGGAAAGAAAACAAGCAGAACAGTTAACCAGAAAACATTTCTGTGCTTACCCGTGAGAATGAGCAATACCAAGCCAAGCTCCCCAGCCCCTGCAACAAGGGATGCTGACCTGCCACCTAGCCTGGTCCCATGCCAGAAGATGCTGTTTGGATGGACTATGGGGCTGTGGAGTCTATGGGATGGTGGCCAAGGTGTTGGCGAGGCCAGAGGGAGGGCTGAGCCACTGGTGGGGCTCATGGCAGGGCTCCCCTCACCATGGCCACACTGCTGCCAAGGCATCAGCACACTCCGTGCATCCTGCTGGCATCCTTCCCCCCACTGCTCCCCTTTCCAGCACATCAGCATGACCTGCTGCTCTCAGGGACAGAGGGAGCCTCATGCTCCCTGCCTGGGCTGAAGAGGAGATGAGGCCCTCCATGGCATTAGTATTTATTCAATTGCCTGGGTCAAGTTGACAATTAACACTGCTTGCTCAGACATGGCCTTTCTTGGTTCACAGTGCCTGGGGGGGGGCATGGCAGAGGCCACACTGAACTCCTGGCAGTGCTCTGGGGCTGGGGAAGCCCTGGGTGGGGGGTACATGGATGGTGGTTCTTGCCTTCCCCAAGCCAGCCCCATCCTGAGATGCTCCTGTCCCTCTTACATGCCCTGACACTGTCCCAAAGGCTGAAGATTCCAACAGCCACCAAAACTGGCTCTTAGTATGACATGTCCCCAGACAGGGTCACAGGGAGCTGGAACACACAGCAAAGCCACAGAAACCTCTCTCCATGGAGCTATTCCCATGCACAAGCACCAATGTTACTCCCCCAGGTGGAGAGAGAGGGGGGAAAATTGACTTGGAAGAAAATTGAGGCCATGGCCTTAAGTTGCTTTCTCCCTTTATTTTTCTTGTGTTGTTTGATTTGAGTAAAAGCATTGGTAGCCTTCTTCTTCTCTCTCATCCCAGCCTTCTGCACTACCTGACAAGCCCTTCTGGCTCTTTTCCCACCAAAAGCCATTTTCTGTTCACGCTAGGATAAACCCTTCTCCCTTCGTTTCTCAGGGTTTCGCAGAGCAGAGAGGAGAGCTGCTGACTCGGTGCACTGGATATGCTGGAGCTCTGGGCACACACCCTCTCTTGCTGAGCTGTGCTATGACTTGCACCCCTGCTATGCCCTCTCCACAGCTGCAAACCACTGCCAGGGTGGCTGGTGTCAAGCTGGAAGGGTGAGTATGAGGACAGTGAGCTCATGTCAGCCTGTACCATGGAAGGAGAGTCAACAGAAGCCAATGGACCTTCTAGAGGCCACCCCAGCACCACCCAAGCAAACTCCCAAGGACTGGCAGTGCTCGGGTGAGGTGACATGGACAAGTGTCTCTCCAGCAGCTTTTGTACCTGAAGCTTCTCAGAAGAGTTGGTGGAGTGGCATTTTGTTTCCCCAGGATGTTCATGGGGAGGTGCCCATTGCAAACACAACCTTGAGGGGGTGGGTTCAACCCCCAGCCCCAACACAGGTGTCACTCCAGAGCTGTCACAGCAGCCCCCACCCAACAGCTGTCCAACAACCCTGGGGACTGTCACAACCTAGGGACAACTACACACATGAGGCCAACACCTGGTGGGGTGTATCAAATCTCACTGAACCATGGTAAGTTCAGTTGTGCTTTATAATTCAGCAACTGTAATTACACTGTAATTACACACAATCGTGGCATTATTTTAAAGTGATTTATCAATGCTGAAATTAAACCCCAAGTTACAGGATTTTATACTTGTTGCATACATCAAGCAGTATAAACTTCAGCTTCATTACAGAGACTGTGTTAAGTAGGAAACTAAAGGAATAATAAGTCATTCAGTCATGCTGTTAACCTTCCAAGTGATATGAAACAGTGGTAATTAGAGGTATCACAGAGTAATTACATTATAGGTGTAGAGTAACTGCAGCACGGTATGGTATAAGAGAAGTATAACCATCCCTTTTGTAATTAATCCCTCCACAAAAAGGCTTGGAAAGCCTGACTCTTCACCAGGTGCTGTAAACCCACCTCCACTCTCTCCTCCAGCCCCTTCCTGCCCATCCTGCAGAGAGCACCTGGTGCAGGCAGGTGCCCCTGGCTGTGGCCCTGCCAACTTCTGGCAGGGCTGGGTGGGGGCTTACAGCTGAGGGAGAAGCCCCCTCCAGCTGCCTGGTGCCCTACAAAGTCCCCACCAGGGACACTGCTGCCTCCAAGGAGTGTCTGTCCCCATGCCAGCCTGGCTATGGGGAAAACCACCCCTGCGTGTCTAAAGGAAGATGTGGAGGCTGTGGCCTCCATTCCTCTTTCAGCCTTGCTCACCAGCCTCATCAGGCCAGGAGCTCCAGAAACCACCCCTTCTCTATACGGTATTAAGCCATGGAGCTGACATGCCCCAGGAAGGAGCCAGGAGAAGTGGGTGAGCAGTCATGGCCAGCCCAGACATCTCCTCCCACGAGCCCCAGCCCAGGCTGCTGGGATGGGTGGATGGCTGAGAGAGCTTCGTGCACCAGGAGAGCCCCTGGGCTCAGTGGCACCTGGGACAGGCACAGGCTGTTACTGTCCACCCTCATTTGAGAGAAGTCAGGGAGAAGGACAAGGCAATCACCTGTAACTGAGGGAGCAGACGTGGAGGAAGGAGTGAGGCTGGGAGAGCTTCCTTTGGGGTGGGGATAGTTGGGCAGTGCAGGTAGCCCTGGGAAGGTCCCTGTAGCCCTCAAGCCAGTGGACTGGCCTGGGGCATGGCCACCCCACTGCTCCACAGCCATCTTTGGCAGGTGTGAAGGTCAGGTCAGGGCTACTGCAAGTAGCAGAGCAGGGAAGAGAGGGTTAAGGCTGGCAGGAAGGCTGGGACAGGGATGTGCAAGGGGTTTCATTTCAGAGCCGAGCTGGGCTCCTGTGGGTGACACAGAGGAAGGGGAGATGGAGGGAGAAGAGAGAAGGTGCAGATCTGTGGAGAGGGGCAGTTCCTGGGTATGCCTCAACTGCTCTGCCCCACTCTCACCCTGTGGGCTGACCCAGACACCAGCACAGGCTGGGGGTGAGTGCAGGGCTGTCACTAGGTCCCCTGCAGGCCAGCGGGTAAAGTCTCTTTCTGGAAAGGGCGTTTTCTGGGGAAGGACCGTGGATGGCGACTGCTGGCGACAGGCAGAGAGAGCAGAGAGAGGGAGCAGAGCTTCACCAACCAGTACCCACCCGCGGTGAGGAGAACTGATCCCACCGGTGCCCACATTTGTGTTCCCTCCTAGTGCAAATCACTTTCACAGCACCAACACTCACATTTCTTCTTGGAGGTGCCACTTCCAGCACCTGGAGCAAACCGCGCCTCTGCCCTTCACTCAGAGCTATTGATACATCCAAGGTGCAAGGTGAAATATCCGATAACCTACACATGGTATCGGAGTGCAACAAGCAACGCGCTCTGCCTGGGAGGGCTCCCAAAAGCCCTCCTGGCCAGCAGGCTCTTGGGCATCCTAATATTTCCCTTCAAAAAGAACCCCTTCTTTATTCTGCCAGACACAAAGGGGCTGAGCCCAGGCAGGGGGGAGCCTTCAGTGCCTCTACATCCTTGCCTGAAGCCTGAGGGATCTTCCCATTCGGCAACAACTCCCCACAGCCTCAACCCATCTACCTTTAGGGCTGGGGGGCTGGTGATTGGAAGGATGAACCACCAACCCAAAAAAATTACACTCCATTGCTCTATGGGTGGGTCAGCCTGGTCACTCAGGGCTGGTGAGCTCTCCCTGCCCGTATTTAACCCTTTGTGTCTCTGCCTTTGGGATACAGGCAGAGGGTTGATTCCTCCTCTTGAATTAATTAAATCTTGCTGGGTGGGGAGCTGGGCACAGCCTGCTTGAGGGCTGATCCCTCGGCTTCCCGGCAAGCCCTGTCAGGCAGCGCTGTCCTGGACATACCCTACCTGAATATATCACCTGCTCCAGGCCGCCTAACTCATCTGCCTAGCTACTAGGGGACGAGGACGGCTTCCTCATCAGGATGCAGCTCTGTGCTCGCTTGAGCACCACCGAGCCCCAGCCCTGTGTGGTCGAGTCAGCCTGGGGTGGCCGGGACCCCCGACCGCCCCCGCCCCGGCTGCCCGTCCCGCGGGGCTGGGTAGGGGCTGCGGAGGCGACAGAAGATTGGGGCTCGGGGCCGGGAAGCCGATCGGGAGAGGGAATTTGCCTGGGCAGCGCAGGAGGGTAGAGGCGGCAGGATCAGCGCCAGAGGGGCTGGAGGACAGCAGGGCCCGGGGCACACGTTTTCCCCGAGCCCACGCGTCACCCGAAGGGCAACCCCCGGGCTCCACTGTCCCTTACCTCCCCCCGCCCCGCTCCCCGCGACCCGGACCCGCAGCCCGGGGCGCGGTGCAAACCCGGCACCGGCGGGCACACGCACACACGGACACGGACACGCACCCCCCGCGCCCTCCCCGCTGCACGCACCGAGTTCCCAGCCCGGCGGCGCCGAACACCGGCGCGTCTCCAGCCCGAGGGGCACAGAGCCCCCCAGCTGCCCCGCACCGCCGGCCCCGCTCCTCCCGCTCCAGCATCCCCGTCTCGCTTACCTGCATCTCATTCTCGCCGGCGATCTCCTTCGGTCAGAAATGGCATCTCCCCCGGCCCCCACCCCCTCCAAACCCTCCACCTGCAGTAACGCAGCTCCCCCTCTCCGCAGCGGCAGCAGGAGCGGCAGCGGCGCTCCTGGGTCCGAGCCGCCCCCCAGCCCCGAACCCGGGGGAGGGGAGGGCCGGGCCGGGCACGGGGCCGCGGCGGGGCCGCCCTAGGGACGCGCGGCCACCGGCAGCCTCCGCTCCGCGCCCGGCGGGCGGCGGGGGCCGGCGGCGGGGAGGCTGCGGGGCGGCGGCATCGCGCAGCGGGCGGGCAGGCTGGGCCCGGGCTCCGCTCCACGCTCCACGCTCCCCGATGCCGCCGGGTCTGCCGCGGCGGGGCCGCCCCCGCCCCGCTCCGGGAGGAGCCGCCGGCGGGCGCGGGGCGGTGCGGGGACGGGGACGGGAGCGGCGGCAGCGGCAGCGTCCAGTCCCCTCCTCCCGCCCCCGCACCAGCGCGGCGAGAGTCCCCCGGGAAGGGGGCCGGGGGATAGGAGCGTTTGGCGGAAGGGCCGCTGCCTCCCCCCGCAGGCCGCGGGGGCTGTGGCACCCCCGGACTCAGAGTCCATCTCCGCCCCAAACCAAGCCACCGGCAGCCCTTGCAGAGCGGGAACATCGACTGTCCCCGCTCCGCCACCCCCGGGGCAGGCTCGTTGCTCGCAGAAAAGAGCTGCCGGTCGCCCTTGCTTCAGTGCCCTGCTGAGGTTAGGTGCCAGGCTGCCCTGGAGATCTCAGAGCAGTCCATCCCACAGCAGCTACATCTGCAAGATGTTTTGCTCCCCGTTTTTCACTCCACCCCCCCACCCCTCAGGAAAGAAAGAAAAAAAAAGGAAAAAAAAGCACATGAGACAAAATGGGCTGCAAGGGTGGGGGGATTCCTCTGAAGACTGATCTGGGACCTGGTGATCCCAAAGGCTTCCTTGGATGCTCGGCACATGCTGAGCTGGTGGTATCTCATTGAAGACTAAGTGCAAGACTTCCCGAGTGCTGCCCACTGCTTCAGCCCCTGCCATAATGGACACTGATTTATTGAGCGGCATTAGAGGCTTTACCCAGTGCTGGCTCTTTCAACAGAGGCTGATTTCTCTGGCAGTAATGGACACAATCTTTGCTTCTAATGTGCACTTTCCCCTCCTGCTTCCTCTTGGCTAGGCTCTCCTGGGGTGCTTCCTGCTCTGTCCTGCTTCTACGCAGCCACCCGCACAGCATGGACAGCCATGGGCCAAGGCAGGCCCGAGGCAACTGCATCAGGGCTCACCATGCTGGCACAGGCTGAGACCAGAGCCTCTGCAGGAGGCCCATGAGCCATTTGCAGCCTGTGGGAGCTTCTGAGGAAGATGATGGCATTTCTCCACCAGCCATTTAACCAAGCCCAGAGGTGGAGATTCACATAGAGCATCCCTCTGGGCAGCCACCCCCTTCCTCCCTCCCACAAGAGTGGAGCTGTGCGCTCACCCCAGGTCTCTCCTGTGGGATGGGCAGCCAGTGGGCAGCGTGCCCAGGCTGAGCCAGGTGCCCGTCATGGAGCATGTGAACGAACACAGGAGCTGTCCTCAGGTCATGTCTCCTCCCTCAGAGGGTGCTGTCTCCCCATTATGCTTCTCACTATCCCCCTGCTCAGCACATGCAAGCTCAGGAGCAGGAGTATACAAAAGGCACGACGCTTGCCAGCTGAGGGCTGGATCCTCCCGGTGCTCCTGCCCACTCCTCGTCTGTCTCTCCTCCCGTGGGTGCAGACCCCAGCTCGGCTGTGAGGGTGGGCGCCTGTCAGGCATGGAGCCTGGTGTGGGCTTGGGCAGAGGATCCTCGTGGCAAGAAACACGGGGATGTAGAGTGTGTGTGTGACTGTGTGAGTGTGCCTGTGTGTGTCTGTGTGAGTGTGTGAGTGTGTGTGTGTGTGCAGGCTGCTCCCGACTTCAAGGAAATCCAGGCTGGCCCCTCTCAGTGCTCCTCAGACCTTTACTTACTGCAGATCGATGCCCCTTATTATTATGGCTATTTCACCAATGCCATCAATGTGAGTAGCAGTTCACAAACACAGACAATGCTGGAAATCTGAATGCAGCCAGAAAAAACAAAAACAAGCAAAAAACTAAAAAATAAACAAACAAACAAAAAGAACTATGGGGGGAAAAGATAGGCTAAGATCTCTAAATGCCGTTTTTAATGCTTCCCCCTCTCCCCATGGTTAATGCCCCACTAAAGGACAGGGCACAATGGATTCAACCCTCCAAGAATAATTCCTGGCATTATCTGGTGTGAGAAGGGGAAATTTCACCTCATCCCTTCTACACAGCTACGGCAAACACCTGGTGCAAGCGGCGCTGGTGGCCGTGTGAGAGCGATGCTATACACTGCCGGGAAGCAGGGGGCCTTCCAAGACCGTCTTTCCCACCTCAGCTCCGATGGCTGTCCCCACCCCGGCGGCACGCTGAGCTGCAGAGGATGAAGGACTTTGCCTGTAGGAGAGATGAGCTTTCGGGCTAAGGAAGGGGGCACCCATGCACACCTCTCCTAGAGGAAAATCCTGTGCAGAACCCGCCCCTTCTGCATGTGGTTTCTAACTTGGGCAGACAAAGGGAGTGGTGCAGCAGGAGAGGTGAGGGCAGCACCGGGGAGCCAGGCAGCATGATTTGTCCAGCAGCAAGGGAAGGAAACGGGGAGGATGGAGAGTGCAGTGGAAAAAAAGCATCACTTCACAACCACTCTCCTAGCTGGGCACAGGAGCAAGAGAGCCCTTATCCACAGCACCAGTTTATGAAGGGCTGTTATGTGTAATCTCTCCAAGATCTGCTACACTCCTCGGGCTTTTCCCTTTCTCCAAAAGGTATCGCCTGACCTTGTGAGTGACACTTCCTTACCCCAGGGACACCTTGGGCAAAGGCATGTCCCAGTGGCACTGAACACCCCTGATCCCTGCAGGAGGAACTGCACTGGCTCCAGCACAGAAGGCTCCCACGTGGCTGCATTTAATGAGATGGCATCCTGAGCTCTGTGCTGGTTTTGTTCTTGCCCCAATACCTTGCCACTGTGCAGCCCTGGGACTGGAGCAAGCCATGGGGACAGCTGGCCAGGAGCCAGGCCAAGAAGCTTTACCCTGGGGACCAGTGAGCAGCAAAGCTCACCCCACACAGCAACAGTGACCCAGATCTACCTGGGACTGTCAGGTTGTCCCCAGCTTTTCATGGACCACTGCTGCCCAGCATCTGGCCACCATAAGTAATTGCCACGAGGGCTGAGACCACCCTGTATGCAGATGGTGATGGCACTCCCTTAACACATGCTTGACATGAGGGTCCTGCTTGAAGAGGAGAAGCAACACAGCTCAGAGGGGGTAAGTTTGTAACATTACCTGGGAGAAGGGCATGGATGGGACATGAGGAAAAAGAACAGATCTGGGTGCTGCCATTCCTGGGAGGGGGCAGCTTTTGAAGAGGGACATTCAGAGTTAAGGTATGGCTGAGCTTACTGTTAAGGGCCCAGAGGTATTGTAGCACAGGTGTCAGAGCACTGGGGACAGCCACAATCCATACCCAAACCTCACTAGATGTAATGCCTTCTCCTGTATCTTCAGCCTGTATCTTTTTGCAGCTCCCATCACCTTTTACTGGACTCCTCCATATCATGGAGACCAACTCCACCTGTTGTGGAAAGCCACAAAAACTCACTCAACTGGGTCAGTCTCCTTCTTGCAGCACAAGGAGACTGAAAACAAGAGGCATCCTGGCCCCTTCGATGTGACTATCCTGTCCTGACCTTCGTGTAGCCCCAGGCTGCAGAGGACACTGCAGAGAGCAGCCCTCATCTAACATTTTCCTCTTTAAAACCTGCAGGGAGCAGCAAGAACATTTGGGTGTCCATCTGTGGGGGCTCATCCTTCAGACAGATGCTCCAGCTCTTTGCAGCTGCCATCTTCAGATGTGGCAGATGGTTCCCTTCTGCTGGCAGGAGGCAGGAGTTTATCTCTGCTCTGAGCTCCCTCCTGGAGAGGTGGCACCTGCACACCCCACCAGGACCCAAGATTTCCACCCAGACAGCCAGGGAGCAGACCTGTCCCACAATGGGGATAGCTGGGACACGCTCTGATGTTTCCCAGCAGCACCCTTCTTGGTTTCAATGCACATGTCCAGGAATTGCCCAAAAGGTTCAAGAAAGAGCTGAGGTGCCAGGAGGGAGATGGGTTTTAATTACTCCCATTATTATTGTAGTTCTTTTTCTCTCAGATTTTCACACTTTTGTCGCAACAAGCTGAGCTGAGAAAATACGTGCAAATGCCAGGCTGAGATAAGATGTACCACACCTTGAAGTACTGCCAGCACCAGCTCTGGGAACGCCAGATTGGCCGGCTGCCCCTTCAGCCTCCTCCCTTTGTCAGCGAGGACAGAGGGAGGGGTCCGCACCCGCTCTGCCCCTGTGCACCTGCAGAGGAGGGGACCCTGCATCTCCCCTGGGCTGGCTCCTTGATCCTGCCCACTACTAACCGGTGCCTGAAGAAGGCAGGGAGGAGCCTCCTGGCTCTCGGGAGAGGGATGGGAAGGTGACCCTGCTGTCTTGGTTCACAGACCTCCTCGTGCCCACCCACAGGACCTGTTCCTGAGAGCCCCAATTCCTGTGGATGCAGTCAGGGCAGCAGCCTGGCTCGTGCTTTCTTCCCTGGAGGTGGTGACATTTCAGGGTGTGCGTGTGGGGGGCTGGGACGAAGGGGTAAGGCAGGATATTCCTGCTCCCCCATCCCCACGGCCATCTGGATGTGTAGTGATGCCTCCTCACAGCAGGCTGAGTCAGTCCAGTGGCTTCTCATTATCAGCTGGAGAGAGGCCAAATTCTGCATGGTACGGCTGCTCCTGAGTGAAACTGAGGATCGTTATCAAGAATTATCATAATGGTTTCTCTCAGTACTGTCTTGTACTGCTCTTTGCCCTGGTCAGCTGATCAATTTGGAGCGAAAGGAAGACAATGTATCAAAAATCCTTCGACCACCAGCTGCTCATTTGGGATGGTGGCATCAGAAGCCATGCAATATCACTGCTGACAGGGGCTCAGGCTGTGCAGGCCACTGAGCCCAATCCCACCACCATCCCACACGCAGCCTCACTTGCTGGGAGGCTGCCAGTTCCTCTGGCAGCAGACACTCAGCACAGCCCAGCCCAACTCCAGGCATCTCTGCTCAGCTGAAGCGAGGAGAGAGGTAGGAGATGCCATGCTCATGCCTTGCCCATCTCAAATTGTGATGCAACCACCATGATGCTTAAGAGAATGGGTAGGAAGAGGAGAAAGAAACCTTTCTGTAGCCCCACTCAAGCAGGCACTGCTGGAGGGGAAACGAGCAGCCACTCGTGCACCACAGCTCAGCTCACCCAGGTCTCTGCCATGGCACTGCCACCACCCTGGCTCAGGGTCCATAAACCAGGCCTTGCTACAGAATGCTGTGCTGTGGAGAGAGGCCACACATCCTGATGTCAGCCTAACTCAAATCCCTGATAGCTTGACTGCTTTGTCAAGCAGCCCAAACACACTGCGTGTCCATTAAATATTCAAGCTCATTGACACATATACAGAAGGTACTAATAATATCAAGCACGGCAGTGCCTATTGTAGCCCACATCCAGGAGATGAAAGATAATTTCTGGGACAAGGAAGGTATGACAGTGACAGCTTTTTAACAGCTTGGTGTAAGCATAAGAGGACTGCACAATGGGACTAAGACTAATGATTAAAGCATTTTTTGCAAAGGAGAGGGGGCCAGGAGACCATGGTGAGTGTAGAGGACATGAGAGTTGTGTCAAATGCCCACACAGAAGAAGAAAAGGCTGTGCTGGACAAGGAGGATGGGGAGGTGGTGCGGGAGACAGCCCACTGGGGCTGACTCACAAATGCTTGGCCACTAGCAGAAAGGGGTCAGAATGCCTGGAGGGGAGGAAATGGGCCCCTCACCTTCACGTTCAAAGGAGGTTTGGCTCCTGCCTGATGTGCTAGGCAGGGAGATGGGCATAGCTCAGCTGGGGCTGCAGCCAGCCTGGCAAGCAGCTGAGGGAAAAGTGATGCTGGAGACCAGTGGAGAGAGCTGAGCTGTGCTGGAGTCTGTGTGGAGATGGCGGAGCAAAGACATTTGCCAGGGTAGCTCAGCATGGGGCAGGGCAAGGAGGGAGATGTGCTCCCTGAAGTCCAGAACTGAGAAGCAGAGGCAGCAGACCCAGCACCCGGGCTTCCTCAGAAGTATAATTATTACTGATATCCTTACTCTTTCTTTGCACATATACACGCTCCCCTAATGTACACTGCACATGTAAACAGCTGCCTAGTGACATTTGCACGCCCAATTACACCTGCATATCACTGACTTACATGCACAGTTGGAGAGCAATTAGAACACTGAAGCCTGCTTTGCACTTCCCCACTGCCACCCACGCTGAGGAGGAGGAGGAACAGCTCCTGGCACCAGGGCCAAACCTTGGCTGGGTCCCTCATGGCTTGCACCTTTGGGTTCCTCCTGCAGCAATGCAGAGGGAGAGCCAGGGCCTCGGAGGTCTCACCCTGGTGCCTCTCCTGCAACACCTTCATCTGCAGCAACCCCAAACCCAGCTGCAATGTTTGCTGTTTGTTCAGCTCCTGTCTTAAGTGACTGGCGCCTTTCCAAAAAGGATTAAAAGCAGGGAGTGAGAATTGTAAAAGCTCGTGTAATTATGCACAAAAAGCCCCTTAATAATTTATAGAGGGAGAGGGTAAATATCTTTGTGTGTTATTCAAGTGTAGCTCATTGTCCCGTTTGGCTAATACCCAGAGCGCACGCATCACAGGCTTTATCTGGGAGGCTGTTTTGCCTTTAATTCCTTTCATAAATTATTGAATTTATAGAGGGAAGTCAGTGTCATGTCACTCCTGTAAACAGCTCATTAGTTAAAACTAACGAGAGCAACAGTTTCCTCTTGCCTTGTCCGTGTCCCCTTCAGTCTCTGCTGTCACCTGCAACACACTGTAGACCCTAAAAAACCTGAAGTCCCAGGGCAAATTAGAAGCACTGGCTACAGAGAAATGTCCTGCACCACCCCTTACCTGGTTGTCAGAGACCTGCATGTGCCCTCTAGCGAAGGCTGAGGAGGAGGAGAGGATGGAGAGGTGGGGAGGATCCCCAGCTCCATCCCCAGCTCATCCACTGCTGTGCCACCAGCTTCATGTCATCTGTGGTCCTCTGCTGTGCTGCAGTGCTGGGCTGTTAGCTCCTGGAGGTGCCCAAGGATGCAAGGGTGCTCTGCTCCCAAAGGGAGGGCAAACATGAAAGATGGACCCCAAGGCCAGGCCAGGCCAGGAGGCTGAGACCTCCATGTCTGCAGGGCTGAGCACAGACGTGTCCCTGCCTGGGGGTTCCTCTCACCACAACAAACACAATCTGTCCCCTTTCCATCAGACCAGGGCCAGGGCATGGAATCTGAGGGATGCTCCTGAGTTCAGAGGATTTGGTTGCAGGCTGGTTGGGAAAGCACAACATCCACCCAGTTCTGGGTGGGTTTATTTTTTTTTTGCTGAGCAAGACAGGGTGTTAGAAGGCTGCCTCTAAAAACAGCAGACGTGTGACTGAGTCAGGCAGCACATGTCCGTGCGAGGGAGTCAGCCAGAGCCCCCATGTGCAGGAAAACCAACGTGTGAGCGTGCCCACCCAGCCTCTGCTGGGTGCCCTGCACAGGCTGCACCCCCACCCTGGCACAGACTGAGCCCCCCACCCTGGTGCTGCAGGATGGGGTGTAGCCTGTGCTTGGGGAGCAGCTGGTTTGGAGGCTCCACTTTTACACCCATCACCGAAGAGATGAACCCCCACATGCACCCTCTCTAAATATAATACATTTGCATTAAAAAAAAACAACCAGAAAAAAACCCAACAAAAAAAACCCAACAGCAAAAAACCAACAACCAGATATGTATGGAAAGGGTAACCATCAAAATTACTTTAAACAGAGTGTAGAGCAGCTAGTGCCAGATCAGGGAGAATGTGCTGAAATGCAAAGAACCCACAGGTGACATGTTGCTGCAGGAAGGATAGTGGCACCAGCCTCCTGATGGCACCAGCATGGCACAGGGATGAGGAACACATGGAGTGACATGAGCTGCTTTGGTCTGGGACTGCAGGCAGCAAGCATTTGAACCACATGATGAATGGTGGACCATGAAGAAGACCTGGCAGAGCCTTGAAGGCATGGGAAGAGGGAGCTGAAGCTATTGATAATCAATTAACTCCTTCAATTACAGAAGCCTAATGAGGTAGCACAAAGTCAGCTCTAATGAACATCAGTTTAATAGAGGCGGTTCCTCAGGGCACCGGTTTTTGACTCAATCTTTACAAGGTAGGAAATGCTGCAAAAGTATCAAGCAATTAGTGTCACTTAATGAACACCCACTCCCTGCAAAGAGCACCTCAGTGTGGTGGTCACCAGCACGGGGATGGCCTGGGAGGAAGCTCTGCTGCCACAGCTCTGCTGGCAGCATGGGGCTCATCTTCCCTGCCAGAGCACACAGTTCCTGGGGATGCTGCTGGATGCATCAGCTGCTGTAAGATGAAGCGAACATCGCAGGGCCCAGCTCTCCCCTAGAGGCAGCTATTTTTGCCTTTTTTTTTTTTTTTTTTTTTTTTGGTGATGACAGCGTGACAAAACAAATGTCACTGCCTGCTGGCCCCGATGCCTCCCTGGAAATCTGCCAGGTCCTGTATAGAGCAAGGGGAAATGGAGGGGGTAGTGGTGGATGGAGGATGCTGCTCCCCACAGCAAAGCTCCATCCCTAATCCTGCTGCATGGATCCCCTCTGTGCCTATCAGAGGGGTGAGCAGTGACATGGGGGAAGCTGTGCCAGGAGCCTGGCTGCACCCTGGTGCCAGGGCTGCAAACCAGGGCCTGGGGAAGCCCAGAGCAGAGACTGTGGCTGTCTGTGCACCATGAGACACTGCTGATCCAGAGCCAGGGTGGGAATTCCCCCCAAAGCCGGGATCCCCTTGGTGCTGCACCGACTGTGTTGGGGAGGGATTTACATAATAAGGAGCCTCCAGTGGAGTAAAGACAACCTAACATCTATTTTTGGGTCTCAAAGCCAAAGGCTGTATTTCAAATCCACTAATCAGGTGAGAATACAGCAAACTCATGGGGAGTGGAGCTGGGGAGGGAGGGGGAGCCCCTGGCTGCTGGCAGTGCTCCCCACTCCAGAGCCAGGTCCCCCCACAGGGGGAGGGGGCTTCATGGTAACGGCCCCTGGCACCAGACCTGGGCTTCCAGGGAAAGGGATTCTTTTTTCTGGGGGGCTGAACCCTAAATTCATGCTGCACCAGGTCTCTACAGAGGATCCCTTCCAGCTCCTAACCTTCCACAGGCAGGGGCTGCAGGGCTCTGCCTTTACCCAAGCCCTCCAGAGCTGAACCAGAGCACAGATGCCATGAAGAAAGCAGAGAGAGGGAGGGGAGAACAACCCCCCTGATCTTGTTATGATTATTAAGACAAATCCCCCTGACATCTGCAGTACCCAGCAGTCTCCACCTGGAAGAGCACTTTAAACACAGAGACTTTTTCTACAAAATCACAGGGTCCTGCCAAGCTCCTGCACAGCCCAAGCTGCTGGAGGAGCACCTGGATCCTGAGCCCCCCTGCCCACAGATGGAGCAGATGGAGGCACAGAGGCCTCTCCCAGCTCCCCCAGCCCAGGTGTGGCTCAGGGGCTGCCCATGCCTCTGGCTGCCATGGCAGATGGAATTGGATGTGTGCTGCCTGTGCTGCCTGCCGGGACCATGCAGGGGCTTGGATGCAGCCACCCTGCCCTTAAGGATGGGCTTGGGAGCAGGCTGGGAACAGGGAGGATGGATGCAAGAGCCCAGATGCTAGGAGAGGCACAGGCCAGGTAATTCACCCATGTGGACACAAGTGTGTTTGTAAAAGCTCTTGGGTCTGAGCACTGTTCCCAGGGCTGTAATAAATGGGGTACCTTCAGGGCAGACAGCCCCTTGGCCCAGTTGGAGAGAGCATGGGGAAGAGGTGAGGAACCCAGAAGCCATCCCTGCCCTCCCTGTGCAGGACTGCACCAGAGCTGGCATGGGAAAAGGGACACAGGAGTTTCCCAGGATCATTGGTGCTATCCAGGATAAGCCAGAAAGGATGTACAAGGTGGTGGATTGGAGGAAGAAGGAGAGATGTGGTTCAATCTGGCTGAGGAAGGTAAGAGCCCCACATGCCTGGTATTAAACCCATATGAAGATCTGAATCTGGCAACCTCCAGTTCCTACCTGGGAGCAGTGTAACCTGCAACTGCCCCCAGCTCTTACCAACCCAGCAGTACTGACTGCAAACACCAGCCCTGCTACTGGATCCCTGAGCTGCAAATAATCTCCAGGTGATGATCCCGGGGCTGCTGGCTGGCCTCTGGGTGGGCAGGGGTGTGCTGGTCCCTCCCAGGGCCCATTTTCCCTGCAGTACAGAGGGGACACAAAGCTCTGGTCCTGGTTGGTCTCCCTCAGATCATCTTGTCAGAAAAGGTGCTGAGAGTGGGTTCTGGCAGTGCTCAACACCCAGGGAGGTGGAGCACAGTCTGCTGTATGGAGGATACCTGAAGGGCTGTTTTCCTGAGCAGCTACACAGCTCCAGCAGCTGGAGATTATTCTTGTCCCTTTTCATGTTTGGCTGACTTACTCACAGGCTGCTAGTGGATTAACTAAAATTGCTGTGTTGGAGCAGCATCTTCACAGAGGGTTTTGGAAGGTGGAAGGGGTAGTTTTCATGTTACCCTGGAGCACGTCTGCAGCTGGGAGGGCTTGCCAGGGGAACAACAAGAGGTGCAGAGTCCTGGCAGCAGCAGCCAGCTCTCTTCTCCAAAACTGGCAGCGTTGTAGAGAAACGTCAGAGGCTGGCAAGCCACACTGTCCCTCCTGCCTTCTTCACTCTCACATGTTATGCTTTGCAGCTTCTGGGCTGCATTTCACTGGGAAGGCTTGGGAACACAGGGGACTGAACCCAGGAATGTGGAAAGTCTCTTCCCACCTTCTGTTCCGACGTCCTCCTTCCTGCAGGCGTCTCCCATTGAGGGTGCCACTCCAATGAGCTTCCTTGTCCCTGAAGGTCCCATGGCTATGCCCTGATCTACTTGAAGCCCTCACAGCTCTCAGAGAAGCAACCTCACAGCACCCTGTATTTTTCTGGTCTGTGCTGGCATATGTGGCAGAGTCTTCCCTCTTCCTACCCTTCTCCCCATCAACTGGCAAAGCCCCAGAGGTTTCCCCCAGAGAGCATGTGGTGAGACACAGCATGAAACAACTGCAGATAATTAAAGGATTGAATTGGGCATGGGAGAAGAGCAGGGAGCTTGCTGCTATCTGTAAATAGCTTGCCTTGCCGAGCTGTTTAACTCCTTGCTTGTTCTTGCCAAAGTGCAGACCCCAAAGGGATGGTGCCTGTGTGTGAATAAGGGTGGAAAGTTCAGGAGTGTATTTTTAAACCATTCAAGCTGTACTCAGGCTGAGTGATACATTATTGTCTGTGTGTGGCACTTGAAATGTCTTATCAATGAAGGAAAAAAAAAAAAAAAAAGCATAATTTTTCCTCTCTCAACTCCCACCCCTCTGCTCCTACCCAAATAACATCAGGATAGATCCTGACAGAGGAAAGCACCACAAGGTAAGGCTGGTTAGAAGCAGCATGAAATGCTCTTCTCCTTGGGAAGGAAGAGCCCCAGTTTGTGGGGCTGGAGAGCAGCAGAGACAGCAGCAGGCATAGGGGTGAGCAGGCTCACACCTGCACAAGGAGAGTGAGATATCAGGGAGAACCTGCTGGAAAAATACTGGGGTTCCCAGGGAAACACTGGGTGTAGTGTCCCGGGATGGCAGGGTGCTGCCTCCCAGGAGCTTCTGGGGCTTCCCAGGGTGGCTGGCACTTGGTGGCAGTGACAGTCTGCTAGTCCCCAAGGCTGGCAGCCAGCATCAGAGACAGATACCAAAGAGCCTGAGAAATGGCTGGAACCATGGTGAGATACAGTGGGACACAGGGAAAGCAAACCAGAAACTCACTGGGAAATCATTCCTCTCCCAAATGGTGCTGATGTAATTAAGCAGCATGGGTTTTATGAATGATACCATCTCTGCCTTGAAATACATCGTTGCCTCTGACTGTTGGAGCACTATTTTAAAATATATATTTCCTCTTTAAACACCTAAGAAGAAGGCTCTGTGGCTGGGATGCAGGGATATGTGGATAATCCCCTCTTATTTCACCCTGTGGCCAGGAAACATTTCATGCTGAGCTCTGGCTCTCCTGCATGTGAATCACGACTTCTCCCTCTCCTCACCTCCTCCCTGCCCTCCCTGCCACTGATACCAGAGCTGAACCTGCACCCTCCACCCCAGGGAGTTCAAACCCCCCCACACCCAGCATGCGCGAGATGCCGGTGCTGAGGGTCACCCCAAGTCCCTCCACCCAAACTGGTGAGCCCCTCACCATCCTCTTTGCCTTATTTGACACAGAAACAGAGGCTCCAGAAGATGAGCTTTTTCCCTGACTGCTGACCTAGCTGGTTTCCCATCTCTGGCACCCCCAGTGGAATGTGGGTGATGGTCTCACTTGGGTACTATTTAGGTGTTTCTGTTTCTACCCAGCCCATGCCACATCTGCCATGAGTGCTCACTGCAATGGATTAGCCAGGTCTGAAGAAGAACTAAGGGCTTTTGTGCCAGAAATTGAAAGTTGATGGAGTGTGTCATAGGAAAATGACAACAACCTACTGTAACTCGAAAGACAATTATTTTTCCCTCATTGGAAGTGATTGAATTTCTCCATTGGTGGCACTGTTAATATCAGCAACACCAACAGCTCTCTTAAGGGAAGACTCTCTCTGGGCACCTGAAAATTCCCTAGGGGAAAAAAAAAAAAAAAAAAAAAAAAAGAGCCTTATCCTCCTTGCCTTGACTCACTTCTTGCTCTTTTGCAGGGCTGAGGGCTCAGCTTAGCTGAGGGCTGGCCAAGAGCTGAACCCATCAGATGCGTGTGCTCTCCCTCCCCATCCCCGGGGCTGCCACAGATGCATGTCCCTGTCAGATCTGCTCCTCCATACTATTTCTGAATATGCTACAGCTGAAAATTACAAAGTTGAATCATGCTGGTTAACTGCTGTTGCCTGTGCTACTGCTGTCTGCATTACAGCCATGGGGCAGTGCTTGGCTGTCTGATGTATGCACCCAGACCGGCAAGGGGAAGGAGCTGGGGGACACAGTGCCCTTTCTAGAGATGGGGAGAAGAAGGTCAGGCTGCACCTCTGACTGCTGTGGGATTTGAGAGCTGGACAGCCACTGGCACCCTGGAGACCCTGCTGCCCCTACAGACCCTGGAGCACCATACTCAGGCAACTCCAGCCTGCCCCACTGCCACCTTGAACATCATAGACACTTATGGTGGTGCTGGACACCAGGTTGGGGATGTCCTGCAGCCACATGGATCTCACATAAGGATAAAAGGGCAATGCTGCTACCCAAAGTGATTTAGGGACAGAACCTGGAGTAGTACAGGCCCCAAGGACTGTAGGGTGGGGGTTTGTGTCTGCCTCTAGGGACACTGGCTCCCTCCTGTTCCCAAGGTCCTTCCTTCCCCCAGATCCAGCCTGAGTTAATGCCTGCTGGCAGAAAGCCAGCCAGATTTATTAAGACATACAATCTAATGAATGAGTTACAGAGAAGGACTGGGATCCTGGGACATCGCATAGCACCAGCCTGCTCTGGGCTAGCTGAGGACCCAGGAGGGTACCACCACCCCGCACACCTTTTGGGGGGACAGCCATCTCCCGTCAGTGCCATGCAGGGTGACAATCCCACCTGGCAGGACATGGAGGGAGATGCCACGTTGAGGCTGGCACGTCACCCTGCTCTGCTCAGAGAGTGCCAGAGTCAGGAAACGCACACGCTCTGGTGGTGGCTTTCAGATCCACATATGTTGTGTGGGTTGAGAGCACATATGTTAGAGCTACACACAGCTACGTGTGTGTGCGTATATATATACACAGACATATACGGGAGAGACTATTATAGACACACATTTACATATATAATCAACACCAGAAATTACTGCAGATCTTTTGAAGCAAGCAAAATCAGCCCCAGACATCAGAAAATCACTGCCTTTATCTCTACCTTCTCAGCTTGTGCCTTTGGTTAGGCTGGCGAATGCCACGTGCCAGAGCCCTGGCTGAGAGGGTGCTGGGGGAGTTACTGGGAGGTAGGATGGGTGCTGGGGTGGCAAGGCTGCCTGTCTCCCACACACGGCCTATGCACGGTGCCCTTGGAAGAGCAAAGCATCCTCCCCAAGGTGCAAGCTGGGAGCCATGCACAGGGCATGAAGGTACCTGCACCCTACAGCCCTCAAGGCAACCAGAGGGGATCCACCTGCCTGGATGCATCTCCCATCTGTGACTGAGTCAAGTGAACTGCTGTCCTGCTAATGGAGAGAAAAAGCCTCTCAGGGAAGGATTAATCACTTTCTAAGTTGGTTGCCTGAGAAAAGCCAGATGAATTGTGCCTGACGCATCTTTTTTCTCCTCACTGAGTGAGTATAAATGTCATCCAGGCTTGGACAAAAGTACCTATAGAGGAGCCATGAGCAGTCAGGTGAACGGAACCCAAGCAAATCCAAGTACACAGCTCCTGCTCCCCTGGTATTCCACACATCCACAGGCAGCACAGGGAGGCAAACACAAAACCCTGGCTCAGGGTTTGAAACCCTGAGACATTTGTTCCAGCCCCATGGTTCAGTTTTTAAAAAGTTACGACCACTTCAGGTTGGTAAATGAAACTTTTTCATTCACTGCATTGGATTGCCCCAAGCAGCATCACCCAGCTGTAAAGCACTTTGGAGTTGACTCAATGTCACATTTAAGTGCTGGATGCATCAGAATTCAGGATGCTTCTGAAAGGTTATGTAAACCATTACATCAAATCCTGGGAGAGTTATTAAGGTGAGCGACAGAGCATGGGAGAATAGGTGATTATCTCTCAGCAATACTGTGGAACCACACGAGCAATGTCCAGTGTAAGGATGTAACTCATTCTCCTTACAAGCCTGTTTTTGTTTCTCTCTAGTCCTTCTTAAAAAAACCCCAAAAACAAAAACAACCCCAAAACAATCTGTCTGCCAAAGACTTCTTTACTTCTTTACTCTGAAAAATAATTATGCGAGAGAGTCTTCAATTAAGAAGAAACTTTCAATTTTTCAAACCTTGTTAGCTCCCCAGTGCCTTAGCTGATTAATTGAAGATTATTGGAAAAATCTTCTCTCCCCATCCCCCTCTTCCGCCTTTTGGAATGTCATACTTTAAATTCAGTGTATTATATTAACTCCAAATTTATTTTATTTATCTGGATACTGCCTTTGAGGGCTTGGGGGAGGACTGCATGGCTAATTTTGGAGTTATTTGCTATGGACTCTTGAACCTATCCAAAGTGCGTGGGCTGCCCAGGGAGTTTCTCAGGTCTGCAGCACTTGTCTTCAAGGACATGAAAGCATCTGCAGGGGCCTGCATTCAGAGTTTGGAATGGACCCAGTCAGGTTGAAAGACATCAGGAAATCTTTAGGAGCAGCAAATGGATTTTGTAAAGCACAGAGTTGATCTGTTTGGGTTGAACAATGTTAAGAAGCCTGCAGAGGCAACATAAATGCATTGGAAATTGCAGGCCTGAAGCAGCCAGTTGAAGGACCTCCATAAGTCAGCAGCCATCACGCTGGAAATCTTTGGTGCTACTGTGATAAAGCAGCCAAGACATGCTAATTATAAAAACATCACCGATAGAAGTTCTGCAGCATCTTGCCTGGAGTGTCTCCCACATGGCAATGCTGCCTCCTCTGGAGAAAAGCCACAGAAACCACAGAGACAGCTAAAGATGTTTTGTAGATCTCCTAATCCCACAGGATTTATACACCCCATCTCCTCTGGCAGCCTCCAGGAGTGAACCTCTGTGCTGTTGCTCCTTTGAGCACCTACACCAGGGTGAGATGGGGAGCAGATCCTGCTGCATTCTGACCTCAAGCACACACTCCGGGTGCAGCAGCTCCTGTATTGGGGGGATCTGGGAAGATGCAGAGGGCTGCTGTGTGTGCAGGCAGTGCCAGTGCCTCCTGCACGAGGCACAAGGCTTCTACCTCCCCGGTCCCACGCACTCACACCCACACTCAGCCCCTCACACAGAAGACAAGAAAAGCATTGCTAAGTAACTCGTTTGATTGCTGGACAAAACAAGCAGTGTGTAATAAAAGGTTTAGACCTAGAGTTGTGCTGCTGTCACCCCCTCTGGTGGGTTATAAATGTAGTACACACCACTGGCATCTGAACACTTTATTTTCATTCCACTGCATATTCAGTGGTGTGTGGTGGAGCCGGTGTTGAACAAGGGGGCAGTGACTCACAGGAGGGCTCCAGCAGCGTGTGGTCACTGTCCAGGCTGAGCTGCATGACAGTCCTCGACAGCTGTGCCTTTCTAATCCCACAGAATCACAGAATCAGCCAGGTTGGACACCACCTCTTAGATCATCAAGTTCAACCCTTGATCCACTTTACCCGTGGTTCCCAGACCATGGCACTGAGTGACACATCAGTCTCTTCTTAAAAACCTCCAGGTCTCTTAATTCCTCCAGGAATCCACCACCTCCCTGGGCAGCCCATTCCAATGCCTGATCATCCTCTCTGTAAAGAATTTCTTCCTTATATCCAACCTAAACGTCCCCTGTCAGAGCTTAAGCCCAGGCCCTCTTGTCTTACTGATAGCTGCCTGGGAGAAGAGACTGACCCCCCCCTGACCCCAACCTCCTTTCAGGGAGTAGTAGAGAGTGATGAGGTCTCCCCCGAGTATCCCCAAGAATGAACACCCACAGCTCCCTCAGCCCTTCCTCACAGGACTAGTGCTGGATCCCTTCACAGCCTCCTTGCTCTTCTCTGGACCTGCTCCAGCACCTCAATCTCCTTCCTGAACTGAGGGGCCCAGAACTGGACACAGTACTCGAGGTGTGGCCTCACCAGCGCTGAGTACAGGGGAAGAATCACTCCCCTGGACCTGCTGGCCACACTGTTCCTCATACAGGCCAGGATGCCATTGGCCTTCTTGGCCACCTGGGCACACTGCTGGCTCATGTTCAGCTTCCTGTCAATCCAGACTCCCAGGTCCCTTTCTGCCAGCCTGGAGCTCCCCACAGGGTTGTTGTGGCCAAAGTGCAGGACCTGGCACTCTCCCGCAGTACTACTCCTTAAATCTATTGAATCAACCTTGCTCAAGGCCAGGACCCTGGATATGCCCATGGGAAAATCCTGGGAGGGCCCAAGGCGTCCCAGTCTTGTTGGGACCAGAACTGGCTTGTAAGGGGAAGGTGCCATTAAAGGTGGCTCACGCAAACCCTGTGAAGAAGCTGTGAGGGGACATCCTGTGGGTGTGAACCTGGAGCAAAGGAGATGGAGGGGGGACCTTCTTGCTCCTTACAACTGCCTGAGAGGAGGTTGGAGCCAGGTGAGGTCAGTCTCTGCTCCAAAGGAACAAGTGGTACCTATGGAAACAGCCTTACATTGTGCCAGGGAAGGTTTAGGTTGGAGCTTGGGAACAATTTCTTCCTGGAAAGGGTTGTCAGGTCCTGGCCCAGGCTGCCCAAGGCAGGGGTGGAGTCCCCATCCCTGGAGGGGTTTCAAAAGTGCTGAGGGACATGGTTTAGTGGTGTCCTTGTCAGCACAAGGTTAATGGTTGGACTTGATGATCTTAAAGGTCTTTTCCAACCAAAATGATTCTACGATTCTATCTTGTTCCCTGGTGGGGCTCCCTGAAGGTGGCTTGGGATCTGTGCCCATGGGACAGTGTGGAAGAGCATCTGGGCTGTGCCTAACCTCAGCCTGCTCTCTGCATAAAAGGAGTCTGTTCTCCTGGGCTACCAGCTGGCACCTTTCACTGATGTTAACATTAATTTAAGAAAAATTTCCAAAAAAAACCAAACCCAGCAACATGGGCTAATTAGCTAATGACATTATTTTGGCCTGATGTGCCATATAATTAAACAACTAATAAACGGCAAGAGGCCTGTGCTGCTGAGGCTCCTGAGTCAATACCATGCTATTACCACACTGTAATTGAGTTTACTGAGAACCTCAGCATAGATGTCCCAGAACCCATGTGAGGAATGGTATTGAAATAGCCACCAGAGACCCACCTGCTGGATAAAGGAGAAAGACAAATCTTTTAATCTACAATACAGCCCAAACCCACATGCAGAGAAGACAAGCTTGTGCTTCACACTGTGGTAAATGCATTTGCTGCAGAGGAGGGTACACATGAGCTGGGGAGGGGAGGGCTACACGTGCAAGAGCTTCTCTGGCAGCAAAATGGTCTCCAGGGAGGGCAGGACAGGGATGAGACGTGGCTTGTCTCCTCACCTCTGCAGAAACTCTTCTAAAAGTCTATTTCTTGGTATCCAAAATATTTACATTTCTGTGTTTAAAAGCTGTGGTTTGGTGCATTTCTAGTGATGGAACCAAAAGGTGCCTCAGGGTTACACAGAGGTCTCAGGGAGGTGGCCCAAGGTTTCTCCTGTGGCCCCAGACTTTGGAGACCAAGTGCCCCAACTTAATACTATTCCAGTGGGATGAGAATGGGCCAGGAGCTGGATTTGGGGCTGCAAAATTCCTTTCTGATTTTTTCAGTGCTTGTAGGAAAGAAGGAGTGGAGTGGCGACCAAGCTCTCACCTGTATCATGAAGCATATAAAGATGTCTCAGTATGATTATTTGCTGTCCCTGGGGTGGGGAGCCTCAGTGGCTTTGTTTTCTGGATGCCTTGTAAGTCAAATGCAACAAAGGCACCACCTTTGTGCATGCACACACATGGAGCACGGGCTTCTCTTCTGCAGCATGCAGCCCAGGCTCGAGTCTCTACATGCACTCGTGCTCCAGCTCATCCTTCTCTTTCCCCTCACCTCCCTTCTCTGGCAAAGCCAGGCAAGAGCTCCTTGTGCTCCCAACAGCTCTCGGGTTGAGCCTGACCTCCTTGGGGTGGCATGGCAGCATCTGCCATCCCAAGTGGAGGCACCAAGCCTTTTGCCCTGTGCCACTGTCAGGTCCTGCATGGCAGGAGCAGGAAAAACCTGTGTCCTGCTGGCAGGCAACAGGTGCCCAGCTCCATGATGGTGACAGTGAAACAGGAGGACAGGGCACAGCAAGGGACAGACATCATGGCTGCATAGCCAGGAGCTCTGGCGACAAGTGATCTCCACACTGGGTGGGACAGCTCAGTAGCTCCAGCTGATATCCAGCACTCACTTTCCATGCTGCAAACAGCTTCATGGGGCTTCAGGAGGAGCCTGGCGAGGAAGCCCTGTCCCATGGGGTGCATCTACAGCTGGTGCAGCCTCAGAGCTCCTGTAGAGGTTCTGGTAGCAGACAGGATGCAGCCAACAGGCCCTGGCATGCTGGCCCTGCTTCCAACCTCCTCCTGCCAGGGACCTGCAGTCCCCTCCTTCAGCTTGTCCCCATCCCATAGAGCTCCTCAGGAAAAGGAGACAGCCCAGAGGAACTGCTCTCAGCCTATCTTCCCAGCTTCTGCTTAGCACAAACCACATCATCCGCCAGTAGCTTGTTTAGTCTGGAGAAGAGAAGGCTCAGGGGAGACCTCATCACTCTCTATAGCTCCCTGAAAGGAGGTTGGAGCCAGGGGGGGTTCAGTCTCTTCTCCCAAGGAGCTACCAGTAAGACAAGAGGTCCTGGGCTTAAGCTCTGACAGGGGAGGTTTAGGTTGGATAGTAGGAAGAAATTCTTTACAGAGCGGCATTGGAATGGTGATCAGGCATTGGAATGGGCTGCCCAGGAAGGTGGTGGATTTTCCATCCCTGGAGGTTTTCAAGAAGAGGCTGAATGTGGCACTCAGCGCCATGGTCTGGGAACCACGGTGGTAGTGGATCAAGGGCTGGACTTGATTGAACACAGATGATTCTGTGACTGTGTGATTCTGTGAGCTCCAGCATCAGACCCACGAGGGTTCCTCACTTAACACTCCCTTAGTATTTATTAAGACAGACACACAACTCTTACTTCAGGACTGCAGTTTTGAAGCAGACAAAGATTTGGTGCTGGTGCAAGGGGAACCCCCCAGTCTCCTGGGACAGTGGGAGACAAATGAGAGCTGAGAGACACGAAGCACAGGGCTGTGTCAAAAGAGAGGCAAATGTCATGCTGGCAAGAGAGCAGAGAGCAGGCACTCAGCAGCACCGTGGCTGTGGGCAGACATGCCAAGGGTGCCAGGAGCAGAGGTTGTTGGAGCTGCTGCTGGTGCCAGGGAAGAGGGGTGTGTGTGAAGGCTCAGTCACGGCAGAGCTGCTGCTGACAGTGAGAGGCAGCTCCTGTTGATAGTATGAGCCAGGCTCCACCAACCCAAATACTGAGGCTGCCATGCGGTTGCGTGTCTCTGCTGTCAATCAGCGGTGTGCAGGGAGCCTGCAGCCACTGCTCCCTCACTGCCTGCAACAGAGGACAGCCCCAGGTTTCACTGAAACTACTCCAAGATGGTCATGGACAGCCCTGACTATGGTGAGAAAGACGGCTGTGCCAAGGCAGTGGGAATGTGCTCTGTCCTCTTGGTTTGGTCAGGGAAATCCTCCTGCCTCTCTGGCCCCAGCTCACCCGCTGTCCTCCCATGACCAGCACTCAAGGGAGGGACCAAGGAGCAGTATCTAATATCTAACATCTGCTGCTGCTGTGCGAGCCTTGGAGAGGTGCTTGTGTGGAGAGTTATTCCCACACTTGAAAATTACTCACAGAGCACTCAAGAACCACGCTATGGGCAGGCAGGGTGTAGTGGCACGGACCTGAGCCCTGTGCCACAGGATCACTGCCTGTGACACAGCCCTGGTGGGCTGCAGCCTGCAGAACAGCCTTGTCGTGGTGCCAACAGAGCAGAGCAGCTCAGCAGCAGCTGCAGCAGCCACCGATGTTGCATGTAGCAGCAACACAGGATGCATAGAGACCTTCCCCAGTGCTGGGATGGATGCAGTGGGATGAACCCAGAGACCCACCCATGCTGAACTCTGGGGGCTCAGCTCACAGCAGGAGAAGACAACCAAACTCCAACCTACTGAGATGTACTCCCTCTGGGGAGAACAAACTGAGAAGAGCACACCCAGCACTGTTTGAAGGCCACCGTGGGATAGGTACCTATCACAGAGCAGCATCCAGGGATGGCACCAGCCCCCTCACCTCACTGCTGCATCATGCAGACCCTCCCACCACCCCCTACCCCAAAATAAGACTCAGCTATGGCTGAGCTCTACTTTCTTCCCTCTGAGCCAAGCTGTCCTGCTTTGTCATAAATGCAAAGTTTCAGCAGCTCTTGTCTTCCCTTTTATCTCTCCGTGCTGACATTTTGAAGGAAATTTGCTCTCCTTCTTGAAGTATGGAAATCCGTGTCCAAAGAGCACTGGGGTCCAAAAAGCTGAGCAGATAAACATATTTGGACGTGTGATTTCACAGTTACTATGTTGATAGCTTTCAGAGGCCAGGTCCTGTCCATCAATTACCCACAATGTGCATTCAGACGTAAAGGGGGAGAGCAAAGCCCGGCTCATTAGAGGGGAAGAGAGGTGAGTGAACACCGAGATTAGTTAAACAGGGCAGCTCATATTTCAAGGAGCAAAGGGTGGTATTTCTCTCCTGCTCCCTCCCACCACCCCCATACAAGACTACAATGTCTGGGAGACACATGGTAGCCAGCAGAACCCACCGCTTCCCTGGCCAAAGGGTTGGGAATTGTCACCCGAACCAGACACAAAGCCTGGCAGGGCATTCAGCCTGACCCAGAAACTGCCAAGAGATGTGGCATGGAGCAGAAATTGCGAAAGAGATTTTTAAAAAGGAGACATTTAGAACAGTATTTTTAAAGATATTCAGGCCCCTCTCTTCCCTCTGGCCTGCAGGTACTCGGGAATGCTTTGCACATAAAGAATTATTTGTCTAATATATCACGTTAGAATGTGAGATGACATATCCAGGACAGACTTTTGTATAAAGCAGAGTTTTAAAAGCAGTATTTTAACAGTCCCAGGAGGGACTGGGGCATGGAAAGCATGCAGTGGAAGTAGCAATCATTTCTGTTTAGCCTAAGCAAGGACTTTTGTCTGAATTCTCTGTCTCTAGGAAAGACACAAATCACTGGCACCTCTGGTACCTCTCAGCCCATCACAGTCCCAGCCAGAGGCTGCCAAGAGTTGCTGTGGGTGTTGGGTGGTTCCGGGGGGCCGCAGCAGGTTGTGGGGAACCAGGAGGTGTTGCCCACACTGTGCAGATGGGAGCTGCATACAGGGAGTGAGCCAAGCTGGCTCTGCTCCTCCAACCACTCCCCTCTTTGGCTTCTGAAAGGCTTAAGCCCTAACATGACAGTGGGATTAAACAATATTAATAATCACTGCCCCAGCCTTGTAACTTTTCCCTGATGATGTGATGGGTGATGGAGGGTGAAAGGGTCCCACAAGGGGTGGGCAGAGCTGCCAGGATCGGGGTCTCCCCAGAGTGGTGGGGAGAACTCTGACCCCATCCCCTTGCCGTGCTGGGGCATCTTCCCCTCCATGCTTCAACAACTGAAACTGAGGGCCAACGTGGTCCTTCGGGGCTTCCCCCTGTTTGCCAAGTCTCTCTTCCTTCCCCACTGCCTCATCTCTCCCTCTTTCTCCTCTTCCACAGGGTTTTTTCAGGGTGTTATTTCCTTTTCAGTGTGCCAATCTCCTGAGTATGAGTTGCTGTGCTCTTCAGAGGGGCAAGGAAATATTTCTATTCTGAATACTCCACAGATCCTCCTCTGCATGGAAACAGACACTAGCATTATCGGTGTTTCTCTCTCTCTTTCAGTGTCTCAGCTCAGGAAACACTTTTTCTCCTGTTAACCATGAGCCTTTGCTCTAGCAGAAATGAGGGGGAAAAGGTGTAAAATAGCCAGACTCCCACTGCGAATCTCTCTTTCTTGCAGCCCGACAGGGAGTCTCTCTTGCTTTCAAGATGGATTTCTGTGCTGGGAGAAGTTGTGTGACACATCCAGAGGCCCCCATCAGAGAGTGACAGTATGGACAGAGGCAATGCAGCCATTCTGGATGCTGTGACAGGGCAGGGGCCTCTGTGGCCCCTGCATCCTCCCAGCTCTTTAGCAGGAGACTTGGAGGCTGGGACCTTGTCTGCAGATGCCCAGGACAGGGGGGTGCTGGCTGAGTGGCACCCAGGGTTCAACTATTTTGATAGCTGGTTCCCCATCAGCAAGTCCTGCTGAAAGTGAGGGGTTGCAGTACTGCCCTTTCAGAGAAAAAGGAAGACAGTCCTTATATATACACACCTATATTTTCATCTATACGTGTATTTTTAGCTCTCTATAAGTAGAACTGAGCTGCCCTGGAGCCTGCAGGACACCTCCCTCACACCAGCAGGCCCATGGAGGAGGGAAGGGAAGGCTTCTCTGCTTTAACAACCATGGCACCCACCAGATTAAAACTAATTCTCGAGCAAATGGATTAAACGGTTGAGGCAGAATTTAAACGAAGCAATCACACACGTCCAGGCTCAAAAGCCCCAAGGTTAGGCAGTGCTGCAGGGTTTTGCCCACTCTGAACCTGCCTGGATTACCCCAGCCAGTAAGGGGATGGATTTATTCGGCAAAGAGCCAAATCCTCCTGGCAGGGATGGTTTTGCAGGGATGGCAGTGCCTGCAGGCAGGCATGCGTGCAGCTTCACAGGTGGCTGGTTTAAAGTATTGAGCTTCTCAGGTAGAGGATCACATTACTCTGGAAATGGAGGATCAAGTTATTCCACTATTCCCCAGGGAGGGGATTAAATTACCCTGGAAATAAAGGATTAAATTACTCACCAAGGGAGAGGATTGAATTACTTTGTGAGTTGTGGGATTAAAACACTCTGCAGGTGGCAAGGCTCAAAATAGACCTTCACACAGAAGGCAGGATTAAATTATTCTATGGCTGACCAGAAAAAAAAAATAAAAAAAAAAAAAAATAAAACGAATGTACTCTGGAGAAAGCTATATCAAATTATTTCTGGATATTAAATTGCTCCACAGGCCTGTTGGATCCCAGTGCTCTAGAGCAGACCATCTGCTTGGTAAGGTGTGCAGATACCCGAGCATAAACAGCCATATGATGGTGTCCCACTGCTGGTACCCAAGTGCCTCTTGTCAGTGCAGCACCCGGCGCCTGACAGTTCTGACTATATTTATTCATACGTGATGCAGAGCTGAGCTCTTCTCCCCTGCACCACCAGGGAAAGCCAGAGAGGGATGGGGGAGCCCAGGTCACCTGGGGAGCCCAAGGCAGAGTCAGGGAATTCAGTCAAGTCTTAATTCAGTTTCTTTAGGGAGGTTTTATCTTATTTTGATTTTCCCACTGATGCCTACAGCACTGATGAGTCTCTTCTCTTGAGCAATGGCATCACTGTGAATCTGGGGCAGCAGATCAGTAGCTATCAGTGTAGTGCAGCTATCAGTAGGACAAGAGGGCACGATCTTAAGCTCTGCCAGCTTCCTTCTGCCAGGGAAGGTTTAGGTTAGATAGTAGGATATTAGGAAGGATAATAGATTTATTAGGTATTAGGAAGAAATTCTTTACAGAGAGCGTGATCAGGCATTGGAATAGGTTGCCCAGGGAGGTCGTGGATTCTGTGTCCCTGGAGGTTTTTAAGAAGAGACTGATGTGGCACTGAGTTTCATGGTGTGGGAACCACGGGGGGAGTGGATCAAGGGTTGGACTTGATGATCTCAGAGGTGCTTTCCAATGTGGCAGATTCTGTGAGATCAAAACCCTCCCTGCAACCAGCCAGGATGAGCTCCCCTCCCCAGATTCCTCCTTTCCTCACTATTTTCTCTGATTCACCATCCAGCCTCCTCCTTCCCCTCTCTCACCTGGCTCTGGTCTCTCAACCCAGGGCCCACTCCTCCACCAGGAGCTGACAGTGCCTGGGCCATTCCCATGCCACCAGTGGTCAGCCCTGCCTCCTGATGCTGCTTCCCCTTCCCAGGTGCCTGTCACTCCCTGTTCCCCGGTGACGGTGACAAATCGGCATTTGAAACTCGTATTGGTATTTTTTATGCTGATTTCTTTCTGAGGTTCTACTACTGAGCTTTCGAGAGTGAGAAAGAGAATGAGCATTTTAGGATAATCTTAAAAGCAGAAAAATTATTACATGTCAAACGCCGAATGGGGAATTTAAAAGGCTCCCAGGTGGGCTGCAGAATTAAATGTTTGGAGGCTTTCTTTTTCCCCCCGGCGAGGTAAGAAACGGCAATGTCACCATAGCAACCGCAGGGCAAACTCTGGGCGGCAGCGCACCGCAGCGCTGGCAGGGGCTGGGGGTGCAGAGGGGCTGGGGGTGCAGAGGGGCTGAGATGGCCCTGCCTCCAGCACTCCCCAGGCCTCGGGAGCCAGCAGGTTGGCAGGCAGGAGAAACAAAAAGGTCAAAAGCTTACCGAGACTCAGAGGAATGCGGGCTGTGCTCCTGGTGAAGGACCCTCCCCACGACCTCAACTCCTCCTTGGCTTCTGCCTCCTCTGGCCCCTTGCACAGAGCTGGGATCTCCCTGCATCCCTCCATCTTGGTGCTTCCAGGGATGAGGGCACCAAGGGAGGCTGCTGACTTAAAGAGGGCTCCAAGCTACTGGACACGAGTGCCAAAAGAGCCCAGCAGCGTGGGTTTGGGTCCCTTGTGTGGGTGGGCTGCACAGTTCCCATGCCACACAGGGGAGGTTATCAGCCCTGCTGCACAGAGGTTTCTCTGCATCCCGCCCCTCACTATTCACATGTTGACTTTCTGACAGCTGCTGGAAACAGGGGAAATCAGCACGAGCAACCAGGGGTTAATTGAGTGTTAGTTAAATCCTGGTGCTCTCATCTGGCCTGCCAGGGTTTGAGTAATTAGCAGAACCTGAGCTAGCTAATTAGCAGGCTTTGCAGCCCCAGTCACAGGTAAGAGGTGGGGTTAAACTCCCTTGATTTGTTCTCTTCTCCATTAATACCGGCAGCTCAGAGAAAGGATTTCCAGGAGGGAAACCATCTCCTCTCCAGCTGGAGCAGGATCTCTCTGTGCTCTGTGGGAAGGGGGTGGCCAGTGGGGGCAGGGAGGCAGCACCCACCCCATGGAAGGGATCTGGAAGGCAGAGCTCAGCTCAGAGTGCAAGTGAGGAGAGCTTGAAGTCAGCATCTGCTTCGGGGCTGAAAGCTGCCACGATCATTGAGGGAGCTGCTGGTTATTTGCAAATGATGATTATGAAGGGAAACATTTTGTGTTTATGAAGGGCTGTCTGTCTTGCAGGGGCTCCATTTCAATTTGTGAACTACACCCGGTAAGCTTGTGTGCTGACAAGAACAGGCACGGTTGCTCTGACCGTGGCTGTCCATCAGGCAGAGAAATCACAGCCAGGGCCCATCCTGGCATCCAGCTGCTCACATGTGGGACCTGGTGGACACCGGGTGAGCAGGTTGGCTGTGGGACTGCACTCCAGTGCACCACAGCTGATGGCCACCAGCAACTGCCCTTCTTCTCCCCTCATGAGACGTGGCTCCACAGGCTCCCCAGGGATGGGGATGTCAACTCCAACTGCTTCTCTGCCTGCCTTGGAGACAGATTTCCCATCTGCTAAATGCTGGGTCCTGTGGGGCATCCAAGACCACAGTGGAGACCCCAAACCCACTGGATCAACCACTTGGCCCCCCCAGCTGTACCCCCTGTGGGTCACCCATACTCTCCTGCCCTGTGGCTGCAGCCCACAGCTTGGGTTAGCAGATCCCCAGAGGAACTGGGATGTACCCACAAGCAGCAACAGGGCAGAGCAGGGAGGCAGCAAGGCCAGTTGCAGTCCCCAGTCCTGTTTGGCAGAGGCAGGGAGGGATTATTAAAGCCCCCCCCTTGCTGGTGGCCGGGCTGGTTAAGCCATGGCAGGATGGATGCTGCTGTCTAGAGCCAGCGGGGAAGGCTCCCCTTGGCACGAGATTTATAGCAAGACTGTAGATCAATTACCAGCAGCCTCCGACCTTGAAGGCAGCAGCACAGAGGACCGCAGAGCATCCCACTCCTTTTTCCAACAGGAAGTGCCCATGGGGGAAGGCTGGGGGGGGGGGGAGGGGGGAACTGGGATGTCAACAGGAGCCACACAGACCCCAAGGGGGACACAGATGGGGATTTGCTCACATGCCTGCACACACACACCCACTCTCATCCTCCTGCACCCCTGTTTTTCCCTTCCCTCATGCACCCAAGCACCCACACAGGCCCTGAGCCCTGGCAGGGGCAGGAATCCAGCTCCCAACCCTGCGGCAAAGCGACTGACCAAAGGACATGACACATCAGGCACAGGGGAAGTGAGCAGAGAGAACCCATTTTGTCTTCATTTTCCCTGGGCTTGCTGTAGACTCCAAGGAAACCTGATTTTTTAGAAGGAAGTGAGTTTCCTGAACTCTACAGATTCGATTTTGCAAAGCTTCACCCTGGAGTGAAATGGTCTAATTTGCTTAAACAAGCAAGCAAGCTCTAGCCCTGGTGCCTGGAGGGGCTGGCAAGGGACAGCTCCTCCTTCCAGGAGCACGGTGGAAGTCTACAGGGAAGGGTCAGCTTGTTGCATGGGTGGTGGGAATGTCCTCCCTCCTCCCAGACCATGGCCCAAAGCAGGGGATGCTGGCACCCTCTCTCAACCACAGGGTCCTCAGCTCAGAGGGTTTGTTTTTTTTTTTTTTATCATGGGCAAACAAAGTGGAAAATGAATTCCTTTAGATAGCAAATGAGTTTAATAGAAATGGTGATGGAGTGATGCTGTGCTGGGAATGTTAATCCAGCATCAGATGTGGCCGGACTCTCAATCAGGGCAGAGAGGGAGGAGGAAGGTTGCACTTGAGAGCAGAGGTGTTTGTCCCCTGGCTGATGGGCCCACCTCAGCAGAACAGAGGGGACACCAAGCAGGGTGGGAGCCAGCTCTCCTGCCACAACCCTGGCCTTCAGGGCTGGGTATAGAGCAACCAAGGTAAGGTGCTGGACAACAGAGTCCTGCCAAGGGACCAGCACTTGACCTTCCTGGTGGCATGATGGAAAGACAGTGTGCACAGCACCTCATCCACAGCTCTGAACCAGGAACCAGGGCTCTGGCTCCAGGGCAGTGATGCAGGGAGGGTGGCACAGCAAGTCATGCACAGAGGAGCAAGACAGGCAGAAGTACAGGAGATGAACCTGTTTCTCCACCAAGACCCAATATGCCAAGACAGATGATGACAGTGTGGAGTTTGTTGGTCCTTGTCTGCGAGCGGTGACTTTTGTAGAGCGAGATCCAGGAAAGAAGCAGTTCAACACAGAGGTAGTGGGGACCTGGGCAAGCTGGGGACTGGCCCTGGCAGAGCCTTTGCTTCCAAAGCCTGGGGCTTCTGGGTCACCAGGGACAGGGCTTCTGTGCAAAGCGGGAAAACCTGCTGTGTGGAGCATGGCAGCTGTGCCAGCACACAGACAGCTCTGGAGGCTGTCCAGATCCACCCCAGGGCAGTGGAGATGTCTATCTTTTTTGTAAACAGAACTACACAGAACCAAGATGTGAATGTCCCAGCTTCTACTGCTCACAGAGGATTTTCCCTCAGGTCCCTTCCTGGGAAAGGCCCCAGGACTGCAGAGTTGGCCACTCTGTTGTAAAAGTTGTGTAATGTTGGCCACTGCATTACACTGCCCTTGGATTCCCCTTTTGGAGGAGCAGATCTGTCCAGCCATGAAGCCTGAGCCAGCCTGCGCTAGTCCTGGCCTCTCAAACTGATTTTTCACCATGAAGAGCTTCACCTGCCAGCCCTGACTGATCAGAAGCTGGGCATCAGGGATGGTGGCAGTAGAGTTTGCTCCCTATGGCAGCTGCACCCTTTATATTTATGGCTCTGATCAGCAAAACGAGCTTCTACCTGGAGCTGCCAGCCTCTTCTAGCAATGTGAGAGAGTAACTCCAACCACAGCGTGGGGACTCCCAGGGCTGGGGGCAAGCAGGGCAGGTGGCTAGGAACTGGACAAAGAATGGGCCACAAGAATGGGCCTCTGGCTGAACCTGCAGCTGTCCTCCTCTCTCAGGGGACATGGCCACCACTGCAAACCTTGCCCTGCACACAGCTCCAAGGTGGTTTTCCACCCCCTCACCTTCCTCCTGACTCTGGTGCTGTCAGGCTACCTCAACCTTCTGCTTCTCCTGCAACAGCCCTGCCTTGCTTCTTCCCTGGACCCAACCCGGGAGTGGGGACATGGAGAGGGACACCAGGGAGTGCCCCCCCTTCCCTGCAGCTGCACTGCTGACAAGGTGACACATGTTCGAGTTCGATAAAGCCTTTCAAAGGTGGGCTGGCATTTTTCTGCACACGTTCTTGGTTTGTTTTGTTTGGTTTTTTTTAACTCATCCTTTTCATCTGGGTAATTTATTCCCTCTTCCCAAACACAGCTTTAATTGAGTTCACAGCGGGATCCTGGCACTGGAGCAAAGAACCAAACACCATCAACTTCCCCAGGCAGGGACCCCACAGAGAGCTGCTGGGTAAATGCTGTGCCTGGCCAAATCCTGGTTCCTTGCACCTCAGCGTGCATCTCCTGCCCACCTCAGCAGCCTGGCCAGGGTGGGAGATACTCGAGCAACCCAGTTTGGTAGGAACTGGGACAGGTGGCAGATAAATCCTGGTGAATCCCTGTTCCCCCACAGTTCCTGCCACCCAGCTCAGGGGCAGGTCGAGCACAATCCCACTTGCATCACCCCATTGCCAAGCAGCCCTCCTGCCTGGTCTGCCTTCACTCAAGCACTGCTCATCCTTCAGCAGTGCTGTGGACCTTGCAAGCCCACCCTCTGCTTCAGCACTGCCCTCCCCAGGAAGGGGAGGCAGCCAAAGGATGCTCCCATGCACCAGGACAGTGAGAAGCAGGAGCACTGCTCTTCCCACCATTGCTTTCCTCTCCACTTTCACAGTCCCCAGGAAAAGCCCACGCTTCTTCTGCCAGAGCATATTTGACTCTTCTGCTAACCTGACCTTATTTAGTTCATTATAAGCCCCCAGGACATTGCAACTGTAACTTAAAAGGAAAAAAGAAAAAGAAAAAGAAAAAAGCCTAACAAAACCATAAACCTTTTCTCTGATCAATAGTGCAGGCAACTGGAAAAGGTATAATTCAATTTGTCAGCACACAGTTATTAGTTACTGTGATGGAGCCCTTCTTCCCAGCTCTGCTTCCCTCACCAGTCCCAGTGCTGCTCTCCCTGGAGTGGGGGAGCAGCCCGTGGTGTGACACAAAGCCAGGGAAAGGCTGAGACCTTGCCTGAAAGTGCTGATGAGGCTCCCCAGCACCTGGGCAAAGGGTTAAGGAGAAGAGACAGGGGTTCCTGTGTTAAAAGCAGCAGTGACATCAACCTTGTGTCCCTCTCCCTAAGATACACACAGTGCTTAGGGCTTGCCACATCCACATCCTCTCCTTGAAATGCCACCACTCTTCCCAGGAATGTCAGTCCTACCTTCCCACCAGGGAACTGTCCCTATGCTTCTGTTGCTAAAGCTTTATTCTTCCTTTCTCGTAGGGCAGGAGCACAGCTAGGACAGAGGACAGAGCCTCAAAGGGCCGGCTGGCAGCCAGGGAGAGAGGGGGGGGAAAGGAAACACAACAGGGCACACAAATCCTCAGAGAAAAACAATTACCAAATCGAACAAGAGGCCAAGAGGCTTTGGTAAGCCTTATCATACACCTTCCATTGATCTCCATCAGCAGCCTAGCCCGAAATGACCTCCTCCCAAGGTGGAGTGAACATGGAAGGGAAAGATGCACAGGACTTGATAACCAGGAACATAAAGTGGTCTCTGCATGTGCCAATCCCTCACCCATCCTTTGGCATGGTGTCTCCTGGACAACCTAGCCATCCAGTCCTGAGGTCCCACAAGGGAGCAGAGACCTGAACCCCTGTGAGACTGAGAGGGTATCTAATTGATGTGTATAAAACATGTGGGCTGGGTGTCAAGAAGGACAGGACAACCTCTTTTCACTTGTGCCCTGTGATAGGACAAGGGGCAATAAATTCAAGACTGAGCACAAGAAGTTCCACCTCATCATGAGGAAGAATTTCTTTATTGTAAGGATTACAGAGCCCTGGAACATGTTCCCCAGAGAGGCTGTGGAGTCTCCTTCTCTGGAGACTTTCAAGACCCATCTGGATGCATTTCTGAGTGACCTGTCCGAGTTTTGGTCCTGCTCTGGCAGGGGGGTTTTATGCAATGATCTACAGAGGTCCCTTCCAACCTCTGACATTCTGTGATTCCATGAAATCAAGAGTGGTGAAGCACTGGAAGATGTTGCCCAGAGAGGTGGTGGAGTCACCATCCCTGGGGCTATTAAAAAAAACAGGTAGACATGGCTCTTCTGGAGATGATTTCATGGTTATGGTCACTGTAGGACTGACAGCTGGACTTGATGATCTTAAAGGTCCTTTCCAGCCATGATGATTCTATGAAAGAGGCATTTACAGCAGTACAGATGCTTGGGGCTTGGGTCCCTCCCTGCTCTCCTCCCAACTTCTCCACTAGGGAAACCTCAAGATACGTATCCAGAGACGTCTCTTTCCATTTGTGGATGTCGACAGGCAAATCACACAGACATTCATTATTTAATCTACCTTTGGATTGGGCTAAATAGTTCTCAGAATAATTACAGAGCATTTGTATTTATAGAAAATCGTCGCACACGATCTGCACTCCCCTCCCTCCTCGGGTAATGCTGCCGTGCTTTATAAATACTGCAGGGGTGTTGGGGGGGGAGGTAGGAGATGCTCGGAGTCACCACGGAAGGCAGAAGGCACGTAACAAACTCCCTAACCACACGGGGAGCTATTACAGCTCTTCTCATTTCCATCATGCTGCAAATGGAGAGCTGACGTGCAGCCCAGCAGCTGCACGGCATCGGCAAAGAGGAGGATGGGGAACCAGAAGCAGAGCTGCCAGTGGGACACGAGGGGTCAGATGAGGGAAGAGGGGTGATAAAGCAGCCCAGGGAAGCAGGACAGGGGTAAGACGAAGGGGAGGAGGAACAGAGGGAAATGGGATGCTGTCTGTGCTGCCTGGCGTTAAGGCTCAGGGCCCCGGAGAGTGGAGTGAGAGCCAGGGAGCCACAGGGACAAGGAGAAGGGAGGGAGGATTCACAGTTCTTCACACAGCAATAAAAGTTTTACAGCAGTGGAGCCAGCTCTTACGATTTTATTGCAAGTATTATAGAGGTAGAACTTCTCAAAGCCATAGCCCCTGGAGTCAAGTTAAGATGTGGGAAGCTTGGCTCTCATTAGAACCAAGGGGAGAGGAGAGGGCCCAGAGATACTGGAGAATGGGAAAAGACAAGGCTCTGACTCCCTGCAGTAAATAAAAAGGAAGTAAAAAAAATTAATATTTACTTATTTTTAAAAGAACCTTATGCCTTTGGAGTGAAGGTGTGCAGGGAGCTGGGCAGCCCTGTGATTTGGGAGGACTCACAGGAGGGAGCATTAAAACTACCTTGCTGAGATTCTCTCTGAATATCTCTGGGGTCCCCCACCGGCACCCTAATATATTGGCATGTCTCAGGCTCTCCCCACCTTCTACTTCAGATAGGGTGTGATGCAGAGACACCCCAAGGGATGCATGAAGCCATCTCACTGGCAAGCTCAGGCTCCAGGAGGGCAGGGCTGTAGGGGATGCTGCTCAGAGCTGCACAGCGCGGGGTTGGCGCGTTGCCTGTCCCCACATGCACACACAAAAATGCTGAGTACTTATATTGCATTAGTGCCTGGAAATTTCATTCCAGTCATAACCCATTCAGTGAGATACTGCACAGATACAGAACAAGCAGCATTATTTTTTTTTTCCTAGAGAGAAAAGCTATAATTCTTTGCATATTGCTTTAAAGTAAACACAGCCAGAGGCTGCACATGCTTGAGTAATGGCCCACGACTGTGCCAGTGAAGAGGGGAGAGATGGCAGCATAATGCCCATGTTCGTTTGCGATGAGATCTCCTTGTGCTGCTCCAGTAATGGATCCACCCAACCCAGCTCAGCAGAGACCATCCTCTGAGAGAGGACGAGTCCAATCCAGGCCCTGAGTTTCTTCAGTTCAGGGCTTTACACCTCATGTTTCCCACTGCTAATTTACAAGCAAATATTTAGCCATCTGGCCACCCCATCCACTGGGCAGCAAAGCAAACCGTTTGGCTCCGCTGCTGAAAGGGTGAAGCTGACATTAAACTTCTCTCCCTGAACACTGGGCACCCCCTCCAACGCAGCATGGCATCCACCATTTGGCAAGCTGCTCCTCTGCCATCTGCGTGGAGAACTCTCCAAAGAGCAGGGAGGCTGCTTAATATAGCAGAGAAGCTTAGCAAACATTTGCAGCCTGGCTGAGAAGACCTCTCTCCAAGTTGCATCTTCCAGAGACTATCTTCCCTTGCCTGTGACGCCTCAGATATCCTTAAACACCTCTGCATTTATTCAGTCCCACTTCCTCTTTGGAGTCTTTTCCTTCCCTTCTCTTCCCTGTTCCCTTCTCACTACCACTCTTCACTTCTACTTTTACATTTGATTTCCCCAACACCTCTCTTCACGCTTGGAGGAGGGCTCTAGATGATGCCAGTGCTCCTTTCCCAGCCCACAGCTCCTTAAAGGCAGAGGGGGAGAACATACAAACAGGAGAAGTTTGGGGAGGCCACATGCCTCTGGAGGGATGGTCTCTTCTTTGCACATCCCTTATGTCCCTTCAGTGCTTTCATGTCCCTTGGCCTCTAAAAGTGGCCCCAAGCCCTGTGTACTGGCAATGGGTGGGTTAGTGGCCTCTGCCTGTAAGGAGTTATTCCACTTTGCTCTCTCTGCTCTCCTCCATAGCTCCCAACATCCCTGCTTCTGGCAGCAGCACTCCCCATGGTCAGCCAGGCAAGAGGATCCATTTCCAAACACTGACAGCCCTGTCCCAGCTTCCATGGTGCATCCACCACTTCTGTACAGGGTTCCCCTCTCTTTGGTTACCCATCTCACAGCCAGTGGCAGCCAAGAAGCTGATTTTACCACTCCTGTGTGAAAATCCACTACCTCAGGAGCCTACTTTCTCTCTGACTTGTAGTACTATAGTGCCATAAGCCCTTCACATCCATCTGCAGCCTAACAGTCCCCTTACTCTTCTCCTTCCAGGAGGGCACAAGGCCAGATGACTCCTCCTGGCCCAGGTTTAATTTTTCCTATCAAGGCCAACAGGGACCAGGAGCAGGATCATTCATGGCACCACTGATCTACCCTGCACAAAACCAAATCTACAAAGAATAAGGAAAAATTAATGTAAGGTTGGACTGAACAACACTTACAGACAGCTTGATCCCACCATATTCCTGCTCCCTGCAGAAGAAACAGCAGGCTAGCTATGTTTTATCAGAGCAAGCAAACTAAGCAACATAAAAGAAAAACAAGCACCCAGCAACCTGGGCACGGACAAGCTTGGCATGAAGACAGCCCTTGCTGCTGTATGGCTCTGAATTCTTAATAGTGCAGCTCCTGTAGTTTCCTCACTGGGAGAGCAGAGAAAGAGAAAAAATACAAGAAAACAAACCCCCTTGAACAACAAACTCTCATGTTCAGTCAGACGTAAAGACAGGAGAAGGGGGAGAGAAAGAGAGAGAGGGAAGGAGGAGAGACAAGAAGACAGAGTACTATTTCCTCTTCAAATATTTATTTTCAGGTCTGCCTTGGAGTGCTGCTTATTGAGATACAAAGCCTGACTGAGCTGCAGCTTGTAAGCTCCAGCTCCATGTGTTCATGGCAAGGACTTCTCTGGATGGTGGGAGCTGCTGGGAATCCCCATCAGCCCAGTTCTACACCCCATAGTGCTCCTTTGGGTCCATGCACCCCACCATGCCTGCTCTCCAGCTCTCCATCCTGAGCCCAGCACCACATATCTGAGGAGCTTATCCAAGTGCTGTGTTAGACTCCACCTGGGACCTTGAAACATGAAGTCCAGCTCCAACCCTTGGCTTTTTGGCCAAGGCACAGAACAGCATTGGAGCTGGGGCCCTGAACTGGCACTCCCCTAACATTTTGAGCTCCCTCAATATTTGTCATGATGCCCTCAGGGGCTGCAGAGCTGGTCTGCATGGAGAGAGGAGATTGTTGAGCTGGTAAAGAGGTACACTGAAAATAGTGACCAAGCAAGGTGGTAGAGAGCCCAGGACTGCTGGAAGTGACATACCTTGGAGGAGAGCCAGAGCTGACATCCTGATCACAGACAGCAATTAAGAAATTAAACTATCCAAGAGGCTTTTTGGGAGGAGTGAGTGTCTGTGGTTTGGTCAGATGCCAGAGCAGGTCAATAACCTTTGTCCTTCTCCTCTCCGCTGCAGATGGAGATCCTCCTCTGCTCCTCATCCCAACATGGCTACAGGACACACAGCAGCAGAGAGGGGGAACATCAGGACTCTGCAAGGCAGTGACAGCGGGGAGAGAGGGGCTGGACAGAAATCACCCGGAGAACCTGGCAAAATCAGTTTCATCTTCCCCTGAACTACAGCCTCTAGCCATAGCTCCTTTCTGCAGGAAAGGACACGAACTGTCAGCAATGTTCCCTGAGCAGTTACCAGGGGCTATTCCTCACCCAGCCCATGTCCCATGGGCAAGAGGCTGCCCTTGGACAAGGACAGCTGTGTCCATAGCACCTGGCACTCTGGTCCCACTGCCAAAGGCCATGCAAGGCAGCACATGGTGTATACACAGAGGTCTTTAGGCCACACAAACACCTCCACATGATGGATTACACACACACAACCACCAGTGAGCCTGGGGGCACCCCAGACATTACCTGAACTGCTGCCATCCCTGCAGGTCATGTGGAAAAGTCCTTTGCTCAGTTAGAAACCCTCATCACTCCTGTCTCCTGTGAAGTGAAGCTCCATGGACCAGATGCCAAAGACATGGACCAGACTGTCCAAACCCAGGACAGTCACTGCACACCCCTGCTGGCACATGCTCCCAGCTTCATGCTGCCCACTCAGTTACATGCCACAGATCAGGGAAAGCTGTGTTTCCTTCTGGGAAAGACTGTGCTGGGAGCCACATGGAGAGAAACCCAGCTGTGTCCCCAGACACAAACCCCAGTGTGACAGCCTCCCCCCCACACCTCTCTTGGCACAGCACACCCCTCTCCAGCATCACACCCACCATGTTCCCCTCTCAGGGATGCTCCTCTCTGCTCCGCTCGCACGTGCCACTCACACGCTCCCACCCTGGCCTTGTGCACTTAGCTGTGCACATCTGCACTTGCCCACCTGCAGCCACACGTGGACAATTTCCTCTCCATGCTGGCCCTGAGAAATATTGATTTCTTTCGCCCCCTGCAATATTTCGCTTGGCTGAGCAGATTTGGAATTGAAGAGTCAGACTCTGCCTAGAGACCAGAACCATATTTAATTCCACGCTTTAAGAAGCCCTGGAGCAGTTTATTCTTATTTTAAGCTACCAGTGCATTTAAAAGCAAAGTGACATTTCAGGGGAATGGGAAGGGAGATGGCTGGTGCCCTCTGCCTCAGTGCAGCCAGCACTGGCAAGAGTTCTGCAGCTCGGCTGCTGCACAGCATCCCCACATGCCCATCAGCTGCTCTGCCCGCACCAATGAGAGGCAAGGGGTGGTGGCAAGCTCACAATTAAAGCTCAGGAGACCTGTTTCCATGTCTTTCTAGCTGAGGAGAAATGAGAAAAAGAAAGGGAAAAAAAAAAAGAGAGAGAGAGAGGAGAAAGGGAAGGTGTGAAAACCTCTGATGAAAATTGCTCGGTGCATTGAGGTTTCTCGATTCATATTGTCTGCTCCTGTAGCCAGGCCCCGCTCATGGAGCAGAGTCCTCACTAATGAGCAATTTGTAGATATTGAACAAAGACATGGTGCCTTGTCCAAAGGATGGTCTCTGATCACAGCAAAAGCACTGCTGGAGGGCAGAGCCACTTGCGTCCACCTCCCTGAAAACACACCTTCCAGCCAGGGAGGCCACTGATCTCCACAGCCACCCCACCACAGCTCCCAGCCACAATGCCTCAGCCCCACTGCCAAAGGAGATGCAACACTGGTTTCTAAAGAGAGAAGAAGGGAGTTAAAATACAGTAGCAAAGGCTCGCCAGGTCCAAGCAGTTGGGCACAGACCAGGCTTGAGACACACGCTGCCCTCTCTATGCCATGCTGAGAATGTCTGCTAGCAACCACAGCAGCAAGAGAAAGCCAAATGACCCCAAAATGGGTCCAGCTCAACAGGACGGGGTGTCCAGATGAGATCAGCCCTGTCAAGAAACAGGCGAAGGTACACTGGGGAAGAGGAAAGGAAACACAGGTCCTTATACATTCCCCTCATCACATCTTTAGAGGATTCACAACACAGGACGGGCTCCTGAGCTGCCAACCTGCCCTGGCTAAGGCCATCTGGTTGGTGGGGTGGGCACACAAACCTCCACATCACCATGGTCCCCAGACACCCCGCAACATGCCCATGGAGTGACAGGCAAGCAGATGGTCTTTACAGCCCCTAAGTAAGGTTGTGACCATATACCAGCTTTCCAATATCTGAAGAAGGCCTACAAAAAAGCTGGGGTAGGACTTTCTGCACGGTCACATAGCAACAGGACAAGGGGCAATGGTTTAATACCTGAAGAGGGAAGATTTAGGTTAGATATTAGGAAGAACTTCATTACTGTGAGGGTGGTAAGACATGGGCACAGGTTGCCCAGGAAAGTTGTTCTCCTCCCTGGAAGTGTTCAAGGCCAGGCTGGATGGGGCTTGGAGAAACCTGACCTAGCAGGAGTTGTCCCTGCCCATGGCAGGAGGGTTGGAAGTGGATGATCTTAAAGGTTCCTTCCAGCCCAAACCATTCTATGATTCTATAAATAACAAAGATGAAGACACCAGCTGTCAGACACCTCAAGGGCACCCCGGTACCTGTGTGTGCATGTGCTCACACTTGTGCCTGACCAGACAGGGATAAGCAACATGACCAAGCGCTGCTCCCAGTGCCCGCTCCTGTGCTGGGCTCGGCTGGGGCTGCGGGGAGGACGCAGAGGCACCCGAGAACTGCTGAGCAGGGCTAGAGCTTGAAACCCGGGAGCATTGGAGCCCCCAGGGAGCCACAATTCACCAGGAGACATGCCTGACAGGAGGGCGAGCCGCGGGCTCCCGGGGTGGAGGCGGCCCCGGGGACTGCGGTGGGGCTGAGGACCGCTGCGGTCTGCAGAGATGCAGTGCTTACCACAGCATCCATCCCCTGCATCAGCTCAGTGTGGTCTGCTCTGACACAAAGCCCTGCTAGCTACGGCGGAGTGTTTTGACTGAAGCAGACAAGCAGCAGAATGAAAATGGAGCCTTTTATATAAATGCCCAAACCTGCAGTCACAGCTCTTGACGTCTTCCCACAGCTCGGGGGAGGGTGAGCAGGGATTGAGCTGGGCAGAGGGAATGGGGGTCTGCAAACTGATCCTGGCCTTGGAAGGCTTGGTTTGGGCAGTGGGGTGGCACCCCACAGTGGGAATGGGCAGAGTGACCTGCTAAGGAGCAGGAGATGCCTGACAGCATCGTTTGCATTTGGTTCTAGCCAGGCCCAGGGCTGGGGGGTATGGATGGCATAGGGCACCCCAATGTGAAGGGGCAAAGCTGGAGGCAGGCAGGCCTCAAACTTGAGCTGATCTACCTGGGCAGCCTTAGGGAGCCTTCAGCATGACACACTCCCCTTGGTAAGTAACTGGGGATGCCCTGAGCTTGGGCCCAGAGAGGCTACGTATCACAGGGGGCTGCATGGGGACCCCCAGTGCCTGGAGGAAGGTCTGATTCACGAGGAGACAGCAGAGATGTAGAGCAGGAGAAACAAAAAACCAAAATTGGCCGTGCTAAAAGCTAAGCCTGTTAAAAAGCACATTACTGTCAGCTTAATTACTATTGCAATTATTTTTTTCAGTATTTTTGACAAATCGCTAAGAATTAGTTTCAAACTGCTAAATGTTGGTGAATCTAAAAATGTAGAGAAGCACAAGTGTTTCACTTTACACCTGAACTTTTCTGAGGATTTCCCAATTCCTTAAGAGAAAAGTTGAGAAATTTTACAACCATAATTTTCTTTCTAAAGGAAGAGAGCAACCACTTTGCAGAGAGAACAGCAGAATGAAAACCTGGGACATTTTTGTTTTCTGCCCCAAACAAAAAGAAAAAATTCAGCAAAACAGTCAAGCTTCAAGTGCTGCTGAAGATGCACTTTTCTCAACAACAATCACTAGAACAAGACCAAGCAACAGCTTCTTGACTTGATCTGCTGAGACCAGCCAGTGTGACCAGCCATATCGAAAGCTTTGGCACATGGATGCAGCCAGGGCACCCCTCCTCCTTCCCCCATCCTCCCAGAAAATCAGCAAGGGCAACAAATACCCCTAAAATGGCTTCAAGGAATGTGTAAGGACAAAGTCGGAATCAAAAAAGTATATAAAATAACAACAACAACAAAAAAAGCACATTGAAATCAACCTACCTGTTAAATGAATAAAAAGGTATTTAAGTTTCCTGAATATCAAGTTGACACAGTTTTTTATGTTCAGGAAAGAAACCGAGACCCTTAAGTAAATCTCCCTTCTCCAGGGCTAGGCATTAAAGGCTTTCTGGTGGATGTCACTTGTTGAGGTCCCTTTGATCTGAGCTGCTGGATGCAGCACACATCTCCTGGCCAGCGCTGCTCCAGCTGCCCTCCTCCTGCATCCTCACTATGGGGATGGTGCAAAGAGAGCTGCTGGCATGGGCAGGGCTGTCCAAAGTGGAGGGCTCTGTGCTGGTTTGGATGCAAAGGGAGGGGGGAGCTGAGTGACTGTCCTCTGCTGCTCTCCAAATGCCACCAGCAGGCCTGCTGATCAGGGTGCCTTTGCATTTCCAGCTGGCCATCTCTCCTCCAAGCAGGACAAAGCACTGGGGCTGCTACCCATCACATCTCCACCTTCACCTCTCCTGCAGGCACCAGCAACAATTTTTCCTCTCTGGGGAAAGCAGCTTTGTGTAGCAGCATGTTACCCATCAAAGGCTCTTCCCTCAGCACCTCCTGAAGTGAGGGAAACCTTTCTTTTTGAGCAGGAGGGGACATGCTCCCTCCTGCAGCAAACACTGCCTGCTCCTCAGCACGAGAGAGAGCATCTTGGTGGCTTCACAGCAGGAGCCCCAAGGGGTGATCCCTTGCTCCCCACATCTACAGAGCAAAGACCCACCTGGCTGCTAAGAAGGACCAGGCAAGCTGATGACATTATTCCATGTTTGCAAGGTCATTCATGGGAGGCAACCACAGGTACAGACACAGATCTCTGCATACACGTGTATTTCTGGATTTCTCCTGTGCTCTGTGTGTGTGTGTATATAAAACCCAGAAACTTAACCAGTGAGACACCAACAAACCCATCAAGTGAAGCAATTTGTCTTAGACAATTGCCTGAGCTGCCTCCGATGTCACTGTCTCACCACTGACAGGAGGCTTTTAAGTGTCCTGAAATTGTACTGAGAGCTCCCTGATGGTCTCCCCCCCTCCTCCTTCACTCTTCTCCCTCAAGCTCCTTCCCGTGTTTCTCCAGCTAAACGCTCTCTTACGCAAATAAACATGCAGGGAGGCACAAAAGGCATTTTGTCTATGATTTCAATACAACCACGTATTTCTCATTCAAATATTCAGCTGTATCCTTCAGAGATCAAAAGCAAAGCACTGAAATGAGGCGAGGCAACCAACATCCCAAGCCAATAGCTCCAACTTCCCTTTTGTTCCTGCCCTGGCTGAGACATTAGTAGGGGACAGAGGGATCTGTCCCCTGCTGTGGTGTCACTCCCAGGTGTCACAGATCGAGGGTACCTGTACACACAGGTATAGCTCTGTCACATCATCCATCTCTCTCCCCCATCTCTGCACAGCCAGAGGTGGCCATTAAAGCCCTCACGCAATAGGCAGGAGATCTGGCTGCAAAGAAGCCTCCAGAAATGGGGAAGCCAGAGATGGCACATCTTGGACCAACTGATGAAAGCCCCCTGCTAACAAGAAACTCCAGGGAAGGGGTCCCCCATGTCCTGCCCCAGCACTCAGAGAATCCACATTGCACAGGGAGCTGGAAGGTGCAGTGTTGCTTCTGTGCAGCACAACATCCTCCAGCATAGCCAGCACCCACTGCCACCTGCCCCCAGCACAGCTGTAGAGGGAAGAATACCTGAGTGAAGCAAACCCTGCCCAAAAACACATCCAAAAGCCTCCCCTGTACCCCTACCTTCCAGCCAGAAACCATCTGCCAGCCAGAACTGCACCATGGGTCCAGGTTTGTCACCACAGACAGGCTCCCCTGCACAACAACCTCTGTGGATGAGCTTTTTAGCTCTCCTTCCATCCCAAACAGCCCTTTTCCCCCCTGGGGATTCACATAGTGGAGCTGAGCCCTGGCAGCTGCCTTCTCCTTTCCCCACCTTGCTGAGGAAGGTGCTCAGCTCGAGTCATGGGGTTTGGCATGTTTACTGTATAATATATGAACTCGTACCAGTTTTATAAGCCCCTCCTGGCTCAAATCACATTGTAATTCTGAACAGCCTTAAACTCATTTAAATCCCAATAAAAACACCGCCCTGCATTTGCATTTGCTGCTCGCTGGTCCCTGCGGCTGCTGTGACAGCAGTTCCTGGGGAATTGATAATGCTCAGGACACTGCATTCCAGAAACCATCCCTCACAGGCAGGGTTGGGATGTGCACTTAATGGGACAGGTGAAAAAATAGATGTAAGGAATGGATCTCCAGACTGAATCAGGATGATGCACGGAGCAGTAGGCATCAAAACTTCCACAGCAACACAGGAGCACAGCAGCAGCACCAGTGCTGAAAGAAACATCAGTGTCCCACCTCCTCTGAGATCCCAGAGGAGGACTGGGCCTGGTACGAAGCTCTGACAGAACAAGGCACCTGCAGACAGTACCGTGAAGGGTTCTTAAAAGAGGACAGGGAATGACTAATGAAGTGCCAGCAAATAACAAGCACTGTGGATGCTGCAGGGAGCTTGTGCATGAATGGCACAGGCTCCCTGGGGACAGATGGGGACAGACTTGCCCTGGTTTCCCACACTGCCTGGTGTGCCAGTGACAAAGGGGGGCCGTGTCACACTATGGGGAAGGCACTGAAGGTGCTGTGACTGCACTTCACAGTCACACACTCCATCCCCAGGCCACCGTCACAAAGAACCAGTCCCAAATGCAGACAAAAGTAGGGCTTGTTCTGGCTGTGCTGGAGGAGACAGCCAGGGGCTGGGTGATGGGGACCCTGAAAACCCCAGCTCCCATCAGCAAGCCTACACAGCTCTCCCACCTCACCCCAGGCTCAGGGGGATAGTCAGGTCAGCATGGCCCAGGTGCTGCCCTTATGCCCAAGATCACCTCTTTCCTACCCTCCTAGCTCTGCTGCTCCCCCACTCCCTACAGCATCCACGCATCCCTCTGGAGCCTCTTGTCTCTCCGTGTCCACTTCTGCTCCATTCCCAGCCCTCCACCCCACTCTCCCAGTGCTCCCTGGCTGTTGTTAGTGATGACATTAGGAGGCTCCCATGGAACAGTGAGATTATGAGCTTTGCCCTTCCAGCCATGAAAATACTAATTATTACTGAGATAAATGGGAATATCAATGATGAAAGTCAATATTATTGCCTCCTTTGTTCCTGTTTGTTTTATTTGTAGATGAAAAGACCACTCAGCCCGTTTCCCCAGGATGTGGCTGGGAGCTGGAACAGCTCCTCTTGGCAAGGCTCATCCAGGGCTGTGCTCTGATAAGAAATCATCCTGCACAAATGCTTGCAAAAGGCTCCCTAAATCAACAGCTCTCAAAAGCAGGCATTGCCTTTGATTGATTCATAAAACTGGTGCTGCCTCTGTTCCCCACTCCAGTACCAGGCGAGGGAGGATTTAGAGGAGGGGGAAGGTGTAACATGGGTGGAAGTGATTAACTGTGGAACACAGCACAGCGCTGGGAACGCTCCACAGTTTGTCTGGGCTTGAAGCTCACACCTTCATCCTCCTCACCCAGCAGTTTAGCCACCAAGATGGGCTCCGAGAGCCCCTTCCAGGTTCCAACACTGCCTCTCAGGCTGACCTTGGGTGAGACCCCCAGCACCAGTGCACCCAGGCAGGCGCTTACAACACTGCCTTATTCAGCAAGTCTGCTCCCTCTGCATGTTCTGAGTCAGAGCTGCTGATTTCAGTGACAAGGGACCTTTTATTCTTTGGTTTTTTCAAGCCCTATTAGACTCACAGAGCTAATGCAGCTAAGAGCCAGTGAATGGGATGCTAATTTTGGATCAGGACTGACAACATCAGGAGAGTGCTCCCCGGAGCGGCCCCAGTCATCAGCTGGATTGGAGAGTAGGTGGGGGGCTGGGGAGGGGTGGATGTGCTCCCTGTGTCCCAACCCCACAGCAAGGAGGGAGCAGTGGGATCAAGGTGGGGGGATGCTCCCCTGCTGCACAGGTTGCCTCATGCAGAGCACAAGGGATCATCACAGACTGCTCTGGGTTGGAAGGGACCTCTAAAGATCACCTAGTTCAACCCCCTGAAGTAAGCAGGGACATTCTGCTTGTTTTTTCTTGTTCCTAATACAGCCTAACATGTGGCTAGAAATGCCTCCATACCCTTCTGAGTCCCCAGTCCATCAGTAGAAACCATTCATGAGGGCAAACCAGTCCACTGACCCCCAGCTCCCCCAGCTCCAAGTGCTCCTCTCCCTCTACTGAATACAAACCAGCCCAGCCCCTCTCTATGCAAACGAAGACAAACTCTCTTGCTGCCTCTCTCCAAGTGCAATGAAACCAGGAGAACTGGAAGCTTGGCAGGACTAATTATTCCAGTTTTTAAAAAGAAACCAGACTGTCCCAAATATTTCATAGAAGGTAATTTTTTAGAGCTTTTATAACTCCTTCATGCCTACACTCCCCCCCACCCCCCCATGTGAGGTTGCAATTAAGCAGAAAGTATCAGTACATAAACCCAAAGGAAAAAAGCTCCACGCAAGCTCAGCTTCTGCTTCTTCCCACTCAACACTGATGTGACATCCCAAGTTCTGGGTGCATGATACTATCGCCTACCCTAAGACAGGGAAGAGCAGTTTGACTGCTAGAAAACCTCAAGTACCTTGCATCCTTGCTGGCATGGCACCCAGACTCCTGCCACAAACAGTCTCCAGAGGTCCCGCCCCCAGCATCAGGCACTTGACATCAAACCCCAACACCACAAATCTCTCTAGAGCTGCTGGTTGTGGCACCCAGGTTTGCACCAAGGGCCAGCAGGCCCTTGCCGAGCTTATTAGCATTTCCACAATTAATATTCTGCAAATGTGCTACCAAAAATATTAAAAACAACAAAAAGATCTCTTTACATTAGCAGCTGTGTCAGTCCTCGGACTGAGACACTTGGAGAGAAATCTGATTTAATCTGGAGAGCTGGGTGAGAACCAGCTTAAGGTGTGGGAAAGAAACTTGGCCCCCTGGGATGAAGGAGCAGACCTTCCAAACAGCACCTACCAGAAGAGGCTACGGACACCATTCCCTCTGTTGCCTTCCTTCCCTCCAAACTTGTTCTCTCTCTCAGCTCTTTCCAACCACCCTGTTTACCCACAGCTTTTGGGTCAGCTGGAGACAAGAGCACCCCTAGCATCCCCAGCTTTCCTAAGCACCCTTCTTTGGCACTGACTCAGCACTGCTGCTACTCCTACATAAGACACAAACATCTTTCTAGGGGCACTCAATGGTCCCCTTGGGGGACAGCCTGGGGGTCCCAGGCAGCATCTCCTGCTGCACAGGCATCCAGGCTCTGTTGCCTTGTCTTCCCTCACTCTGAGCTACGAAATTGTTCAGCAAAATGAAGTTATTAGGAGAGGTAATATTCTCCACCTGACAACTTGCATTGCTCCAACAAGTGCTGACCTCTGCAGCATAGCACAACACACTCCCAGGACACACACCTTCTGGGAAATGAGCTGCCACCCCTTCCTTTCCTTCCCCTTTCCACCTCCTGACACTCCCAGGGCTCCCACTCAGCCCCTTCCCTTCTCCCAATCTTCCTGCACCTCCAGGTCCCCCCTGCATCTCCCTCCCTGCTTGTGGTGACTCTCATGAGGGGTTTCTGGCCAGGATAAGATGGGGACACTGGGGTGGCCACGCTGACATTCATAAGCTTTTCACATAACTGGTGTTGAAAGCTTGCTTTTAAAAAGTTGAAACCTAAGACAGTCCTGTGACACAGAGGCTTGGAGGAAAGCCTGACCTAGGGCAAATTTGTCGCTGTGCCACCAGAGCTAGCAAGAGCAGAGAGGAGGAGGATTTTTTGGATCATTTATGGCATGTACACTCAGAGATAAACATCCGTCATAGGTTCAGAGATTTGCTCAGTTTAAAGACTAAAAATTTATGCATTAGAAATCCACTCAGGTTCTCTCAGAACTAAATAAAAATTCTGACCACACCATCCAGCTCCAAGGTTCGTGGTCTCCCCAGGGGGAAGGTTCAGGCCTGTGCTGGATGCTCAGGCTGAGATGCCCCATCCCAGCACCAGGTTCTGCTTTGCTCAAGGCTGCTGGGCAGGGCCAGGGGCTCTGTGCTCAACCCAGGGTTTCCAGCACCCAAGGTGTGGCTGCTGCCCATCAGCATCTGGCTGTCCCTTGTATTCGTTAGTGGGGAGACCAGTCTGAGAAACACAGCTTACACCCCCCTCTGCCATCCCAGATTTCCAAGGAAATAACTTAAGGAAAAAGCAAAAGGAAAAAAACCAAACCACTTCATTTTCTAAATACTGTTCTTAGGAAAAAAAATCTTCAACTTTAGCAAATGGCACTCTGGAAGAAAATACCCAAACCTGAACCAAAACCAGATGGCTCTCACTGCTTGTTTGTTGTTTGTTTTTTTTTTCAGGGAGGACTTCAACCAGCCCAACCATTTCCCAGCAGAATTTTGTTTTGATAGAAGATTGCTAAGAATAAACACGTTTCAGGGCTTGATGCTGAGAAACTGTTTTGACAGCAAACTGCTATTACCAGGGTCCCTCCACTGCCTCTGTCAGCCCTGACACAGTGGGAACTCCTCTGACCGAGCATCCTTTGCATGCAGCTTTCCCGTGCCCAACTTGCAAGGAGTGCCCACAGGAGGGAAGGGTGTCCAGGTCCATTCCTGCTTTACATAAAATGGGAAACGAGAACAAGAAGCTGGAAATACCTCTCTGCATAGCTGGAAATACCTCTCCACCTGCCCCTCTCATGCTGGAACACAAGGCAAGGTGAGGACACAGGTCCCTTTTTTGCATGCATCATGTTGAGCCTATGCAGCTTGCTCTTTCCTTTGAGCAAAGAACAAGATGTAAAAGGGAAATTACATATCTGCATGCATGCCTCTGAGTATAAAAGCCAGTTCTGCCTCTCTCTCCTCTGAACCAGGTGTGGGATGCTGCCTGCCCTGGGTGAGCCCCTGTGCTCTGCCCCAAGCTCTGTCCCTCCCTCCTGGTGGCCCCACTCCTGAGGGCAGAGATCACAGCATAACCCCACCATCTCCTACCACCTTGGAAAACATCCAGTTTGAACAATTCCCCTTCCCAGCTCTGGCATATAAAAGAAGATGCTTGAATCATCTTTTTTTTTTTGTATCCCTTAGGAAACTGAATTCTGCTCTTCAAAGAGAGATCCCTTTGTTCTCTCCCGAGGACTGACATCCTGGGAAATTGCCTCAGCCCATTCAGCTCTGATGTTTGCTGTCTCACACACTGCCTGCATCAAACTGACAGTTCACAGATTTCAGCTGAGGGTTTGTACGTAACAGTACAAGCTGAAACCTGCTCCCAGCTCTTAACTGTCCCAGCAAGAGTGCTGGAGGAAGGAGGCTGAGTTGGCAGAGAGCGCACAGCACCCTGTGATGGTGATAGAGACATCTCACGATCTCACAAAACACTGCCTTTGGAGGAAGCCTCCTGCCTGCCCTCCTCTGGAAGATGGAACTCCTTCTGCCCAGCATCCCCTGGGATGCAGTGCTCAGCTGTCCACGCTGGTTCACTCCCTGCAGGCAGCACTTACCCCTCCTGGTTGCAATACAAGTCACAGAATTAATCACAGAATGCCTTTGGTTGAAAGAGACCTTCAAGATCATGCAGTCCAACCTTTGACAAGCCGGAGCAAACCACCTGCCCAAGCCATGACAGAGCCCTCTCTTAGAAAATTCTCATTTTTGAATGCCTTCCCCCTCTTGTGCTGGCACAAGGGACTGAATGTTTCTCACCTGCTCTAGTTCCTGGTTGAAAGCTTCCCTGATCACCTCATGCCCCGGGAGGGTTGGGCAGCTGCCCTGTGCTATGGAGGGGAAGCATCCCTACCATGCTTGTGGCAGCAGAACCCAGGACTCAGCAGGACCGAGGGACACGTGTGTTCCCTATGCTCAGTGACACCACAGTGCCCAAGCTCCTGTGCCACCCACCCGGGTCAGGTGGAGTGGGGGTCCTCGCGGACTGGATGCCACAGGAGTGCTGGGCTTTGGCATCTCCTCTGCTTTCCACACATGCACTGTGGGTGAAACCAGAGAGAAATTAAGGCTGGAAACCTGGCATTTGAGAGGAGAGTGGGACACACATGAAAACGCCATGAAGATTTCCCCCCTCTCCCTCCCTAAAGGCAGAGCTCAGCTGAGCTTACCCTTCATCTGATGTCTAAGAACTATAAATCAGGCTGCAAAAGACAGAAAAACACAACTACCAAAATTTAGTGGAGCCACTGCTGGAAAGGACCAAAATGAACTGCTTAAGAGAAGCCATTTTAGAAACAGAGCAGGCCTGTACTTAGCAGAGCATTGATCTGCTGACAGCTACTGGGACAGATTTGGGCCAGAGCACTTGGGAATCATTTGCAAGGATCTCTCAAGAAACACACACTTGTGAAAGCCCTCTGAAAAGCACTGCTGTAAAACACTGCTGGAGATGTCTGCAAGGACAGAGAGCACCTTCTGGACAGAGTGGGCTCACACCACCTCCAGTAAAGCCTCCCCGGATGGGCAGCGCTGTGGGGGCAGCTCAGGCACAGCCCTTGCCCAAGGCTGCATCCCTGCACTGTGTCCCAGGCTCAGCTCCCCACAGCCAAGGTACAAGCTGTGGAGAAGGGGCAGAGCAGGTACCCCATGGTTTGTGACTCTCCTGCCATGTGTGGAAAGAGAAGTGTCCCAGGTTCACCTTTCCTCCTGCCCGAAACCATTTTCCGTCACAATTTCTGCTGTTTCAGGGGATAACGCCCAAGGCAGGGGATGTAATCCTCCTTTTTGGGGGGGTAAAAAAATTGTTATTCTGAAGCCTGATTATCTCTGCAAGCCAGGGGGGTGGGCACAGAGAAGCCTCAGGAGACATGAGCACTATTGGACTCTGCCTGCCCTTCCTACCACGGGGACACAGCTCTGGGCTGGCCAGGAGCCTCTCACCCTTTTCTGAAGCAGTTATCATCTGAGATAACTCAAGGACACCCAAGGAAAGAAAAACTACCTCATTCCCAGAGGTGTTGAGTGCCCTTGGTGCTTACTGGCTTCAAATCCCAGTGTTCACTGCCCCCAGCCCTTGGTTAATTCTCACCATCACAGAGCAGCAGCAGAGGCTCAGATGACTTGGGATACACTAGGGGCAGAGAGGGCAGAGACAAGGGGGAATGCAGCCCTTCCTCTGCTTCCCAGCCCCCTTGTGCACATAGCTCCTGCACTGACTGGATCAATACACCAATTAATGGTTCATTGTTTGTTGTGGGGTTTTGGTTTTTATTCCCATTATTGACTGCACCTCCTTATGAACTCATATCCTTAGCAGATCTTAGGAACAATCCCAAAAAGATACCAAAATAAACCTGCCATAAAAAAACAAGGAGCAAACCAATGCCTTTGCTTTAGGGGAACACAGCCTGTCCAACCATGCTTCAGAGAACATCTGAGGTCCTAAAATTGCTCAGGAGCCCACAGAAGGCATTGAAAAATGGGATACAATTTGTTTGGTGTATTTATTTATTTTTGCTTTCACACATCACTTATTTTAAAAGACTAAAAACATGTTTATGGATTTAACATATTTAAATGGATCAAAATCTGTTTAACTAGAAAAGAAAACAACTCTCCCACCCTAAACGTCTTGTGGGCTGGGGCCTGCTTTTCAATCTTCTACCCACAGCAAATATTTCAACTCCCTTTTTAAGCTGAAAGGCTGCTTCTGGGGACAGACTGGGGAGAGGACCTTTGTGCAGTGCTGTTCCATCACTCTCTTCCATGTCTGCCTCAAGCACCAGTTAGCCAGAAAGACCCAGGAACACCTGGGTAGTGCGGGTCAACTGAGAGACAGGGGACAAAAAAAGGCATCTGTGTGTAGGGAGAGCATCCAGAGAAGATAAAAAAAAAAAAAAGAGAAGCCTTCCTCCTCCTCCTCCATCAGCAGCTTTCCACAAGGAGGATCAATGCAGCCCACTGTAACTGCACTGTTGTTCCATTTTTAATTAATGAAAGAAAAAACTAATCATTGAATTAAACTTCTCATTACTCCAGCTGAATACCCACTAAGTAAATTTAATTACTGTACAAATTGGGTTTCTCCCTGCCTGTTTCATTAGCTACTGATAAAGATGAAGGTGGAGAGGAGGAAAAAGATGAAAACAGAGAAAATGGAAGATGGGAATAACAAACACAAAGCCAGAGGTAAATGATTCAGCAGGCTCAGGGACTTCCAGTAAGGGCTTGGGAAAAGACCATTCCACCCCTCTCAAACCAGGCTGGAGAGATTCCTTGTGGAATGAGCCCCTCTTCCTCCATTTCACCTCCTGCAGAACAGCAGACAGAGGCTGGGGCACAACCTGCTCCCCTCCAAGTAAAGGCAGATGCTGATTTTGGATCTGCAACAACCCTTGCTCCCTCCTGATCTTGCAGAGCTCTGGACAGCCAAATTTTGCCTCTGCAAACAAAGGCAGGAACCCTGTAATGCTTCAGCAGGGAGCTACTGCTGACAAAAAGCACGAGGAGCACACGAGGAGGGCTATCAAATGCCTGCTGTCCCACCACGTATCGAGACACCTGCCTGGCACTCTTTGTATTTTAAGCCTTTCTGCTGGGGTGAGAGCCCTGTGCCCAGGCTGCTGGGAGCTGGGGGTGTGCTGACAACACACTCCTTGGAGATCAGAGGAGGATGAGTGCCTGCAGCTCCCCCACTACAGCAGCACAGGTCTTGTTCATGGCCTGATTTTGGGTCTCTCCTACCCACCCACTCTGATTCAGCCTCCATTCCTCCTTCCTGACACAGGGCACGAGTCACTGGATGGGCTTAGGTTCACAGAATGGCTCGGGTTGGAAGGGACCTTAGAGGCCGTGGGCAGGGACACCTCTCATCCATCCCAGGTTGCTCAAAGCACAGATGCCATGGGGAACAGACAGGGCTGGGGGAGACCTGCCATGACGTCTCATCCTCACCTCACTATGAGGTCTTGTGGCACTCAGAAGTAGCCAGCAGAGGCCCGGGGCCACCACCACATCCTCAGGGCTCCATCTCATTCCCAGGAGGATGCTGTCTCCCAGGTGGACCCAGCACAGCAGGCACAAGCTTGCTACCGTAGCTAAAATTAGACTCCCCTAGAGCTTCTCCTGCCATCCCCGAAGTCATTGGTACAACTTGTTCTGCCACCACAGGCTCTTTCCCCCCCCGAAAAAAAACCCAAACGCAGCGATGCTCAGTAGGAGCCCTCGCAGCTCCGCCTCCCTCGCATGCACAAAGCGAACAGCTCAGCTCGCTGGGTTCTGCAGCCACCACTTCCCTGTGATCAGCCCAAAATCCCTCCTCCTGCCCACCAGCCCAGCGGTCCGGGGTGGAACACCCATTCCTCCCCCAATAGCAACATATTCTGAGGATTTGGGCTGGGAAGGCAAGGGGGGATTTTCTTCTTCACTGTTGGTTTTTTTCTGTTTGTTTTTATTTTTTATTGAGAAGTAATTTGGGGTTAACAGAAATTTTTTGGATTTTTTTTTCCCAATTAGCTGAATTTTAAAATCCTGGTAATAATCTGGGCCTGAACGAAACATTTTGTTTGGTCTGAAGTAAAGCTTTCATTTTGTTTGTAGGTGGCTTCCCCCCCCCGAAAAAAAATTAAAACCTCGAAAAAATGCAGAATGAAATGTCATCTCCAAACAGATGGCTGAAAGGTTTCATTTTGAAAATGTCAAAATGAAACTTTTTAGCATTTCACTTCCCCACCCCCAGCCCAAACCACTTGCTAAATACAACCTGAATTCGTGAGCTGTTTCTGTTGACTGAAACCTGAATTTTTTCAGTGCATAAGTTGTTCTCTCAATGCCTTCTTTTTTTTTTTTCAGGCCTCCTCTGAGCATCCTTCTGCAGAGGGGGAAGCGAACCCTTGCAGTGTGTACTTCTCCTGGGAAGTGGCACAGGAAAGGAGAACAAAAGCCAAGGGACTCACCGTGGCAGCAGATCTCTGCAGCTTTGTTCTGGGTGCTGGAGGGGCTTCCCGTGCAGCAGAGGGAAGGGGGGTGCTGCAGCCCCAGGTGGGAAGGACAAGGTGGTCCTGCCTGTCTCATGAGACCCAACACGGAGCAGCGGGGCACCTCACTCAGCCCTGGACACACAGCCCTGCAAGACAGGAGGATGAGGAGAGCGTGAGAAGTTGCTGAAGGGAAAAAATATTCAACCTGGGGGGGGGGAAAGGGGGGAGGTGTTGGGTGCTGAGGCCAAGGAATTAGGAGTTAGGGCAAGGTGGTAGCAGCCCACAGCTGCCTGACACTGCTCATGGTTCCATGCAACACTTTTCATCTCCTCTTGCCTCGCTCTTGGGTTGCACTCACCCATCAGCTTGCTAGCACTGGACCACACAAGAGATAAGCAGGAGGATCACAGAACCATAGAACGTGAGGGCTTGGAAGGGACCTCTGGAGATCATTGAGTCAGCCCCCCTGCCACAGCAGGATTACCCAGGGCAGGACACACAGGAACACATCCAGGTGGGTTTGGAGACTCCACAACCTCTCTGGGCAGCCTGGGCCAGGGCTCCCTCAGCCTCACAGGAAAGAAGTTTCTCCTCATGTTGAGGTGGAACTTCCTATGTTCTAGCTTCAAGCCATTATTCCTTGTCCTGACCCCTTCCAGAATTCTCTCAGTCTTTCTTCACAGGAGAGATGCTCAAGTCCCTTCATCATCCTTGTATCTCTCCCTTGGACTCTCTCCAGTAGGCCCCTGTCTCTCTTGAACCGGGAAGCCCAAAACTGGATCCAGTATTCCAGGTATGGTCTCACCAGGGCAGAATAGAGGGGGAGAAGAACTTCCCTAGATCTTCTGGATATCTGAAGCATCTTCCCAGCAGTAAACCCAAGCCAAGGGACCTAGTCCCACATCCAGAAGGGGTTGCTACCTCCCACACATGGTCATCAGTCCTTGCCCACACCACGGCAGCACTGGCAGACAGACATTGCAGAAGGCTTTGCCTACCTGACCTCTCTTGCTCAGAAAGGGATGATGTTCATCCCAGAGCTGGCCAAAAGCAGATGCCAGGGATGAGCTCTAACCATTCCCTGGCTGAGAACCAGCCAGGGGCTGATCAGGCTTACCATGTCCCCTCTCCCACACCCTGAGGCCATGGGAGGGTGGTCCTGGGTGACCGCCCCAGCCACTGCCTTGTGCCATCACCACAGCCAGGTGACCCCATCCCTACATCCCAGGACCTGTCCCCCAGATGGGTGTTTAGGTGTGATGCTGGAGGACATTGAATCACACACAAAGGGCTCCCACCTTCAGTAAGCAGGAGTCAAGTTTTGATTACAAACTTCCCAGTCCAAGAGTTTTCAAGCATGAGCAAAGTCCAGCAGCCTGAAATTCTGCCTTGAATTCAAGGCCTTCGCAAACAGGGAAGGAATGGAAATATTCCAAATTTGCTTTAAATTTGCAAGTGCTCCCCAAAGAGCTCAAGGATTGCCAGGTAGCATGCAGCAGAGAGTAACAAAGCACATCAGATTCAGGAGATTTTTCTCAACACCACCACCACCACCCCCTTCAAAATCATAGTTATAAAAATCTGGTTTATGTTCCACATGAAGTCGGGTAAGGAAATCACATGCCACAAAAACCCTGTGAAAAAAACAGAGCTGAAACCTAATCCCAGCATGCAGAAGTGAGGTTTAGAGTTCTGGAGAGAAACAGGTTCATTGCTCATTTTCTTCTCCCTTTTTGCCTCTGGGTCAGTGCAGGGGCACCAGCACCACTTCCAGCATGAGTACACACCACAAAATGCCATGGCTGGTGTCAGAAAACCTGTTCTTGTGAGATCACTGGGAGATGAAAGAGGATTAGATGAAGCTTAGCCTAAGCATCTCAACAGTATCAAGCCGTAAGACGATGCTCAGCCATTGCTACTCTGAAGGTAACACAGGGAGAGATTTATCTCCCAAGGGAGGAACAATCTTCCTTCAGAGAGCCTTCCTTGGCACCAAGAGGGCAGTTTTCCAGGTGCTCCATGCACGCAGGGGCAGGGCAGGATGGAAGCTGCCGGAAGGAGTTGCACGGAATAGGAGGCGGATTCGCTCCAAACTCAAACCTCCTCCCAAGTCCAGGGGGTGGCGGTCGGAAATGAAGCCCATCTGTTCCCAAAACATTGGGCCTGTGGAGAGGTGAGGAAGCTGAGCTCAAATGAAATCAAAAGGGTTTGAGAGGCAGAGCCAGTGAGCTGCCCATCAGGGGAGGGACGCTGCCTCTCAGGCTCACTACTGCAATGAGTTTGGAGATCTCAGTCCAAACCTCAATGAAAACCCTCAAGCAAGGGAGCTGCAGCAGCACACGGGTTCCCTAAAATCAGCCCACCCCAGTAGGTCTGAAACAAAGTAGGCAGGGCACCCCACACCTCACAGACTGCAGGTGAGGGAAGGGAAACTGAGGCAGGCACCAATGGTGTGAGAAGCTGGTGCCACAACAGCTCTGGAGCAAACTCACTGGTGAGTAATTCTGAATATTGAGGGGGAAAAGCCATACCACAGGGAATAAGGGGGCTTTCTTGTAGCTGGCAGTTGAATGAAATAAATCTATTCACTAGGAGTAAATTGTTGAAGAAAAAAAAAACCAACCCTCTCAACTTGAATATTTCACCAGAAAAACAGAAAAAGGGAAGGAAAACTCTGAACCCTCATAATTTGTCTCCTCAAGGTCAAAGCTGTTATTCTTTTTTGTGAAGGAGAAAAAACACCACCTTTCACTAGTAAGCTTAGCTAAAAGAAATGAACCATTTGGCAAGCAACTGCTGGGACTGACCTGGATGGACTGGGCTAAATATCTCTATTGAAGAGGGAGAGACTTACAAGAACATGTTGTGGGGCAGCTCAGTGTTAGTACAGAGAGGCAGCGGAGGAGGAGGATGATGCTTCGGTCTTGGTGCTTGCTCAGATGGGGATGGGACCAGAACCCCAGAGCCATGCAGGGAGCCCTGCAGGGGCAGGATCCTGCTGCCATTCCCACTCTGCCCCTGCCGGATAAGGGGGATACCCTGGGGGATAAGCAGAGGCACCAGAAGCCTCCTCACCTCGAGGAGTGGATCTGGCTGGGGCATACAGCAGGGATGGGGCAAAGGCACCCAGGGGTGAGGGAGACAATTGGCCACTATAGCAGTCAAGGAGAGAAGCCTTGTGAAAAAGCTCTAGAGCCTCTTCAGTTATTATGCAGAGGCTGTGCTAAGGTTGTTGCTTTAGTGCACTGCAGGCACTAAATTAAGGGGACATTTACAACCCACAATGCAGAGAAGCGGCTGCTGAAGGTGGTCACAGAGAGTGACTTCACCTCCAGGTGAAAGGCTCCATGAAATCTCAGCCAGGAGAGAACAAGATAGGAAAACAAGTTGTTCCTTCCACTTACTGCCCTGCAGGGCAATGCCAGCAAATCTCTGGGCACCTAAGGTACATGGGGACCCGAGAACCACCTGCTCTGCTCAGTGACAGAGGGGGTTTCCAAGTCCTGACCTGTTGGGGGGGGGATGGGGATATAAAGCCCGTGGGACACTGAAGCTTGGTCCAGTTAGCAGAGTCCTAGCGTGACAAACTGCACCACTACCAGCAGGACAGAGCTCAGCTGGAACAAAGTCAAGGCATCTGCTCCCCAGAAATGATGCTGCCCCAAACCAAGCCTTGCCAAGGCTCCTCACAGCAGAAGCCACCAAGGCAGTTGTCTAGAGCATCAAGCAGTTGCTGGTGACAAAGCAAGCTCTGATGCCTGTTTTGCCTTTTCCACTGCTCACAACAGCCAAGCTGGCTGCGGCTGCCAAAAAGGAGGTCACACAGGGTGACAGCTCCCATGGCTCCTCTTGGGAACAGCCAGAACTGCTCCTTTCCTCCTCCCATGCCAAGCCCATCTCAACGGGGCTTTCCACCCAGCACTGCTCCTTCCTCCCCCCCTGCTTGCCCGGCAGGAACAGCCAACTTTAGCCCTGCCCAAAACCCAGCACGCCTGCACGGATGAGCCAGCCATGCCCTGTGCTTCCCCTCTTCCCCAGGACTGTGGCAGTGCCCATCTCCTTTGCTGATGAGCAGCAGCAGGACACCTTTCCCTCACAGGTCCAGAGATGTACCATGCTGTGTTCAGCCATGCAGAGAAGGAGATGGCTCTTGGTGGGAGCTGGCACAGACCTATCCCAATCCAAAGCACCAAGCCCGGAGGTAGTCACCTCCTGGAAGTGGCTGAAGGAAAGCAGAAGAGGACAAAGTGAGAGCAGAGATGAGCCAAGACACACACAGTGCAAGGAAAATGGGATTAACTTTGCTACAGTCAACACAAACGCAGGTGGAGATGCTGAGAGGGGATCTCAAAGTCACCAGCACAGGCATGGGCTCTTCTCAGTAATTCAGAGACGTTGGGTATGAGCATGACTCCAGAGGGGCTGCAACTGAAGGGAACGCTTCTATCCCAGCAGAGGGAATGGCAGAGATGGGTGGGAAGGTATCCCTGAACAGGACCACAGCCCTGCAGGGTGCTGGGCACCAGGGAGACTGGGCCACTCACTCATTTGAAAGCACAAATGGCCTCATGCTCACTTCCCAACAATTTGTAGATCCTTTTGAGACAGTTAGTGAATTACCAAACTCTAGCAAACAGAGGGTGTTTCTTGCCTGTAGGAATTTACAGCCACTGTAACCATCTCCTGCAGTGCAAGGCATTTGCTTGGAGGGGCACGTGTTAAGATACCAACCCACCTGGCCGCTGGGACCAGCCCAGAGAATCACAGAATCATCCGGGTTGGAAAGCACATCTGAGATCATCAAGCCCAACCCTTGATCCACAACCACTGTGGTTCCCAAACCATGGCACTGAGTGCCACATCAGTCTATTCATAAAAACCTCCAGGGATAGAGAATCCACCACCTCCCTGGGCAGCCCAGAGCAGCCTCTATGCAGTCTCTTGCAAACAAACTTCTTGAGCCTGCACAGCCCCTGCCAGAGCAGGGTCCCAGCAGCACCAGTGCCCTCCAGGGACTTACTTAAATACCCCACCTAGGAACAGATGTCTGCTGCTCTGCAGCTTCAAAAAGACCTCTCCTGCCTGCCAGCAGAGGCAAGACCCTGCAGCTCCCATGTCTTGAGTGAGCCCAGAGTTACTGCACTTGAGAGTGGAATCAGCAGGGGACAACTTCTTGCTTGAGTTGTGGAGTGGGTCAGACCAATGGGTTATAAATTGTCTCCTCTGGTCTCTATATATGCAACAGGTAGAATTCAGAGGTCTCGTGCTCCTCTGAAAAATCAGCTCTGAGCCTGGAGGGCTGCCCAGAGCAAGGGATCCTGTCACCTCAACACAAATCCTGTGCTCACCTTTGGGTGAGCACGCTGCAGGGCACACATCTGATGAGCCATGGAGAAGCTGAAGTCGGGGCCAAGGCCAGTTACAGGCTTGGCTCAGATTGAGCAAATGTAACTTCCCATTGCTTTGCAACCAAGCAGCCATCCTGCAGGCCTGGCTGCCATGTCACTGCACCTCCCATCTTTTTCAAGTGTCCTGATAACACTGATGCATCACAAGACTAGCTCAAGAAGGCTTGGGAGAGTTATTATGCAAAGCCAGGTGGCTGGACTTGACCCAAATGTTAGGCAAGCCATTAAAATGACTGGCGTTTTTTTGGAAAGAAAACTGCTGTGCTGGACCTGCCATCCATCTTCAGGAAAATATTAACTGCACAATCACAAAACTGGCCCACGAGTGCTTGCAGATCAGTGAGCCTCACCTGCAGCCCTGGGACCAGCCACCCCCTGTATGCTCTAAAAATTGAGTTCCTTGGCCAAGATGCTCCTCTTGAGAGGAGCACCTCTGCCACACCTGGGGAGCTCTTGTTGTAGGATCAGAAATGGGATACTCAGTCAGGTGAATGTTAGATTTGTCTGCATGCCCCATGACTTGGAGGGATTTCATTCCATGAGTTATGTGATGAGTCTGTTCTGGACAGAAAGAGATTGTGCAGAAACAGATTGAGCAGCTACTGAATGACACAAACCAGACCTCAGCTGCTTCTCAGGGCAGATCCCAGCCCCACAGTCTCCCATGCATTTAGCAATGGGATCTAGTGGGACATGTCCCTGCCCATAGCAGGAGGGTTGGAACTAGATCATACTTAAGGTCCCTTCCAACCCAAAACACTCTAGAATTCTATGACTTGACCTTTCCAGCATCCCTGGCAGGACTGTCCCCATGCTGGGACACGAGCTGCTTTCCCTGGCAGGGCCAGAGGAGCATGGAATGCCACTCCCAGGCACACGAGAGTCTCAGACCAGCTTTTCTTCACACCAGGGAAGGAGATCCCACTCTCTCCTTTCTGGGTTCAATCCCAGAACTCAAAACTCAGCTTTCAATCCATTACAGGGTAAGGGAGTGAACGTGAAGCTTGCCCTGCCCCTCAGATGAACGAGCACAGCCCCAACAGCCTGCACCTACTTGCTTCAGTTCGACCACATTGCCCCACAAGACTGTCCACTGAGGATTTATGGACTGGGGATTTTGTGTAGCCTCAGGCTGTTTTGCAGGTCCTTGCCCTTGGAGAGGAATTGTACAAATGCAGGAAACTCTGAGGAACTGGGGGAGGTCATTCAGTTTTATGTCCTGTACCAACTCCTGCCAAATGCTCAGCTGGGGCACCAGCATGGAAGCTGCCAAACCTGCTGCATCGAGAACCTGAGCTGTGCTTAGGTGGGGATCCCAAACAGGGTAAAATCTGCATTTAATACCTATTACCCTAACATCTCCCCATCTGTCCACTTCCCTCACATGCCTGGAACTACGGCGTGCCAGGGCTGCCTGATATCAGTGGCACTTTAATTTCATCATTCCCAACTTGTTTAGAGCAATTAGAAGGCAATGAGCACACGCCAGGGGCCAGGATACGCTTGAATCGCATCCAAGGGTTACCGCAGTATCACAGGAGACCTTCAGATGGAATTATCAGTCCTCCAAAAAACTTAAATAAAAAGGAAGGCAATCCCCAAGGGGAGGATAAGGTAGTTCTTGGTCTTATAGGTCCCTTTTTAATTTGAAGTCAGCTGACAGAAATATAAAGAGATGATATTCCTCATTTAATTAGTGAAGAGACAGCATCGCAGGTTGGAAGACAAAGACAGATGCTTTGCCTGGGCATCTGGCTGGAGAAATGATCGAGGAGTGAGGCAAGGATTCCTGTGAGGTTGGTTACCTAATGCCACTGCAGGCAAGCAAGATTTGCCATTCGTTTCTCTGGGAGGAGCAGTAAAAAAACTGAGCAGTTTTGGAAATCCTACCCAGCAAAGCAAAGCAAAAAGCCAGCTGCTTCTCTCTAGTGATTTCTGCTGGATGGTAGGAACACTGCACAAAGCCAGCCAGCCTGCAGCCTCCCTTTTTCCAATGTCCCCATTTCATGCAAGGCAGGTGAGGTGCCAAAGGAGGGGACAGCTCCTCACTTCTGATTTAGCCCCATGCCCACACTCCTCCCTCAAAGGCTCTTTAAATTCCTGCCTGCGTGAGAAAAAGCAATGGCCTAATTTTTTTTTTTTTTTTTTTTTTTTTTTTTTCCCTGAGCAGCTCAGTACAACCTCCCCCTTGGAGCACAGCACACACAGGTCTTATTTAGGATGCTTCAGACACATCCGGAGGGAACAGTCTGCTGAAAGAGAAGACTGAGTGGGCAACCTGAGTCACTTCATTGCTTACAGAAGTGTACACAAGCATCCTCCATTTGAGCAAAACTCAGCACAGCTCCCATTGACTCCTGGGACCAGAGGAAAGTGCATCTCCTCCAGCATCCTCCACTGATGCAGAATAACTGCACACCACCTCACCACCTTTCTCAGCTGGGCTTAGGGAAAGAGAGCTCATCCCCCACAGCTCTGAGCCAAACCTCTGATCCTGGCAATTCCTCCACAGTGCAGGAGGAGTTGAGAGCTGCTCTAATCTGCTCTGATGGGCGAGGGCTGGGGAGATGAGCTTCCTCACAAGGAGGAGAAAGCAGAGCAAGATATGAGGGAAGAGGTGCGTGCGCATGTGTCTGGGTGCCCTGAAGAGAATATTATTACAGCTGGCTGCAGAACTCTGTTCTGAACTCCCTGCCAAAGAGCCTGACTCACACAGAGAAATCTGCCTGGCATGTGGGACAAGGAGGAGATAAACACAGGAGTTACAGGAGACACCATACCAAAACAGACTCAGCCTGTACCTTGAGCCCTGTCCTCAAGGAAGTCACCTAAAGCTGTCAAACAAGGGCCTCTGTGCAAAGATCCTGGGAGGGTGTGGAGCCCCTTCTCTGGAGATGTTCAAAACCTGCCTCAAAACCAGGATGCAGTCCTGTGTAATGTGCTCCCAGTGATCCTGCTTTAGAGGGACACTTGGACTATGTGATCTCTGGAGGTCCCCTCCAACTCTGACAATTCTGTGATCCCATGTGCTGGGGCTGAGAAGAGTCACTGTGAGGCAAGGACATAAAAACATTGCACAGTAATATGAAGGGTCAGACCAGATGATCCTTAAGGTCCCTTCCAACCTGACATTCTATGGTTCTATGGGCCATGCCCTGCCCTGAGGGCCCCATCACATTGCCTTTCCTCATCAATGCTGGTAAAATGCTGTGCCCCAAAAGCCTAGAGCCTCTGCCCAGCTACCCAGCAACACAGTCTGGAGTGTCCAGGAATGTCCTGTACTCTCCTCATCTGGGACAGGACACCCACTGTCTCCTCCCCTTGCTCTCCCAGTCTCACCCTGCTGTTAAGGCCAGTCCCAGCAGCACCAACTCTTTCTCCATCAGGGTATTTATTTTCCACCAGGCACATGCCACTAAGTGGCATCCAGCACAGGTGATGTTATTTCACAGTCTTCTGATTCCATCAGCAACCACAGGTGCAGCAGCACCCAGGGCAGGGGTGGGGGTGTTCATGAGAATGCATGGACAGGGCCAAAACATCAACTGTTAGCATGATGTATTTTCAAACATCACCAAGTTATGATCTATTGATCTCACACCAGCAGCTTGACTTCTGTGTAATATTAATCTCTGTCACTTACACAGTGACGCTGTTCAGGGAACTGCAGGTTGAATGAGTGCCTTTACTCTAAAATTAGGTATTAAAATTATTGACTGCTAGGAACCCAAACCAGCAAAGATACTGAAGAGCCAACCCAGAAAAACAACATTTTTAACAACCTGCAAGGGGTACCCATGCACCCATTAGTGGGGTGCACAGGGGCACAAGGCTCATCATGGAGTGGGCTCTGCTCCCAGGGTAACATCCCTTCCCAAAAAAAGTCTGGAAGAAGCAGATTTGGAAACAGCTAAAAACATGAGTTAAGTCTTACCCTGAACCAGGGGAGTCCCAGAGATGAAAATGTTTCCAAGCCCATCCAACACACAACAAAGGCCTGACAGCTCCCCTGCTCCAAGGTGTTGAGGGAGCTGTGACATGTGGCCGGGGCAGGGTGCTGGTGACACCTCCTTGGTTGGCTGACACCCTTATGAGCACCTGTGATTCCTCACAGAGGTCACCCCAAACCTGATTCAGGTGGGAACTACAAAAGAAAGTTGAATAGCAGAAGGTTTTAGCAAAATTGAAAGTGCTCCAGTGGGACTTTGGCCAAATATTTTAGATCCCTTTTAAAAACAAGGACAATCTATAGTCACTTCTAATGATCCCACTGACTGTTTTTCACTGAGTGCTAACAGAGACAAGTTGTCTCTGTTAGACCATTATATCATGGCTGAGAGCATCAAGAGGGGAAGATGATGGGCTTGGAGAGGAAGCACATCCTTCCTTTCCTCCACTTCAGCTGCTAATAGCCCCACCAGAGCTCTCTGAATAGCATTACATTAGTGCTGCATAAAAGCAATAAAGCTGTAAACCAACACATTACATATTTACTGAACAAGTCACAGAAGAGACCGTCCCTGGGACACCACGTGAGGACTTTAAATAGTGAAGCCAAAGCCTGGAAAAAGCAGCAGGCTGGGAAGACATCCACAGCACCCATGGCTGGGGTTTGGGTGCTGGGAGAACTGGGCACACAGGAGCCTGACCACGGGGAGCCAAGAGGGTAATCCAGCCATGGAACTGAAGCACAGGGAGCAGTGAAAAATGCTCTGTCTCCTCTGCCAGAAACTTGGGTGAGCCCCAGCCACTGGGCACACAGTCTACAGACAAATCAGCATCCAGGTGAGGAATGCAGTGGCCAGGGAGAGACCTGCTGCGGGGCCAGAGCTCAGCCCTGGCTGCTGCCTGCCTGGCACCAACCCACAATTTCCCCCTGCCCCTTCGTTTTCACTTTCAGCACTTCAAAAGTTGCATTCTTAAGCTCAATGAATTCTCATTTCCAAATGCTTCTCGCTTGCCACAGGAAAGGGAGCTGCATGAAGTGCTGTTTGATGTTTTCCAGGAACTGTTGTTGTGGCACAAGGGCTGATACGGAGCCTTCAATGGTAAATTGTCACAATGGTTTTGGTGGGATGAAATAAGTGGGGTTTTTTAAAGGACCTTTTTCTCCCTCTGCGCCCAGCATCTGGCAGGCCAACAGCCTGTTTCCATAGCCAGGCATATGGTGGGATCACTGGGCCCTGCTCTGCCACCACAAAGGGCCATCAAATGTACCTTGGCTGCAGAGGTGAAGTCCCTACCAGCTGGTGGTGAGAGCCAGAGGACAAGCCCACAGATGTGCTGGGACAGAGGTGGATAACTAGAGGAGGTCAAAGGCACAGAGGGGGACTCCCCCTGCACAAATGCTGGAGACACTGAGTCAGTTAAAAAACTTTTGGATGCATATTTCCGCCCTCCCCTTCAAGGAGGGCAGATTCACTAGATCAGCACAGTTTTGAGGAGAAATTTGCCCTTTTTGGCAAGGCAGGGAGGCTCAGCTCCCTCTCTTTGTAGGTGACCTGCCAGAGGAGCACACAAAAGCCAGGTGACATCTGACTCTAAATGCACCCTTATCCTGCTGGCAATCTGAAGTGAGCCCCTTGCACCCTGCAGGACCAATACCAGGACAAAGCATTCTTCAGTAGGACTGAGGTCCCTGCCTGCCACCTCTGACACCAGGGGCACAAATCCAGAGCATGGCACTGAAACAACCTCAATCTGGTACTTATCTGTCCAGTCCCCTGCTACTGGGATCATGGCAGGAACCTGCCAGCAAAACACAGCAATCACCCCAACCCCAAGGGCATCTTTCCCTTCACAAAGCAGGAAGCAAAGCCCACTTTCTGAAGCCCTCCTTCTGGAGAGGATTTCTCCAAGGCAGCTTGAAGAGGTGCAGCCAAGGTGCAAAATCACAGCTGCAGAGCTCCCTGCTGCCTCCAGCAGAGCTTTGAGAGCCCTTACCCTGTGCTCCACCAGCCCCCCAGCCCCTGCCCTCAGCATGCCACTGGGGGATGCAGAGATGCAACTCCAGAGAAGTTTTGGGAGTTATTGTGTCACACCAAACAGCTCTGACCTTTTCAATATGCTGTGTTTTTATTGGCTGCCCGTTTTCCCTCCATCCCCACGGGCCCATTAGACGGTGAGCAAAGCTCCCGCAGCCAATGCCACTGCACAACACTGAAAAGGTCAGAGACACAGAAGAGGAGCAGAAATGCTCTCAGGAGGGCCCTCACAGCTGGACAAAATCATAGAATCCTAGAAAGTGAGGGGTTGGAAGGGACCTCAAAAGATCATCAAGTCCAAGCCCCCTGCCAGAGCAGGGTCACCTATAGCAGGTCACACAGGAATGCATCCAGGTGGGCTTTGAATGTCTCAGGAACATGTCCAGGCTAACAAAGGCTGCAGACCAGGACCCATTTCCCAGAGACTGGAGAAGAGGAGGCTCAGGGGAGACCTCATCACTCTCTACAACTCCCTGAAAGAAGTTGGAGCCAGGGGGGGGGGTCAGTCTCTTCTCCCAAGTAGCTACCAGTAAGACAAGAGGGCCTGGGCTTAAGCTCTGTCAGGGGAGATTTAGGTTGGATATTAGGAAGAAATTCTTCACAGAGAGGGCGATCAGACATTGTAATGGGCTGCCCAGGGTGGTGGTGGATTCTCCATCCCTGGACGTTTTTATGAATAGACTGATGTGGCACTCAATGCCATGGTCTGGGAACCACAGTGGTAGTGGATCAAGGGTTGGACTTGATTATCTCAGAGGTGCTTTCCAACCTGGCTGGTTCTGTGAGACCCTCCCAGGGGTCCTGGGGTGACACCAACCTCTGCTGCAGGCTCTCCTGCTGCCATCCACAGTGAGTATGTTCCCAGGAGGGTCCCCACCTCTGCCTGTGAAGGTGGCTCAGTACAGATAGTTACAGTAAATACTTCACAGCACAGGAGAACACCATCCTGAGCACCCCAGAGCCCAGCAGAGGCACAGGGAGGCTGCAGAAGTGGTCACCACCAGTGTGGCAGAGAGCCCTGTGTCTCCTCTTGGGTGCTGGCAGCAGGGAGAAGACTGAGAACATTTCCCAGAGCCTCTGGCATGCTGGGACAGGGAATGCAACTACCCAAGGTGATTACCAAGGGTGTAAAAAGGAAACCTCAGCCCTCAGCTAGCAGGCTGCACGGGAGGGAAAGCAAACACAGCACAGCTGCTTTACCCACAGCCTCCTGATCCACCACAGTCCAGCCAGCCATCTGGCACCCCCTTTGCCTGCTCTGGAGAGGGGAAAGTCAAGCCCCAGGAGTCCAACCTTCCTCCCAGACACAGCCTCCAGCCCCAGGAGGGCCCCACAAGCCATGGATAGCACACTTCAACCCAGCCTGGTTCTCCATGCTGGTCCTCAACATTGCCCAGAGTCACAAGCAGAGTACACTGAGAAAGCCCAACTCCACAGATACACAGGGTGTAGACCAAGCAGGGAGCTTCTAACTGGGGAGGTGTTGGGAAAGCCAGTGCCTAGCCCAGAGCTCAGCTGTCAACCTGAGGGGGGTCTTCTGGGGGGTCAAGACGCAGGGAGTGGCTGCAGAAACATCCCCTGGAGCACAAGGGTGCAGCAAGGGATGCTCTTTTGGGGAGGGTGAGGTAGGAGCAGAGGGAGTCCCATACCTGACACACCATACCACACCATACCATACCACACCACACCATACCACACCATACCACTCCATATCACACCCTGCCACACCATACCATACCCTGACAGGGCCTGGGCTCACAACACCTGGTTCTGCAACCAGGTCCATCAGCAGCAACAAAGCAGGGTTAAGGGGTTCCAAGTAAAAGGAGACATGTCCACCTGTGTTAAATGCTGGCGGTAAATGCTCTTTTCTATCAATGCCAGAGAGAGCATTGCCAGGGCTACCAGAGATGGATATGTTGGGCACTCAATGACCCTCTCCTTTGTCTACATGAAAAAAACCACCTAAAAAAATCACAACCCTGAGGCATAAATAATAAAGGGTATAAATAAAGGAGAAATACCCCAGAAGAGAGCAGGGAGGGAGGGGTACAGTTGCCTGGCAGGGGTGGTGGAGCCCCTCAGGATGATTACCAAGGGTTAAAAAATGCAACAGCTCCTTTCTGAGAAATGTAAAATATCACAGCTCTGGCAGCATGTACTCAGATTTTTTCTAAAATAATGTTAGATTTTTAGGGTGGTTTGGTTTTTTTTTTTGGTTTGTGGTGTGTTGGTTTTTTTTTTTTAATTGGATCTGAGCAAAGGAGTGCATTGACATTAGTGACAGATGGGATGGAAAAATTATTTTTTGGAAAAAATATCTTCTTTTGAATCACATGTATGCAGAAAAGAAAACAACTTAACCCCTCCAGTCCCCCTCCAAGGCTGAGCTGTGATGTGGTGGTAAAGAGTTGAATGCTGCTGGGCTGGAAGGTACAGAGGCAGGGGTTTGCCCTACAAATGAGGATTTTTCTTCCTTCCTGGCAGACAGGGAAGGCAAACCAGCACCCAGCCCTCCCTGCTAAGTCCAGGTGTCCTGGCTTGGGAAAGGTCATATCAGCCCTGCAGGCTGGGCACCGCGGGGCTGTGGCAATGGGAACTCCTGGGAGCCACATTGTCACCTGGTCAAGCCCAGCCCTTATTCCAGGAACCCCAGCAGCCCTTGGATGTTTTATCCCAGAGCAGGGACAGGATTTGCTAGAGCTTTGTTCAGACTGCAGAGACCAGGAGCCGGGGGATGATGGGCTGCATCGTGGAGAGAGGATCCCAGTGAGGATTTGTGCTTGGCCGGCAAAGG